>NW_004524609.1:153797-156856 GCF_000260255.1 Octodon degus | reverse complement strand
TTATAGTATGAAAGATATAGAAGGTTGAGAATGGGAGAATGCAAAGAGAAAACTTTGAAAAATTGAACAAGGAGGGATGAGAATATAAAAGTGGGGCAAAGGAACCTGTTAAGGAATAGAAGGATATTTATAGAATTAGATACGGTAAGTGAAATAAAGAAATAGAAGGGGCCGGGGAGATAGTTTGGTAGAGTAAGCACTTGCCTGGCAAGTGCAAGGACCTGAGTTCAATCCCTGGTTCTACAAAAAAACAAAAACCAAACCAAAACAAAAAAAACCCCAGAAGTAAATAGGAAAGATAAAATGAAGAAAAAAGAAGAATTGTGGAGAATAAAAATAGAGAAAAGTTTAAAAAGACGATAAAAAGATAAAAGGAAAAGGAAACTTCTCCAAACCCCAATAAATCAGTGAATAAGAAAAAGAAAAAAAAGTTGGTGTGGAGAGAGAGAAAATGAGTCCAGAAGCAAAACAAAACAGAAGATGCCTTTCTCTCTCTCTATTTCAGTGAGTAGCTTCCTTCTAGGTTGGGCAGTTTGGGACCCAGTTGGTCGTGACCTTGCCCACCTGCCAGTTTGCAAGCTGCCCCCAGCCCCTCTGCTCGCCGCGTGTGGTGGCACTGTCCACCCGAGAAGTGTCCTTGCTTGTGTTGGTAGACAGCGAAGGCGGGCAGACCTCAGGTCTGTGTGTGGCCTTGTGGAGCCAGACCCACCTCTCCTTGGCCCGGGAGCTGGGAGAGGGACCGGACTGTTTTGCTCTTCTCTCCAGCTTCTCTGTAGCTTCTAATTTTCCTGTCAGTTCTTTCATGGTCCTGATGACCTGTTTCTCGTGTTTGCATTCTGCCTCTCAGGAGGTCTGAATGTTGCTGCAACGACCACCCTGCCATTGCCCCTCTTACAGAGTACATTATGTACCATACAAAACAGCGCACGGGGTTAGTTTCATTTCTAAGGACTTCAAATGCATTTTCATGACTTTCAAAAATTACTTAAAACAGTGTCTATCAAATACTCATTCTATTAGACGGTCAGATATGCTCACAGCACGTACACTTTCCCCATGGCCTGGCAAACTGGTCCAGGGGGCTTGTCAAACTGACCTTGAGGCAAACAGTCTATGGACTGCCCGTAGCCTTCTACAGGTCCAGGCAGTGCCAGTGTGGATCTCCTCTTTTCTTGGACATTAGTGTTGGGACACATGGTAGATGCCCCTGCCCCCATACTGAGCATTGGTGGAACAGTTAGGTTATCAGCATCCTTGAGAGATCATACGTGGGCTGCAAGTTCTCAGAAGCAGGAACTAGGGGTAATCAACTGTAAGAGGCAGAAGCTGTGCTCAGGTAAAGCATGGTGGTGCATGCCTGTTGTCCCAGCACTTGGAGGTGGAGCTGAAGGATCCCAAGCTCTAGCCTGGGCAAGTTAGTGAGACCCTTTCTCCAACTAAAATTTTTTTTCTTTCTTTTTTTTTTAAAAATGTATTTAGTACAGGTCTACAGGATCTCACTACATAGGTCAGACTTACAGTGATCCTCTTGTTTTCAGCCTCACAAGTGCTGGGATTACAGGCGCACGCACCACCACACTTAGTCTCAATCGCCATCTCAGTGCGCTCCCAGGGGCAGGGCCAGCACAGCACACTGGGAATCGAACCCTGGTCCCTGCACTCTGCCTAAGAGCAGATGCTTTTTTTTTTCCGCATGATTTTATTGATAAACAAATAGCAATGAGACAGTTTCAAACCAAATTGGTAGGACAGTTTCAATAATTAACACATTGTATACATTCTTCCTAGTGGTTATTTGCTGTACAAGATGCGGACATGATATCCTATTTACAAACACTATTACAACAAATCCCTCTATTCATTAAGAGAATGTAACTATACATCTATCCTAATCATTCTGAATACACAGATACAAAATGGACATTCAAAGTACTTCCCTGGCAAGTGCAAGGGCCTGAGTTCAATCCCCAGTTCGGCAAAAAGAAAAAAACCCAACAACTTCTGATATTGCTAGTCCTATGGATAGCCCACTACTATTACAGACTACTGGACTATATTGGATTATTTTGCTGAATTCACACACCTACAATAGTTAAATGGTAATGGAATTCCCATCCCTGGCAAAACTAAACCAAAAAGGGAGATATAAATGAAGGACCACTTTGTATCTGTATATGCAAAATAGTTAGAATAGATATACAGCTACTTTCTCTTAATTCAATGAGGAGTAAGATTTGTACTAACAGTGTTTGGACAGGATATCATGTCTGCATCTTGAATATGAAGATGTAGTACTATGAATAACTACTATGAAGACAATATGCAATGTATTAATTATTGTAACTATCCTACTAATCTGTTTTGAAACTGTTTCATTGCTATTTGTTTCTTAATAAAATTAATAAAAAATATATAAAAATTTAAAAATTAAAAAAGGACATTCATCTGTATCCTCTTTTTTGTTTAGTTCTGTTATTTGAATATTATAGGTGTGTTAACTCAGCAAAATATTCTAAAAGAGTTCAGTAGTCCATAATAGTATTGGGTCTTTGGCTTCACTGGCAATGTCAGATATTGTTGACCTGTCCCCTACAGCTCAACATAACATAACAGCAGATGCTTTAATCCACTGAGCTATCTCGCTGGCACTCAAAATTTTTTTTAAGTGTTTGGGCACTTTTTTTTTTTTTTTTTGTGGTACCTGGGTTTGAACTCAGGACCCTGTGCTTGCCAGGCAAGTGCTTATTCTACTGAGTTATCTCCCCAGCCCTAGGGCACTTTGAATAGTGTACACACCTATCATCCCAGCACTTGGGAGGCTGAGGCAGGAGAATTGCTGAGAGTTCTTGAACTAGGCTAGCCCAGGACACATACTATATTTAAGGCCTGTCTGGAATAGTGAGACCTTGTCTCCAAAAAAAAAGTGTTGGGGAGAGATAGACAGAGAGAGAGAGAGAGAGAGAGAGAGAGAGAGAGAGAGAGAGACCGAGAGAGACAGAGACAGAGACAGAGAGAGACAGAGAAAGAGAGACAGAGAGAGACAGAGTTAGAGAGACAGA
>NW_004524609.1:133421-153697 GCF_000260255.1 Octodon degus | reverse complement strand
AGAGACAGACAGAGACAGAGACAGACAGAGACAGACAGAGACAGAGAGAGACAGAGACAGAGAGAGACAGAGACAGAGAGAGACAGACAGAGAGAGACAGACAGAGCCATCTCCCCGGCCCCTTGTCAGCCTTCTATGTTCTAATAGCACTCTCCTTTCTCGATGGCCCCCACATGGTTACCATGAGAGCCCTTCAGATGGTGCCTTTCATAGGAAGCAGGGGACTGGATAGATTTAAGTTGGAAAACTCACACGAGGAAGGAGGATGGCAACTAGGAGAGGGATCAGACCGGAAGGACAAGCCCAAGGCTTCTTGGAGTGTCACTGAGTCTTCCACTTACTGAGCATCACCTCTTATGTGGCACGCACACTACACTCATGATCTCATTCAGTGCTCACAAGCAGCTCAAAAATAGCTTTATTCCTATTTTAGTCAGGAAGTGAAAACTATGAGAAACTAAGTGGATTGTGTCAAGTCACCCAGCTAGGAAGGAAAGTTGAAAAGTCAGCCCAGGAGTCCCTGCTGTCCCGGGCCAGAGCTGCCCAAGGTTTTGCAGTGGGCAGAAGAAAAAGTCCTGAATCCATGTTTATCCTGACAAGTGAGTTCAGCCCTATGGGCAGCTCTTCTGGACGGGGAGAGGGTAGGGGGTGGAGAATCCTGGTCTCCAAGACCACGCGACCAGCAGACACATCCATACTTGGAACCCAGAGCCCTTCGAGCTCGGCTTGGGAGCTACAGCACTTCCGCAAGGGGGGCACTCTGGCTGCAGCGCTCTCTCGAGGGTGCAGTTGGAGGGGCAGGGAGGGTTTCGCGGGGTGCAAGTGCAGAGTCAGGGACTCTCCTGGCCCGGGGTTGGGGGGGTAGGGACGTGGGGAAGGGGGTGGGGTGGGCAGCAGAACAGGAGAGTTGGAGCCTGGGAGGTCCTCGACCCGCTGGCTCGCTCAGTGTCCTTGCTCAGGTCACTTCCCCAACAGCGCTGCGACTGCTCTGTGCGCGGTGACCGAGGCCAGCGACCCTTGGGGCCAGCCTGCTTTGCTTGAGCGCTTCGAGGAGCGTCAGTCTCCGACTGGGCGCCGGCCTGAGGCCAGCAGGGGGCGCGCGTGCAGAAGGCTAGCCCGCCGGAGCTGGAGAAAGGGCTACCTCCCGGCCTCGTGTTTCACCACGCCTTCTAGCTCCAAATTCTGAGATTAGCTGGCTGGGAAGTTCCTGGCATCGAGATCCTTGGGCACCTTATTCGCTCTGCGTGCCTCAGTTTCCCCACGCACAGGCTGGATCACGTCAGAAGGAGATGAATTATTGGGTGAGAGACTTCGGGTCACAGCAAGTAACACACTTCTGCTTTCTACTCTATTCATTGTCTTCCCTAGGGCAGATGCTGCTGTTCCCGACGTCCAGAAGGGGAAGCCAGAGCCCCCTCCCTCAGGCAGGGTTACTCTTTGCTTTAAACTTTCATTCAGAGTCCTTTTGTGTAATGTTAGGAATCATTTCTATAGCGTACCTTCACGGGAGGACAGGGGTGACAAGGTTAACTGAGGACCCAAGGTTCTCTCCTTGCAAGCATAGGTGTCCACCTTGCTGGGTCCAGTGACGCCCCTATTAGAGGGGTGGGGGCATTACAGGAGGACCATAGACCCTCCCCTGCAAGGAAGAAGGTGAACAAGCTCTGTCCTAAGCCGGGAGAAGGAGGAACTGGGGCTGACTTTGACATTGGCACTGAGACTGGGGACTAACAGTGATTTCAGAGGTAGTCACACAGACTGGAAAGGTATGACAGGTTTCAAAAGACGCCTCCTGTCCTAAATCCCAATACCCTTTCAACCTTCTCCAACTCCCAAGTGGAACTCAGTATAGCAAAGACATGCTTTGCAGGGTGACCGTTTAGAACTATAATGACAACCAGTGGAAAGCATGGCTCCTTTTCAAACATTTATATAACATAGGGTAGAGAGTGTCATTTGGTAAAGCAAGGAAATAATTTGGAAAAAAAAAAAGCTTTCTGCAAATCCAGCTTACCTATCACTGTATTTCAGTATGTCTAGCTACCCTTTCCCTGGGATGATAAGTTGACTCTCCTGCTGCCTGGGTTATTATTATTATTTTTTAAAATGTATTTGATACAGGGTCTCACTACACAGCTCTGACTCATAGCGATCCTCCTGTTTTCAGCCTCCGCAGCACTGGGATTACAGGCATGCACCCACCACACCTGGTCTCCCTTGCTGGTTTAGCACACCCCAGGGTGGGGCCAGTGTGGCATGTGGTGCCTGGAATCGAACCCTGTCCCTATGCTTGCCTAAGCAGGCACTTAGTCTGCTAAGTTATCTTGCCAGCCCTTACCTGGCTTGCTTTCTTTCTTTCTTTCTTTCTTTCTTTCTTTCTTTCTTTCTTTCTTTCTTTCTTTCTTCTCCTTATTGCAGCACAGGGATTAAACGCATGGCCTCTGACACTGACTCCCTGGGTTCTAGCTACTCTTCCAAGTTGATGAACTGGCCAGTTAGTCTCCCTGTGAATCAGTTTCTTCATCTGGAAAATAATGTGAAGATTATTATAATAATGTGAGTCAATCTTGTGTTTGGCATATAGTAAGTAATCAAAACTAGCTTACACTTCTATAGAAATGTCATATGCTACCAGTCATGAGTGTCCAAACTGTGACATGCCTGGGCTACACCTGGTGAAAAGAAACTACATTGGGCTGTATATAAAATATGTAGTATTGTTTAATGTGTGTATAAGTAGAAAAACTTCCATGCTAAGATACAAAAATAAATAAATGACTATTTTCTAGCATTGTCAATGTTGTATATGTAATTGTAACAATATTATGAATAAAAAACTATTTGATACATTTTTTATAGCTCCTATCCCACAGCTGCTAAAAAGATTTCTACTTGTTATTTTTACAGAACAAACCTGAGTATAGGTAGGTTAAATGCTATTATCAGTAACTGCTGAGTTTTACTTACTAAGTTGCCAGTGTCTGATACACTTTGCTTTACATTCAGATGACTAAGTCAGCACTGCATGGTGTCCTCCTCTGCTCAGCACCCAAGCACCACACAATCCAACCATGAAGAGCTGTTCTGAAAATCACACAACATTGTCAAAAGTTTGCCCTCTTGTGGAGTCACAGTACTAGTCACACAGGGCTGCAGGTTGGACCCACCTGCTGTAGACATTTTTAATGTTTTCTGACAAACTACGTGCTCTTCGAGGACAGGAATGGAGTCATCTCTTACTTCTCGGGCTTAGCTCAGTGGCTTAAGCAAAGTCTAGTGAGACCAAGTTTGGGAGGGGGAGGGAAGTAAAAAGAAGCGCTGTGCTCCTGTACCCACTCCCAGCGACAACCACACAGTGCAAACATGTGCACAGGTTAAGCCTGACATTTCTTCTTTTCCAGAAATAAACCCAGGTTTGAAGCTCTTCTCAGTTTAAAGAAAGAGGTCTGGCTGTGCCCGAGAATGCCACACCGAGTTCAGGAAAACTCGTAGTGGTCCAACTGTCTATCAGACAGGACTGGTTAATGAGTGTTTTCTGTAAACTTATTTGTGCCTGCAGTTATGATAATGAGGCCTGGAGGAAATAGCCATAGTGGCTGTCTCCTAAAATGCCGAGAGACTGCATTCCCCCAGGGCCTTCTGATTTGCAAGATAGGACCACTTCCCTCACCCCTTCTTCGCAGAGAGCAAGAAAGACTCCAGTGAAAACAAACCAGAAGTTGTGGTAAAGGCTTCCGTGCAGGACTGGATCTCCAGAAGTTATTCACAGGAAATTCTGGCATTAGTTTTTATTTCTATTTCCTAAGAAAGTAGTTCCTGCCTTCCTCCTTCCTTCCCTTCATTTTCTTTCTCTCTTGCGTGTACAAGCAGCAGCTGTGCCTGTGATGAGCACACGTCTGTCGTGAAGCTCCCATATGCAGCTTTTCCTTTGTGCTTTCAAGGCTTCTTTGCGGGGTGTCGGGGGGGGGGCAGGAGTCAAAGATCCACAGAGGTGTGGGTTTGCTGCTCTGTGGAGCCTACCCAGCCATCCTGCTGTGCCCTAACACTCTGGAAAGTGTAACCTGGGAGGGAGCGGGGGTTTTCATGTAAATCCAGGGGCAGGCAAAGCAAGACATACATGCTACCTGTCAACTTAGGAGAATGACAGGGCAGGCTGTTTGAAGTTGGGATGTCCCTTGCAGGTCACTGCTTTATGCATGCCCACCTACCTACCTATCTGTGACAGCACTGGACTGTTCAGAACACTCCGCCTAGTTCCAGCTATGCTAGTAGAGAAGGGGCAACACCATGTCCCTCACAAACATTAAAGGAACACTTCTAGCCATCAGTGAGTCAGATCTGATTATCTAGTGTTATCTATTCACTCATTGATTCAAATACGTAATGATCAACCTACTGTGGACTAAGTTCGGGTTTTCTATTGGAGGAAGAATGAAATATAAAAGAAATGGTGATGGGAGATACAAGAGGAAACAGTTCAGGGTAATGCACTTGCCTAGTATGTTCCAGGCTCTGGATTAAATCCCTGGGATGGGGTGGGGTGGGGAGGAAAATAGAAAAAGGGATGAGAAAGAAGGGACAGGATTTCAAGCCAGCAAGGGTGCCTAATGCTTTCCTGAATTCAAGGATGGTGCTCATTAATGTAGCCACTGGTACAAAATAGAGTTGTGCCATTATGTCAAGGGCTGGAGGAGAGCACCAGGCAGGCAAACGGCAAGAGGAAATTGCTCGTATGACACCCCACAACACACCTCAGGGTGTGGAGCTAGAGTGAGGATGAAGAGGCAGGCAGGAGAAAACAGGTGAGAAGGCTCCAACTGGACTTTCCCTGAGTAGGGGAGAGCTCCCTTAGAGCCAGGTCCCTTTCCATAGAGGGTGGATAAATGGGTGCCACAGGGGGACATCCATGCAAGAATCCTTCCCCTATTCCCTTCCCAAATACCCTGCTTGTCAAAGTTCTTTTTTTAAAAAATGTATTTGGTACAGGATCTCACTACACAGCTCGGACTTGTAGCAATCCTCCTGTTTTCAGCCTCCTTAGCTGGTCTTGGTGGTTAGCTCAGTGTGCCCGGGTCAGGGCTGGCACAGCATGTGGTGCTGGGGATCAAACCTCTGTCCCCACACTTACATAAGTAGGCACTTAGTCCTCTGAGCTATCTCACTGGCCCTCTCTTGTCATTTTCAAGCTTAGCTGTGTGTCTCATGAGAGGGCACCCTGAAGCCTATTTCAGCTTCAGTCCTGTTTCAGTCTGACATTCCAGAACACCAAGTTCCCTCCACCAAGTGCCAGCACTGTGACCTCAAGGACCTTTCTTACCTTTCTAGAGCTCAGTGTGCCGGTCAGCAAGTCCTGTGTCCTCAGGGAAGTTTCTCTCCTCTCTGGACATCAGGGTTTCATCTGTACAATGGGGACACTGATGGCCAGTCTACTGCTTCCCAGTGCTCCAAGATCAGCTAATGCGAGTGAAGTGCTGCAAGGGTATTGCTAGTGCAGCACAGATGTGTGGGGTCAGGACTGATGGGAGCAGCCCTGCCGAGGACATGGCAAAGCAGAGAGCGTCTCCGGGAGGACGCAAGAGGACAAGGAGAGGGAAGAGGAGCAAATCACTCTGATCCTGTCAGGGCCTCTCCAGGAGCAGCACCCGCAAGGTGAATTTTGGGTCTGCATAGCTCTGATGCTTTTCTCAGAGCTGCTGGGGCATTGCCTACCTCGCCTCCTACTGGGTCCAGCGTCTGTCTAGTATGGGTCAGAGGATAAAATCCCCTGGAAGGGAGCATTTCCACTTCCTTGGGGCTGGTGGCAAGCAGGAGGATTTTCTGAGTACACTGTCTGGGGGTTTGGAGGTATGCAGGACCTGGGACAAGACAGAGATGGATTTTTTTTTTTTTAATGTATTTGGTACAGGGTCTATGTAGATTGGACTCATAGTGATTCTCCTGTTTTCAGCTTCCCAAGAGCTGGGATTACAGGCGCATGTCACCATGCCCAGTCTCATTCACAGTCTCAGTGCACACTAGGAGCAGGGCCGACATAGCACACCAGCGATCAAACCCCGCCTGGTCCCTGTACCTGCCTAAGTAGGCATTTTAGGCCACTGAGCTATCTGGCCAGCTCTAGAGGTAGATTTTTCTTTTTAAAGGTTGTTTTAGGCAGGTGGCCTGGGGGAATAGAGAAGGAAATAAGCAAATAAGAGAGGAGGGAGGCCTGGTGACATCTTGGAGCTGGTTTTAATGCAGTTATTGCAAGGCTTGTGGACCCATACTTGTGACCTTGAAGGTGTGTCTGTGTAGAGGGAGGAGAAGACCCGGGCCCTGAGCTGTGGCTGCCTTGGGCTGGTTCATGGAGACAGGTAGCTACACGTGGAAGTCTAAGAATGTCTCTTGCATACTTGTGTGAACGTGTGGATCCGGAAAAGCTGTGGGTCTGCCTAGGAATTTAGACACCCATGAGGGAGATGTAGGGACATCTGTGTGCCACTGAATGCCTGGACTTGTGCTGCTGCTGTGTGTGCATGTCCATGTATGTGCCCAGGAAGCTTGTGTCAGTTAGGAGGGAGTGCTTCTGTGAGGTGCATTGTGTTTATAGGACCCTCCCTATCTGCAGCCCCATGCGAAATCTATAGGCCGAGGTATAAGCTGGCAACAGCACATGTTTCCTAAGTGTCTACTCTGCGCTGGAGACAGGCAGTAAAATTCAGCCTGCCCCTGAGTTGGTGGGACAGGGTGGAATGAGTCACAGCTATTCATGTCCTGAGGCTGTAAATTTCAGGGGCCACTATTCAAGTTTCTCCTCAGGGACCACAATTCTGCAGTGCAGGATGATCTGTTTCACTATCATCTCTCCTGCCAGACTAAGGGCCCCTCGAAGGGCCACAGAGCTGATCAGCACATACCTGGCATTCTGACAGAATGTCAAAGGTTGCTGTGTGCCAGACCCTATCTCTGTACCTAAGGTCATTTTGACCCACAGCCAGCATGGCAGTGCCCTGGGGCTAGACTCAACTCCCATTTTGTCCTCTAAAACTGGGCTACATACACCAGAATTTCAGCTCTCCGGGCCTCAGTTTTCTCATCTGTGCGAAGATGATAATGATTGCCTCACACGTACACATGGCGTTCATTCTGTGAAGCCCTGTTGGCTAAGCAGAAGCACAGCCCTGAAGCCTTTGCCTGAAGGTAGAGGAGGAAGGATCCCAAGAGTGAGGTCCATGCCAGTGATTGGTACCGGCTCAAGCGCACCCATCTAATCATTAGCTACATGTTTTTCACTACCCTACCCCTGATGTCTCTATCTAATTCTGGTGTCTCCCACTCTCTGCAGCACAGCTTTACATTAGACATAAACACGGAGCATTTATGAAATGTTCAAGGTATGTCAGCTGGGGAGAAATTGTCCCCCTCTCCTATCGTGCACATTCTCAGTGCATATGCATGCTAGTATGCATGGTGTGTGCTTATGGGCTCAGGGACAGGAGAGGCACCTGGCAGCCTAAGCTCCGCCCACTCCCTCCTTATCTGCACACACTCGGGTGTCCAGGGGAATGGCTAGGGCTTGTGGATCCCTCCACCCCCCAGTCCACAGTTCTTTCTCCTCTCTGACTCACGGTCCTGCTAAGGCCTGCCTTCCTCTGGGCCTCCTGGATCCTAGTTCAAGGTCTCACTGGTTGTGGGACTGGAGTCAGGTCCTAACTGTTAGCAGAGCCAAATGCTGCTCTCTTCCTAACTCTAGTTATCGAGGACCCCATTAACAGTTTGAAACCAAGCATGGAGGGGACATTTACATTTAAGGGTACTCAACATTTGATACAAATTAGATCCCCAACCCCAAGGCAGTTATAAACATCAGCACACCACTGGTCCAGCCTGCAGATGCAGCAACTGATAGAGGTGCCAGGGTCTCCTAGACATTTGACATGTTTACACAAAAATCCCGTAAGGCCAGCCAGATAGCTCAGCAGATTAAAGCTCCTGTTTAGGCAGACGCAAGGACTGGGGTTCAATCCCCGGAGTGCCATGCCAGCCCCACCCCCCAGGGCACGCATTCCAGCACTTGGGAGGCTGAGAACAGGAGGATCACTATCAGTCGGATCTGTGTAGTGCGACCCTGTATTAAATAATAATAATAATAATAATAATAATAATATCCCATGAGCTGTTTGTCAGCATCTCCATTTCACATCTGGACTTCATAATTTACAGCTGGACTCCACATTTCTGCGTACAATGTGGCCTACAAAAAGACCCACAGATTTGATAGGGCCATGGAGTCACTCTTCTCATTTCACTGAGAAACAGTTCAAAGAGGCTCACTATGCAAGTGGCTTCCTCTGTTAATGAGATCTAACAAAGTAGTAACTAGGTCCACAACACCTACCCCCCAGCCCATCATGCCAGTGTCCGTCACAAAGCCAAGGTCACTGTCACCTGATGTTCTGTTCTTCGCGCATGGCTGATTTGGTGGTGGTGTGTGTGTGCACACGCACTACATGCAGAGTTTTTGCTTGATTTGTTCAAGATTCTCAAAAATGATCTAGAATTCACTTGGATAATTGGTTGTGTGTATGTCTCCTTCCTAGGCTGGTGTCACTCCCTGCTTGATGACTGTTCCTAGGCTGGCGTCACTCCCTGCTTGATGACTGTTCCTAGGCTGGTGTCACTCCCTGCTTGATGACTGTACCTTCACTGCAGGATTATAGTGGAACTTTTAAAAAGAATAAGAAAGCCAGAGCTTGGGGGTCCAACATCTGAAGCTGTTCTCTCTGGTAGAGGTTCTGGCTCGCACATTGCCTTAGGCTCAGGTCTCTCCCTGGTGACTCTGCCCAGAGTCTGATTCTCCGTCCTGGCAAATACCAGTAGGCTGGGCGGGAGGGTGGACTAGCGGCAGTGTCTACTCACAGATGCCAGGCGTGGTCCTGCTCCTATCCCTACCCTGGGGAGGGAGGTTGCACCTTGCTCCACCTACAGAATCTCATTCTCAGCGTGGCACCCCTATGCCAAGCCTCTCCAGGCCCGCTTGGGGGACTTCTTGTTCATTCTCTGCATCCCGGGTGGGCGCAGCGCCAGGTGAGTGCGCACCTGGGGCGGGGTGGGGTGGGGCAGCGGACCCACCCGGGGCAGGGCGGGGCGAGGGCTCAGGGCCAATGGGGCGAGGGCTCGCCTGGCCCTCCCGCTCTCCCGCCCCGCCCCACCCGAGTTTAAAGCCTGGCAGCTGGCGGCGGGCTTCGCGCTGAACAGCGCGAGGACGGGCTGGACTGCTGCGCCGCTGCAACATGCGCCCCGCGCCGGCCCTGGTCGCGCTCTGCCTGCTCGCGCTGCCCGCTGCCGCCGCCGCCGCCTACTTCGGGTCAGTCCCGCCACCCCGGCCTGCCCTTCCACAGGGCCAGCTCCCCGCACCCCAGCAGGCGTCTCGTACCCTTGCCCGGGGCCCAGCCTACTTGGCGACGGGATTTCGAGCCCGGAGCTCGGTCCTCCTGGGCTAGGACTCCGACCGCGCCTTCGGACGTCCTTGGTGTCCTGCGCCCCGCTGTCCTCACCCGCAGGGTGTCAGACTCCTGCCCGAGTTCTCGGTCCTCTGCCTGCGCGCTCCCTGTCCCGGAGGCTCCCGCCCTCGGATGCCCGCTCTGGACCCTCCCTTGGGTGCCTTGTCTGCCCCGACCCCGGGCTCTGTCCAGCCACCGGCCTAGCTTTAGACGCAGAGACCAGGAGGGCTGGTGGATGGAAGGGGTGGGTTGTTCCCCAAACTGGGCAGAGGATCTCGGAAGGTCCAGGAGAATGGGAAACCGCCGAAGGTTGGAGGAGCGTGTCAGCTGCTGCGAAGCTGGACCAGATCTCAGATTTGGCTTCTGGTGTGGATGCTCTCAGAATGACAGAGAGGGGAGAGGGGACCATTTCAGGAGATGTACGTGGGTGGAAGAGAAGGACCACGGGTCGGACGACATCCGGGGCGAGGCAGGAGCAGAAGCGGTGAAGGGAATGCCAGGAGCGCAAGTTATAGGCGGCTGTTTCCACCACTTCGCTTCTCTGACCCTTGAACTGCAGGAGTGAGAGGTAGGAGAGGGACCACAGGTAGGCATGCACCTTCCCATCTCCACCCAGAGCTGACTCCCAGCGTATGTAGGCTGTGAGCTTAAACCTGGCCCTTCGTGTGAGCTTCAGCCCAGACCAAGGCACAGTTTGCATTCTGACCACAGCAAAGGCGAGGAAAATCCCTCAAGTGACCTGCCAGAGGCAGCTCTTATGAACGCTCCTGGCTGGCTGGGGCCTGTAAGGGTCTGGGCAGTCCCTCACAAATTGAAATGAGGGCTTTGGGCTAATTTCCAGGTCATGACTCTGACGTACACAGGGAGAGATGTCAGCTCAGACCTAGTGCTGGCCCCGTAGGCCTACAGCATACAGATGTCCTGGGAACACCACAGTCTCTAGGCCTCAGCCTCTCCTTTTGTGAAAAGAAGGGGCCGAACTTGATACTGATCCAACCCAAGGGCAGCGCACATATATATTTGTTTCCCAAGGATTGCGGGGCTGAAGGGCCTTCTGTGGTCTCAGCAGGAGGACAAAATGGGTAAGACATGAGCTGGGTTTGATCCTGCTAGCTGCTAGCTGTGTGCTTTTGGCCAAGTTACTTAACTGCTCTGTCTCTCAGTCAGTGTCTATTTTATAAGAGGACTGAGTTAGTGTGTATAAAGCACTTAGAACAGTGTCTAGCATGTAGAAATGCTCAATTAGTGGCAGCAATTATTATTGTTAGTGTTAAGGAAACCAGGTACAGAAGACATCTGAGAGGTTTCTGAGCTGGAATAGAGATGGGAAAGACATCCTCTTGGACACCAGCTTATTTCTACAATTCTTTTGTTTGCTTGGGTTTTATGGTTGGTGATAGAGCGAAGGTCAGGTGGTGTAAGACGAGAAGAAGGTTTCAGGGATTCCAGGAGGTCTGGACCACCCCACTGGTGTGCTGGGAGGTAAGGAGTTTCTTGGCAGCACACAGTGCCAGAACTGGGGGGCTGTGGTGAGGGAAAGCCTTAGAAATGGGATGGGAGATGGGGAGTCAGGCCTGGATTGGGGTTGAGAGGCCACCTCTTCCAGCTCAGGTGGTGAGAAGCATCACTGCCACAGTTGGGAGACAGGACAAATGCCTGGAGAAGAAGCTAAGATTAGTGCCTCACGCTGTTACGTGTCTGGTGCAGAAGGTGGACAGGACTCAATCAAAGTCTCTCACTGAGCAAACCCTTTTGTGACTCAGTCCAACCAGGATATCCTGCTTCCTATGAGAATTCATTCTCTGGGTGCAATCTGTTGTCAGTCATGCACACTTTAGTGAGAGTGTGAGGCAGTGTACTTCTGACTTCTGCAGCTAAGCTGCTTTTTTTTTCTTTTTACTTTAATTTTATTTATTTTTTCCATAATTTTATTGATAAACAAATAGCAATGAGACAGTTTCAAATCAAATCAGTAGGACAGTTTCAATAACTAACACACTGCATACATTCTTCTTAGTGGTTAATTGCTGTACAAGATGCGGACTTGATATCCTATTTATAAACACCATCAGAACAAATCATTCTATTCATTAACAGAATGTAACTATATATCTATCCTAACACTAATTTGCTTTTGAAGTTTCATTTCTTATTATAAGCCCATCCCCTCTTTTTAGATGGGGAATCTCCATCCCCAAACTACAAGGAGCCATCAGTGGCTTCTGCTTCTTTTGTAGGTGTCTAGAGTCCATTTGTCTTTGTGCATAGTATAGAAGTTTACAAATCACTTTCTCATGAAGTCCCCTCTCTGATTTGGACCCTCAAAGCCATTTCTATGGTATGGAGAGTGGGTGTGGGTGGTTCCCAAAGGAAACTGAGGCTCAGCAAAGTCCAGTGAGTCACCTGATGTCACATCGGGATTAATGGGGGGAGGACAGCAACCAAGTTCTGCCCTGCTGGAGACAGGATCAGAACCATTACTGTGTGACACTGCCCCCAAGAAGGGTAGAAACTGCAGAGGGATTGCAAAGGGAGGCTCTCCTGCCCTCCCTGCTTAGTTAATTCTTTCAGATCAGTAGGCTATAATGGTGGAGGCCACAACATTCCTCTCTGTCCCCAGCAGGGAGACACATGCATCGAGCCCTACTAGCCCTGTCAGGTAAGCTTTCCGAGGGTGGCCTGATGACATTGGGACAGAAGTGCTTAGAACCCTCCAGCCCCCAAGAGCAAGGCAGCACGAGCTCTGGTATGCACCACATGCCCTATCTGGCTCTCCCATCATTGTCTCAAGCCTCAAACCTGTTTTTAAGAGCTATAATCACCAAAGCTTAGCTAAGTTAAAACATCTTCCCAAAGTCACACAGCCAGCAAGAGGCAGAACCAAGATTCAACTAGAACTCAATGGTCGGTACACTCATAAATTCTCTGTACTATCCCTGACAGGAAAGAGACTGAGAATCCACTCAACAGCGGGGCAGTTTCCCTTCTGGGCTGTGGAGGTGCAATCAGTGTAGTTCCACTGAAGAAACAAATTATAACGTTTATGTTTCCCGAAGGAGCACTCATATAGTGAGATGCATGCATTTTAGGCATAATTTAGATGGAACAACTTTGTGGTCACCCCAAGAACTCCCCACCTTCAGGGATCTCTGTGCTTCTTTGTGATTCACCCTTCCTCACCGGTCCTCAGGCCACCTTGCTTCTTTATTAGTTTTGTCCATTCTAGAAGTTTGTGTAAACATAATCATATGGTATATAGATTTTCTTGCCTTGATTCTTCTGAACATGACAATTTTTAAAAATATTTTTATTGAGAAACAAAAAGCAATGAGACAGTTTCACAACTGATTACTAGTACATTTTCAATAATTAATACATTGCATATTGTTTTCTTAGTGGTTGTTCACTGTAAAAGTTGCAGACCTGATATCCTATCTCAAACACTATGAGAACAAACCTCTCTACTCATTGAATTAAGAGAATGGAGCTGTATATCTATCCTGACTATTTTGAGCATATAGATACAGAATGGTCGTTCATTTGTGTCCCCCTTTTTTGGTTAGTTTTGTCAGAGAAGTACATTCCATTGTCATTTAAATACTGTAGGTGCATGAATTCAGCAAAACATCCCAATATAGTCCAATAGTCCATAATAGTAGTGGGTTTTCCATAAGACTGGCAATGTCCGAAGTTGTTGACTTGAGCATTTTACAGCTCATCATATTAATATAGCTTTAATTTTTATACTTCATTTTCCTACTTTTCTGCTGGATGATTAAAACCAAGATAAAGCAAGACCTATGCAACAAGAGTTGTAGCTTTTGGGTCTGATAAGGTCAGTGAAATCCCCTCAGAATTTATCTTGAGATCCTGTACCTCAGTTTGTAGATCCTTTGTCAGTGTCAGCCATGTGGATGAGTCACTTCCATTGCTTTGCCAATGTGCTCTCTGTGAAAGCCTGAGAGAATGTTTTCTCTCCATGTGACTCTCCTTAGGTCCACTCTACATCATCAATCACTTTTCTCTGTTGCCTCAAAATCTCCTTGATCAAAAAATTTGGGACACAATTGAGTTACAGGATGTTACAATACAGGGTCTCTTATGTCCTGAGTCCTCACTGACCTTGAAAAGCTAGGGCCAAAATGTTGGCTGTCCTTGCAGCCCTTCTTTTTCTTTAATTTTTGGTTTGCAAACTTAAGTTGTTAACCCTCCAGAAGAGAAGCTTAATGATATTATTACCCTAAAACATAGGCACTTGAGCTTAACCTCACTATCTGTCTGAATATCAAACATCTTAGACATAACAAGGAACAGGTATTTTCCATCAAGTATTGATATGAACATGACAATTTTTGAGATTCATCCATAATGCTATGTGTATCAATCACTATTTCTTCTTTCTTTTAATTTATTTTTTGAGACAGGGTCTCACTATGTAGTGCCAGCTGGCCTTGAATTCACTTAAGTAGCCTCAGCACTCACAGTGACCCTCCTGCCTCAGCCTCCTGAGTGCTGGGGTCACAGGCGTGCACCACCATGCCCAGCTCTTTATTCTTAAGTAGCAGTCCATTATATGACGCTGTCACAAATTGCTACGCGTCTCTCAGTTGGCAGTCATTTGGCACACTTCTAGTTCTGGGCACTTTGCAGTAAAGCTGGTGTAAATCTCCACTTACGCTTATCTGGTGGACATTTGTTTTCATTTCTCTTGGATAACTGAATGGATTATTGGACCCTATGGTAGGTATGTGTTTAACATATAATAAATGGAAGTTGTCCAAAGTGGTTGTATCGCTTTACAGAGTAGTGTATAAAAGTTTAATTCGCTCCACATTCTTGTCAGATGTCATCAGGATTTTTATGTTGGTTTGTCTATGTTTTTGTACTGAAGAATGAACCCAGGGCCTTGCACATGTCAGGCAAATGCTTAGCCAAAGAGCTATATCCCACCCCTACGTCAGTTTTAGTTGAAGTCATTTTACTGTGTATGTTTTTGGTATCTCATTGTGCTTATTGCCCATTGGTGAATAGTGCGTTGAACATTTTTTTCACATGCATATTGCCCATTTGAATATTTTTTCATTGTTTATTTTTTGTTAATGAATTATAAGTATTCTTTGTATATATATTTTTAAATTTTATTTATTTATTTGTGTGTGTGTGTATGTGTGGCCAGCTCAGCCCACCAGGGCCGGGGCTGGCTGGCATGTGGTGCTGGGGAATTGAACTGCGGTCCCTGTGCTTTGCTAAGCTTGTCCTAAGTAGGTGCTTTAGACCACTGAGCCATCTCACCAGCCCCTCTTTGTATATTTTGGATATACGTTTTTTGGGTGGTCAGAAAGTATTGGCAATATTTTATCCATGTCCATGGCTTGCATTTTCATTTTCTTCCTGGTGTCTTACAAACAACAGAAGTTTTTAATTTTGATGAAGTTCAATGTATCTGTCAATTTATTTATTTATTTATTTATTTATTTATTTATGTGTGTGTGGCCAGCTCAGCCCACCAGGGGGGCGGGGCTGGCTGGCATGTGGTGCTGGGGATTGAACCGCGGTCCCTTTGCTTTGCTAAACTTGTTCTAAGTAGGTGCTTTAGACCACTGAGCCATCTCACCAGCCCCCAATTTTTTATTATACAGATTGAACTTTTTTTTTTTTTTTTTCTTTTAGCAGAATCAGGGATTGAACTCAGGCCCTTGCGCTTATCAGACAGGTATTTATTCTACTGAGCCATCTCCCCGGCCCACCCCCATGTTTACTTCTAAAAGCTTCATAGCTTCTCCTTTGCATTTAGGTCTGTAACATGCTTGTTGGGTGTGATATGAGGGAAAGGGTGAGGTGTGCTGCTTTCCATGCAGACCTCTATTTGTTCTAGCACCATTTGTTGGAAAGGTGATCCTTTGTCCGCTGCCTTCTTTGTTGACCTAACAGGTGGGGTATACTTCTAGATCTTCTGTTTGTTGTCCCTTACATTCCTATCTTAGGGTCCATGCCATGCCGTAATGATGACTATAACTTTATAGTAAGTCCAAAAACCAAGTACCCTAAGTCCTCTCTTTTTTTTCAAATTTATTTTGAGTGTCAAGTCCTTTGTATACTTACATAAATTTTAGTATCATTTTGTCAATATCTAATGAAAGCTTGTTGAGTTTTGATTGAGATCACATTGAATCTATAAACCAATTTATGAAAGATTAACATTTTAAAATATAAAGTATGCTGAATCACAAACATATCCTCTCTATTTGGGGCTTTAAAAATTTCCTCAATAGTGTTTTATAGTTTTAAATGTACAGATCTCACCCCGTATATTTTAAAAGTATTGCTAAGTGCTTTGTGTATTTGGAAAGCATAATTTTTATAGTCTTCTAAAAAGAAATTTCATTGGGTCCTAAGTAAAACAAGATAAGAAAAAAGAAAGAGTAAAAAGAAATTTACTGCTTTAGAGTGGTAGATTAAAATTCAGACCTTGGGCCGGGGAGATGGCTCAGTAGAATAAGCACTTCCCTGGCAAGCACAAGGGCCTGAGTTCAATCCCTAGTTCTGGAAAAAAAAAAAAAAAAATATCCAGGCCACTTATCCCTGGCTGAGCTGTAACCCCCAACGACTTGGGCTCTAGAGTTAGGCTCTAGTCAAAGCATCCCCTTCAGTGGTTGGTGCTTGAATGTTTGGCTGAGAAGGGAAGGAGGGGAAAGAAGCAGGGCAGGCATGGAGTTGCACAAGGAAGAAAAATCTCAGTGTCTTTGGGGTTGTGGCTCAGGTAGAAGTTGGACTCTGGAGGTGAAACAGGCTGTTTGGGAGGGAGACCCCACCATGACATCAACCAGAGCCAGTGCCCTGCTCCAGTAGGGAGCACTTGGCGTGGAGTCACACAGATCAGGGTGCAAGTCCTTAGCTTATCCATCAGTGAAATGGGCTGATCTTTATTTTAGGGGGTTGTTAGGAAAGCTAAATACATATAGAGAGGGCATGGGAATGCAGCTCAAAGGTAAGAGCGTGTGCAAGGTGCTGTGTTCAATCCTCAGCACTGAAAGTGTATAAAAGTGCTGAATCTGGCCATGATGGCACATGTTGGTAAGCTCAACATTCTGGGAGGCTGAAGCAGGAGGATTGCAAGTTCAAGCCAAGCCTGGGAAACTTAGCAGCTTAGCAGTTTAGTGAGATCTTGTCTCTAAAATAAAAATAAAAATGTGCTGTAGCTGTAGCTCAGTGTAAAGATCCTGGACTTTACAAAAAGTATGAACTGACAATGCTGAAATGATGCAGATACATAAAGGAGTCAAAAAATTCTAGTGGTCTGCATACCAAGTTAAAAAGTACCTAGTAATATTTTCTGCTTCTTCTCTACATCTTTATCCCAATTGTTATACAGTAAAAACCAAATAGAATCTTCTGTGCTCAGGGACAGCCAGATGGCTCAGGGGACTAAAGCACCTGCTTAGCCCCAGCGTGCCATGCCAGCCTAGCCCCCAGGATGTGCTGAGATGGTGACTGAGACTGGTCGTGGTGGCATGTGCTTGTAATCCCAGCGCTTGGGAGGCTGAAAACAGAAGAATCACTACAAGTTTGATCTATGTAGTGAGACCCTGTAATCCTGTACTAAATACATTTTTTAAAAAAAGAAGCTTCTGTGCTTACCCCTTTACACTGGTCATCTCTTTCTACCATTGCAACAGTGTGGGAGGTAGGCATTGGCATGACTCTCCTCACTAATAGATCTTGAAGAGGCCAAGTGCCTTGGCCAAAGTCATCAGAGCTAATGGTTACGAGTGCCAGATTTGCAGTCTAACTAGTTAGAACCCAGAGCCAATCTCTTTGTCTTGCCTCATACTGCCTACCTTGCCCTGGCAGCTCTGACTCTCTGATCCCTCCACTGTCACCCTCACCCTTTACCTGCACATGGAGGGACACTCTCGCACCATGTGTCCTCAGCTCTGGATTTGTTACCTACTTTTTCTTGTGCTTATGTCTCTGGCTCACTCGTAGTTCCGTATAGCAGGTCTTGGGCCCTGTTGTTGGCTGACCTCCTTGTCCCTGGTTTTGCTCCCTGGCTTTCTGGCCTTCTTTGCCCTGGGTACCCTTCTCTGCACCCATCATAGATCTCTTCCCTCGTCTGCAGACACCTGGTCCTCTTGCATACTTTCTTCACTGAGACCTGAGATATGCCCAGTCCTATTAGATTTGGCCTGGAATTAAAGTGGAGAGCAAAATTCACCCTTCAGCCTCCAAAACTCAGCCACACCAAGCATTTTGTGGGTGCCCTTGTGGCAGGAGATAAGCTGGGACGGGGTGAGATAAGTGCTGTCTCAGGCCCAGACCCCCTCACTGACAGGCAGAATGCAGAACCTTGGAGATTCGGGAGAGACTTCAACAAGCATATTCTAGTTGGTCCTGGAAACTCCAAAGAACCAGTATTTGGACAAGACGTGAAGCTCTGCCTTTTCCTATGAATCAGTTCTGTTGAGGCCAGATGCATTTCAGAATCCAAAATTTCTCAGATTTTAGAAAGATAATATAATGTGTACATCTCATAGAACATCACAGTCGAGGCAAAACCTTGGAGGACAGTACTAGATTATTTTTTGGTAGGAAAACATGTATTGAATGGGATAAATAAAGACCATAATAATCTTTGGCCTGAATTTTGGGGTGGTCAGGGCTTGCTGCTATACAGTGGTACCCAATAGTGCTACAGTGGTACCAAAGCTGGGCAGTTTTTGAACTTTCTGGAGTTTGGAGTTATAGATACATGCTTTTAACTCTGGTAAAATTTTAATCCATGTTACCATAAAAGTTTGTGGAAGCTTATTTTATTTTATTTAGAGAAGGTCTCCATATAAGTCAGGCTGGCCTGGAACTCACTGTATATCCCCAGGCCTTCATGGTGATCCTCCTGCCTCAGCCTCCCAAATGCTGGGATTATAGGCACCCACCACCACATCTGGCTGCAAGCTGAACTTTAAGCAAAGACATGGACACATTCCTTGGCTTGTACTCACTGGTTATCAAAGGGAAGCTCTGGCTGCCTGAGCTCTGCTCATTTCTCAGAACTGAGGTCCAGAGGGAGCTGGCCTGTCTCTCTCAGACCCCAAAGTGCAGCCTCCCACAGGGCCTGGGAGGGCTTGAGGTCCCATACAGTATTGGGGTGAGCACTGCAAGTGATCACAGTCTGAGGAGTGGAGAGGGGACTGTATCAGATGCTGCAAAGCCTGGCTATCCCGATGCCCAGACTTGGGAAGGTTTGTGGGAGGGTGGGGTGGGGGCCCCTTCTCCACCTTGCACTGGGCACTGGGGTGGGGGATACGTAGCAGTAAGTCTGAGGGGAGGAGGGGCCAGGGAGAGTGACCTTATGGGATCAGGGCTGTGGCCTCTACCAAGGCGCCTGCAGACTCTTAGTAGAAAGTGTGTACCGCCCTGAAGAGGAAGAATGAAGTGCCAGCCACATAGGCCTGGGGGAGCCATAGCTACACAGAGAAGAAAAGACAAAAGTGAGCTGGGGCTGGCGACCAAGGAGGGCTTCCTGGATGAAGTAAATAAACATCGCCACACGGGAGCTGCATGCAGCCTCAGAATCTCCCTTCCCGTTCCCTGCAATTGTGAGTCAGGCCTTAAGAAGGAAGTGGCTGTGAAAGTTTCCAGGAGATTCATGAGGGGTTTCGGAGTAGGATACAGGATCTCAGGAAAGGTTTATGGCATGGAGAAAGGCGCAGAGGTTGTACTGAATTAAATACAGCAGAAAAACAAGGAGAGGTCCTCTGCTGCAGCCCTAGCTGGCGCTGGTCCAAGGTAGGAACTCTTCTGACTCCGCTTAGGAGACCCCTGTTCTGCTCTGAAAGGAGCCTCTCCCGACTTCATTCCCTATGGTGTCATCCTGGGCCACCCCAGCCCTCCAGAAATTTTCAGAGGCTGATCCTTGACCAGGCTGGAAGGTGCCCACTCTCCCTGGAGCTATGAGAAGAGTGTGGATGGCTGTGAGCTACCCCTGGAGCCTACAGGAAGGTAAGCTGCACTTGCAGCCTGAGATATCTCTGCTAGAGCCCGCGGCAACAGATGAACGGGCTTCACCCCCAGCAAACATGCACCGGTGCTCCCTGGGGACCTGGATCCTCTCACCCTGACCCCAGGTGTCTGTGGGAAGAGGGTGGCCAGAGCTCAGGGAGCATTCAACAGTTAGTCTCATTAGCTGGTCAGTTTGCCATGGTTAAACAGCTTGTCTGAAGTCACCCAGCTCAGAACCAGGACCCATGTGTGGTTGAGCAGCTGGGAGGAGGTAGTATTACTCTCCACAGGGTGGGACAGTCTTGGTGACCGCTTTCTTCCCCGTAATGCCCATGCTGTGCTGTGGAAACTGCTTCTCCCCTGCACAGGGGTTTGTGCACCCAAGAGGCTGAGGAACTTATCTCCATCGCCACCACACTGGGCACTCTCTCTGGCTCTGTTTGGCTCTGTCTGTCTCTGGCTCTGTCTCTCTCTGTGTCTGTATCTCTCTGTCTGTCTGTCTCTCTCTGTCTCTGTCTCTCTCTGTCTTCTCTCTCTCTCTCTCTCTCTCTCTCTCTCTCTCTCTCTGCTTTCATGATCCTTCCTTTTCATCTCCCCTCTAGCAAAGTCATCCTTTTTAGTAGGAATAGGCAGGCCACTTCTGGAAGCCTTATTTTTAACTTTGGCTAAAGAGAGACTTGAGTTTCAGATCAGAGAAAAGTAGCCTCTTAAACTTCTCCCTTCTTGGGGGCTGGGGAGATGGCTCAGGAGGATAAGTGCTTGACTGGCAAACGCAAGGATCTGAGTTCAATCCCTGGT
>NW_004524609.1:109585-133321 GCF_000260255.1 Octodon degus | reverse complement strand
GGTTTGAAAAAAAAAAAAAAAAACTTCTCCCTTCTTGAGGTCCCATTCTTGGACTTCCTAGAGTGCTCAGAGGAGTCCTGACTAGGCTTCTTTCTGTTAAAACCCATATGCACTGTGTTCCAATCAGTTTACATATTTGGCATAGGCAGTGGCTTATTTTGTATCCCTGAAGTGTTCTATTGAGACTGAAAGCAGAAAGTGATGGAAAGCAATCAGGAAATTTGGTGCATATCCCAGCTCTGTCATTAGGTCACCTAGGACAATGAATCTTGCATAAACTTCTAGGGCACAAGACAAGTCAAAGCAGAGACCTTCCCACTTGGCAAATTTCTTGTTCTCTTTCTTTATCCCCGACAGTCTCTAAGATACCTCCCATCAAGGTGAAACCTTTGGCCCAGGAGATGCTGATGAGTCTCTCCAGCTCTAAAATGGGATCCAGAAATGCAGTCATTTAATTGGAGGAGATGCTTACATCCCTGTCTTGTAGAAGTGGGGGAATCTCTCTACACAGGACTGACTTTGGGGACCCCTCCATCATCCCTGTGCTGTACTCCTCAGGGACAAAGACTTCCTCTTCTGGCTTTAATATGAGCCTGAGCAGAGAAGGAGAGGAGCAAGAAGGAGGGAAAGAGGGAGGGAGGGAAGGAAGCATTTCTTCCACGGATGTGGAGCCAGTTGAGCTCTAAATCTGGACACTGTTGAGACGCAGAGCGTGTGAGCTGCTTGCCTGTCACTCCCCAGTCGGCTTGGAAGTGGCATCCCCTCGATGTCTGCCTCAGCAGGCAGCCTGGAGACACAGGAAGTGGGGCTGTTCCAGAGAGACAGAGCCCACAGCTGGCCCAGCTCTTTCTTCCAGAGCAGGGACTGTGTGGAGGGTGCGGCTCTGGGTTGAGCTGGAGGGGAAGGTCGTGGCCAGGTCTAATCCTCAGGGTGATATCATGGGATCCTGAGTCTACGAGCTGCCTAAGGAAGAAAGACCTGGTCTGGGAAGGGGGGGGTGTGGCCTGATGGAAAGTAGTGAGGGGCCTTTTCTGTGGGTGGATGTGTGTGAAGCTGATGTTCTGTGAGTACGAGGGAAAGAGCGGAGGAGTGGGAGGAGCATGTGGAAGGAGTGGGAGGGAATACAAGCAGGAGACCACCACTGACCCCCTCGCCAGGCTATAGAGTAGGGCATCTTCGTGGGCATCTTCATAGGACAGGGGTGTGGGGACACCTATGTAAAGAAGAAAGGGGTGCAAAGCAGAGAGGTGATGTGTAGCCCAGCAGGGTAAATCTGGGCTTCCCTCAGCTGAGGGCCTCCCCTTTCTGCACGACTGGCCAGTGTCTTAGTGCCTTCCCTGGTCAAGTAGGAGCTACCCTCACTGAGCTGCCCCATGCACGGGGGGAGGGGGGGATTGAGTATGGAGATTATGGGGGGCTCTTAGTGAGGCAGAAAAGGTGGGCTCAGAGGCTGGCAGTGAAAGCACAAAGGGAGCACTGACCATGAAAATGGCCCTGCAGCGGAAGCCTGTTATCAGGAGCATCTAATGAGGCTTTGCAGGGCTGAGGCCAAGGCCCCAGGCAGCATGAGGCTTTCCTGGTTCCCAGGCGGCTGCATATGGTTGGCATAGGCCCTGGTCCCAGGCACAGCTCATGATCATGCCAGCCAAGGGTCCAGACTTGCTGGCATTGCGTGGTGCCCTGAGAACCACCTGCCTTGTCCTGTATACCTACTTACCCCACCCTGAGTTAGCCTCTGTGGGACCCACAGACTCTTTGGAGCAGAAAAAGGGTGGGGCAGATCTGGAAGAACAGCCTGGGGCATAACTGGTGCACCTTGCAGGCCTGGAGTGCTCTCCAGAATGTCTTCCTGCTTCCACCCCACCCCAGGCCTCTTGCTACCAGTGGGATGAGACCAGCGAGGGGCAGGTGGTCACCTTAGATGGTTCTGGGAGTCCAGCTACTGGTCATTCCAAACAGAATCAAGCTGGTTCAAAATTTCTTTTTCTTCCCCCTCCTGGGGCCTGACTTCAACCACATTTCCTCCCGACTGTGAGCCACCATCTCCTCCCCCTCCCCTCTCCCTCCTTTGCCCCCTTCTCCATCTTAGAGACAGGCTCTCCTTATGTATTCCAGGTAGACCTTGAATTCACTATGTAGCCCAGGCTATCCTTGAGCTGTCAGTGATCCTCCTGCCTCTCTCTTGAGTGATGGGATTACAGGTGTATGCTACCACACCTGGCTTCTTGAAGGCAAGACTGTGTCCTTGCACCCAGCACAAGTGCCTGACACATAGTAGGTGTTTAATAAGGACACTTATCTGGAGCTTACTATGTGCAGACACTAACTCACTTAATCCTGTCAACATCCTGTAAGGTAGACATTGCTGTCATTTGCATTTGACAGATGAGAGACAAAGTACCTTGCCCAATAAGTAGCCCAGCCTGCAAGAGGAAGAGGTGGGATTTGAACTCAGGCAGGCTGGTTCTATCATGCTGTCAAACAGCCAATGTATATTTGTTAGATGGAGTGAACTCAAGGGGTTATATCCTGAGGTCACTTCTGAGTAAAAGGAACACCTAGAACCAGCCTCCTTGGCCAGAGCAGCCTTGAGGTCATGCAGTCCAGTTCCCTACATTCCAGCAGGTGTTACACGATTGTTGAGGAGAGAGCTACATTTCTTGTAGGGGTTGGACAGCCCCTGGGGCCTGCCTACAGCAACAGAGCTGTCTCTTGGGAGGCTTTCTTCCGCACTGGGAGTACCTCCTTCTGCCTCTCCAAAGGCTGCTCTATGAGGCAGTCTTAGCCAAACCTGTGAGTGGGAAGAACATGAAAGGAAGAGGGGCAGGAAGGACCAGAGGAGACAGAGAAGTGGGTGTGGTCTGTGTGCCTGTGTGAACCTGTGGCTTTTCTCATTACAGGCAGCAGTGATTGGGGATGTCCTGGGTCAAGGCCAGAAGGCATCTCATGGGGATAGGTTCTAGTTTATACCCCACCTGACTCCAAGGGAGTGATGGTGCAGAGAGTAGAGGGGCACAACTGGGGGGCAAGAAAGGAAAAGGGAGGCAGCTGGTCACAGGATGGGGCCACTGCTTTCTTAATGGGAAAGCAGAGGCTGGGTGTCAGCCTGGGGAGCTTAAGAAGGGGAAGAATGGGGAACACCAGTGGGGACACAGCAGGTACAACCTAGTGGATGGGTTCCCAGGCAGTCCAGAGGCTCCTGAGTTAGCAGAAGCCCTAAGGTACTGCTGTCCTTTGCCCCTAGGACCAATTGATAAGCTCACAAACTGTGCACTCTGCTCTTTGGTTGAGAACACAGACTACTTTGTGGCTGATAGTATGATTGACCACAGGGTACTGTTCTTCCCCATTTTGCCTGGCTCATAGGACTGATGAATTTGATGTCCTTCTTATTATCCTGAGGTGATAGAAATTTCTCAGAGAGGCCTGGAGGGTTGGGTCCTCAGGTCTAGGTGAACTGGAGACAGATTTCTTCCAGGGCAGGGAAAATGCCTGCTGCCCATGGAATGGGCTGGAGCCTCACATGTCCAGAATTCTTCTGGAATCTAGGAAGTGTCTTCCCTAGGGGATTCCATGGATGGGCATGCTTGGAACTCACTAGCACTGTTCAAAGAAATTAGTTGAATCATGTTTTTAAGCTGGATGTCATAGTATTATTTCTTCAAAGAAGTGTGACCCTCAGCTGCAATATAGAAAAAGGGAAAGTGGGCCCTGGAAGTTCCCTCAGGCTGTCTTCCCTAGGCCTTTAGAGAGCTTTCAGACAGTGCCAGGGAATCTTCTTTGAGAACAGCCTGGACAGACCAGGGCCTACCATGCCTTGAGTACTCTGCGGTTGGCTGCCTTTCATGACCATTAATCACTGCTAAGTGTCATTATTGCTAATAAAATTAACCGACTTTATACTCAGCCATCAATCTTGGGGTCTGCTACACGAAATTTTAAATCAGGTGCCTGCGCATTAGTGGAGGGCATTTTCACTGAGCCTGGCTTACAAATATAGCCTAGGGAACTGTGGTACTCTACAGCCTGCAAAAGATTATAATCAAGGACAATGACCTCAGTTTAACAAATCAGCTTCCAGACTTTGCTGTGCAGTCGGCAACTATCTCAGGCAAGAACACAGGCGAACCTCAAGAGAACTCCAGGACCAGTGCCCAAAAACGTTTCCCCAATTCTCCCTTCTAGTCTCACTATTCTTTCTCCCAGTACATTTGGTTCAACCCTTTGCCCCCCTCTTTGGGTCAGCTTCCTCTGTTTGTCTTCTAGGTTACAAATGCACTCACCCAAATACAGAAAGGGAGAGAAAGTAACTGCATACTCTATTAATTCAAGTTCCAAATTTCCAGAGAAAAGATTGATTGGCCAAGCTCGGCTCATGTGATCATTATCAGTCCAATCAACAGACTAGAACAGCAAGGTCATGTGATATGAAATGTCCAGTAGAGATTACACGATAGTCATACAGACAGAAGAAATGGGTAGGTAGCAACA
Organism: Octodon degus; assembly: GCF_000260255.1. NCBI lineage: Eukaryota > Metazoa > Chordata > Mammalia > Rodentia > Octodontidae > Octodon > Octodon degus. Next base: position 128,830 of record NW_004524609.1, on the reverse strand, counting down.
TGCAGCTGGGACTCATAGTGATTATCCTGTCTCAGCCTCCCCAGTGCTGGGATTACAGGTGTACACCACCACGATGGTTTTGGTGACCACACAGAGTGCCCAGGACTGGGGCTGACATGGCATGCAGTATGGGGAGATTGAACTCAGAACCCTGCATTTGCCTGCAGGTGCTTGAGCCATTGAGCTGTCTCCCCAGCCAAGCAATAGTAATTTAAAGGGCTCAGAAATAGCTGCTGAAAAAGTGATAGGCACACACACACACACACACACACACACACACACACACATCATAACACATTAATAAATATATAATGTTATATAATATGACAGAATATTTGTATAATGATAAACTAGAGATCTCTCTCTCTCTCTCTCTCTCTCTCTCTCTCTCTCTCTCTCTCTCTCTCATCTTTTTTTTGTGTGTGGTACCTGGGATCAAACTCAAGGACCTTGTGCTTATGCCACTGAGCTACCTCCCTGGTCCTTTTTTTTTTTTTGGTCTTTTTGAGACAGAGTCTTGCCATGCAATTCGGGCTGGCCTTGAGCTCACTTTTTAGCCCAGGCTGGTTTTGAGCTTGCCTTGATACTCCTGTCTCAGCCTCCGAAGTGCTGGCCTCACAGAGGTGTCCCACCACGCCTAGCTATGTAGTTATTATTCTTGAAATGGCATTTGCAACAGACATGGAAGTTATAAAGGATGCTCAGTCCCACAGGCTAAATTTCTCATCACTCTGTGGTTGTTTCCTGTTTTGTCAGCGAGCTTTTATAAGTAAGATCTTGATTTCCAGCAACAGAAATTATATGAGCAAAAGTTTCCCCTCACACCAGCCCCTGGTGTGAGGACCTTTGAGTAGCCCACTAGGCTGCTGTTCTCTTTGCTCCTGCATCCCTGAGCTGCCGTCCAGGCTGGGGCCAGTTAAGGTGAGGCCTTCTCAGCTGAAGCTGACCTCAGGTTCTGCTCCAGACCTGCCAAGGGTCAAGCTCTGAGGATTTCCTGCCAGGCTTCAGGGAGGGGTTTGAGTGCAGGCTTGGTGGACTGGAAATTTACCCATTTGCCCCCAGATCAATGATTAACAGGCCCCTGCCCTCACCCTGTTTAGGTGGGGAGCCCAGGGCCAGGCTGGGCCAAGAGGAGCCCGATAGCATCTGTCTCTGTTTGGAGGTTTCAGAGATATGCTCCACACTGGGGCAGCTGCACCTGATGGACTTGGAATCTACAGGAGCACCATGGGCACAAGCAGGATCCACACCCTCCAGCGAGGCTCCTACTCTGCCAGACAGAGGATGTGGCACTCAGCCAAATTTCTTGGCTAAGGCAGGTAACTCCACGCAGGAGAGCAGTGTACTTGGCTCAGCTGGAAAGCTCTCCCTCATGGCTCAGGGCTTGCTGGGGCCAGGAGCAAGCAGCCATGACCAGTGCCACATCCATCTGGGAGCTCTGGGAGCTGTGCTCTGCTTCCACCTCTGCTCTTTATCCTGGCTATGAGGCTGGCATGCTGCAGAGAGGTGCTGCTTCCTCCGGCCTGGGTCGCTACCCTCCCAGATAGGAGATAGCAAACATCTTGAACTATGCTTCATGTCATAGAGCTTCTGAGAGGACAGAAAATACCACGATTCAGGATCTTGCCTTATTGCTTGTTGGTTGTATCCGTGCCAGTCCTTGCCTCCTCATAAAACCTCTGTGTCCTCATCTGGACAAAGGGAGATTCTGCCTAATTAGAGAGTAAGGCATCTAGCAAGAGAACAGTTAGAGAAACTTCAGCTAGCAGGAAGGCAAGCCAGCATGTCCTGGGTGCTGTGGATTTTTCCTTTCCTATAACCTTCGTGGCAACCCTGAAAGGTAGAGTGGGCCACTCCTTGTACTTTGCAGAAGAGAAAATCATGACCTCAGGTTTTCACTGCTAGAAGTAATAGAGTTAGGTTTAGAATTTTCCAGTCTGAGTCTGAACTCAACAGATTTTGGGTATAGAACAAAAATCTGGGATTCACCTTCATCCAACCATTTGTCAGCCTGGCTTTTCTTCTTCCTCCTCCTTTCCTCTTGCCTTCATCCCTTCCTTTTTGCTTTCTTTCCATTCCTCAAACATCTATTTGTTCCAGGCACCAAATGGCCAAATGGCTGGAGATCTATTTGGATTCAGAAAACAAGCTCAGAAGGCCTATGGTTACTTGCAGCAGTTCAATGCAAGGGAGAGAAGGCTCTGGGGGACTTTGGGTGTTGTGCTGAGTCCACGTGCCCTGTGCCTACCCTCTCTTAGGAAGGTTGCTGTCACAGGCAACAGAGGTACTCTGTAATGTTTCCCAGACTTCCTGGATTATAGCAGCTGTTATAGCTCAGGCAATGGAGTCAGAATTGCCCAGTGTGGATCCTATCCTGGGAATCTGTATGTTTACCAAGCACTCAAATGATTTTTCTAATTGGGGAATTTGGGGGAAAAGAATAGAAACTGGAACTTGCGAAGTTTGAATTTAAGGTTCTGCATCAGTCCTTACTAACACCTTGATCTCCTATTCTGTAAGATCATAAACCAAAAGACCAATAAAAGAAGATCCTGGGGAAGGTCCCTTCAACCCATCCTTCACATTCTCGCAGATTGTCCCCTGTCAGGACTCCCAAGGCTTATGTCTCCCTTTTCTCATCCTCTCCAGCTTGACTGGGCGGGAGGTGCTAACATCCTTCCCAGGGCTGGGCACCGAGGTGGCCCCAACACAGGGCAGTGCCCACCTGAAGCAGTGTGACCTGCTGAAGCTGTCCCGCCGGCAGAAACAGCTGTGCAGGCGGGAACCTGGCCTGGCTGAGACCCTGCGGGATGCAGCACACCTTAGCCTGATGGAGTGTCAGTTCCAGTTCCGGCAGGAGCGCTGGAATTGCAGCCTGGAGGGAAGGACTGGCCTGCTCAAGAGAGGTGGGAAGAGCGCTGGGTATGTGGGAGGGAGGGAGGAGGAGGCCACACTTCACTCTTCCCTGGGTCCAGCCCTAAGTGAGAAGAGCCCTGCGGATTTGTGAAGGTCTCTTGACGGCCATTCATGGCCGAACCTAAGTTGGGGGAGACAGATGAACAACAAAGACACTGAAAGGAGGGGACATAAGCCACCCCTGGAGGAGCCCATAGGTGAGATTGAGGTCTCAGCAGCCTCCCTGTGCCTCCCATACTCACTGACAACAGTGTTCAGGAACTTGCGAGGATGGAGGCCACTAATAACTGGCCAAGATGCACAAGGCATCCTTTTGTCTCTCGGTTGCCTAAATTTGTTGTCATTCCCTCCCTTTTCTTCCCCTGCCTCCCTTCCTGGTTCCTGGCTCCCTTAGGGCCTCCATCCAGTCACCCACTGAGCATAAATAGAGGCTCACAGTGAGACAGGCATTGTGCCAAATGCTGGTCAAGTGCTGAGCCTGACCCTCTGTGCTCAGAAAGTGCACTGTCTAGGAGGGTACAAAGCAGATCATCATGTGACTTCACAGCCTGGAGGAAAGTGCTAGAATAGGAGATTTCTACAACAATACAGTGGCATGGGCCGGGGAGATAGCTCAGTGGACTAAGCGCCTGCTTAGGCAAGTGCAGGGACTGAGGTTCGAGCCCCAGTAGCACATGCCATGCTGGCCCTGCCCCTGGGCCTGCTGAGCCAGCCACTGAGACTGAGACCAGATGTGGTGGTACACGCCTGTAATTCCAGTGCTGGAGAGGCTGAAAACAGGAGGATCACTATGGGTCAGAGCTGTGTAGTGGGACCCTGTAACAAAAACATTAAAGAGAGAGAGAGAGAGAGAGAGAGAGAGAGAGAGAAATAAAAAAAATACAGTGGTAGTGATGGGCAGGCAGTTGCCTTCTAGGCCAGCTTCTCTGCACAGCAGGAGAAGGTCCAGGTAGAGCAAGTGGCCTGCCTTCCTCTTAGTGTCACCAGCACCCAGATGTCTGGAGAGCCCCACCCCTGGCAGGGCAAGTGTAGCGATGGCTCTGGAAGAGGCTGGGATGCGCAGTCCAGGGCGAGTCAGGCAGGAGACTCAGGGCCACCCTTTAATCGGGCAAACTGTTTAGTGGATGCAGACAATGATGGATGTGAGACATTGGAAGCACCGGGAGCCCATGGTGCTTTGTCAGGGGACCAGAAGCCTCAGAAATGGTCGATCCGACTTGTCATACATGTACTTGGAGTCAAGGTGGCTCTTTGGCTCCAGCTTGGCACCTCCCTTGGTGCCCAAGCCCCTTCACTTTGCATCTTAGTTCTTGTTGCTGGAGTCTGTGAGTGCTGTCCTATTGCCCCTGTGAATCTGGGCACACGCTCCTCGGTGAATTTGGAAGTTCCCATGAGCCTGAACAGCAGGCGATAGGGAGCTGTGTGTGTGGGCTGCAAGACCCTGATTTGGCTTATCGTGATGCTCCCACCAGCCCTCCTGTCCTCAGATAGCCTCTGAACTGCCTCTTTCTCCCTGCTTTCACCCTGGTGCCTGGCACAGGTTTCAAGGAGACAGCCTTCCTGTATGCAATGTCTGCAGCTGCCCTCACCCATGCACTGGCCCGGGCTTGCAGTGCTGGGCGCATGGAGCGCTGCACCTGCGATGACTCCCCAGGCCTGGAAAGCCGGCAGGCTTGGCAATGGGGCGTGTGTGGTGACAACCTCAGGTATAGCACCAAATTCCTGAGCAACTTCCTGGGACCCAAGAGAGGAAGCAAAGACCTGCGGGCTCGGGCTGATGCTCACAACACCCATGTGGGCATTAAGGTGAGCATGTTCTCTGGATACCCAAAGCACTGCCCCTGGGCAGGGTGCAGAGATGGGGAGCAAGGTCTATAGGAGGCCAGCACTCCATATAAAACATATACTCACTCCAGGATGAACTTTAGTCCTTTAACTGACATGTGCGTATCTACTCTGGGTCTAGAGTATGTATGGTATACATTACTGTATACCATAGGCATGAGAAAATAGGGAAGGGGCATGGCATTACTCATGGGTGGGTAGTAGTAGGGACAGGCTTGGGACATGTTTTGGCAAAGCAGGACCATGTTTAGAGAAGAGCATCCATTTCAAGGGTGAAGCCAACATTGTTCAAATGACTTTGATCAAGGCAAGCTCTACCTGCCAGAATGTTTTGGATAGGAAGATGGAGGAGACCCAGAGAGGACAGGGACTTACCTGAGGTCACTGCTGAGGACTTGTACTGGGTAAACTGCTAGTGATAAGATCTGTTGGGGTGCTCAGTGCTGCTTGAGATCAAGCTGGGGACTCTCTACCACTGAGCTACATGCCTAGCCCTATTTATTTATTTATTATTTATTTAATGTATTTGGTTGTTGCAGAGTCTCACTACGCAGCTCAGACTTGTGATCCTCTTGCTTTCAGCACCCCCAGTGCTATGATTACAGGCGTGCGCCACCGCGCCTGGACTCTGTGGATGGCTCAGCCCGCCCTGGGGGCAGGGCTGGCTTAGCATGTGGTCCCAGCGCTTTTGCCTAAGCTTGCCTATGCTTGCCTGAGCAGTCACTTTAGTCCGCTGAGCTATCTCACTGGCACCCCTTTTTATTTTTTGAGACAGTCTTGCTAAGTTGCCCAGGCTTGCCTCACACTTGTGATCCTCCTGCCTCCTGAGCTTCAAGCCCCATGCTTCCCATCCTATTGAGAGTCTTTAGGAAATGAAACTCTGTGCTTTTGTGTCCTCGTCATTGAGTTGTGTAAATTGTGGCTGCTGTACTTGGGTGTGCAGGCTATGTATTCCACGAGAACATATTCTCTGGGCCATGGGAAGAGTGAGCTCTGACTCACGCAGCCCTCACCCCAGTGTACACTGCCCAGAGCAAGGGGAGCCTTTCTGTGCTTCGTGTGAAGATGCCTCTTGGCTCAGCTCAGGCCCCGTTGCTTCCCTCACGCTCCTCCACGTCTGCTTCTCATCTGATGGTCCTCTGCATGTCGGCACTCTAATATGGACCTCTGACCATGCCTCATGTGCATCTTTCTGCAGGCTGTGAAGAATGGCCTCAGGACCACCTGCAAATGCCATGGAGTATCAGGATCCTGTGCTGTACGCACCTGCTGGAAGCAGCTCTCCCCCTTCCGGGAGACAGGCCAGGTGCTAAAACTGCGCTATGACTTGGCTGTCAAGGTATCCAGTGCCACCAATGAGGCTCTGGGCCACCTGGAGCTGTGGGCACCTGCCGAGTCAGGTGGCCCCACCAAGAGTCTGGCTCCACGGCCTGGGGACCTGGTCTACATGGAAGACTCCCCCAGCTTCTGCCGGCCCAGCAAGTATTCCCCAGGCACAGCTGGCCGGGTGTGCTCCCGGGAGGCCAGCTGCAGCAGCCTGTGCTGTGGGCGTGGCTATGACACCCAGAGCCGCCTGGTGGCCTTCTCTTGCCACTGCCAGGTTCAGTGGTGCTGCTATGTGGAGTGCCAGCAGTGCGTACAACAGGAGCTCGTATACACCTGTAAGCGCTAGGCACCGCACCGTGAGCCAGCCCGTGCTGCTGGGACCTTGGTGGCCCCTTGTGGCAGGTACACACGATGTGCATGTGAATACTGATGGGCATGCTTGTGCACACACGTGTGCCACTCCTCACTTTTCTGCCCCTGCTCCACCCTTGGTCAGCACCTTGTCTCCCATAACACTCAGCAGACACAAGCAAAGGGTCCTGCCCTGAGTCCAACCTTGTTGAAGATTTGGAACAGGAGAGCAGACTGGGAAGGGGTATGGAGGGAAATAAAGGAGACCTAGAGGAGAGCAGGCGTGAGATTGTGCAGGGAGGGAGAGGTGCCATCTCTCATTCCTGGGATGCATGGCCTGGAGCCATCAAGCCGCTGGCAGAATGCACAAGAGACCAGGCCAGCTGGCAGCCTGGCGGGCATCCAGCCAGGATGGGTCCATGCAGCCCTGCTCAGACTGCAATGAGCTCTGAGTGCCATACACTCACACTATGCTGGTGGCAGTGCTAGGGGCTGTTTGGAGCAAGGGAATCTTTCTGGATTTAGTGGGACCAAATTAGATCCTTGCCCTCAAGCCTCACGTCCTTGAATTGATTTTTTCAGACCTACCTACACTGAAACCTCATTCTTGTCCCCAGAGCTGAATTTCTCACAGCTACCCAGATCTATTCAATATTTAAGGCAGTTAAGGAAAATGGGAGACCAGCTGCTGGAGTGGGACTCAAACAGTGCACCTGCAGTTGGGCAGGAAGACAGTGACCCCTCTCCCTTTTCCCTCCAAATGAAGAGGGTGGCTATCACCTCATGCCAGCAGGGATGCAGCTGCATTTCAGCTTTCGTTGGAGTGTGTTCTGGCTGAGCCTTGTGGCTGTGGTCCACCTGGCTGGGAGGCCCCGCAGCCGCTAATGTCTGTGTTGCAGAAGGACCTTGGACTCATGATCTGTGGTCCTGGTTACATGCCTGTTCTCATGGCTGCTTGTCTAACTTGGGCTTTTCTCCTGGTAGAGTCTACTAAGCCTGGCTCCTTGGTGGCCTCTGTCTTTAGTAATGGGCCCTTACTTGGGCCCCTGCCTGGGGAATAGAAGTGACTGCTAATTTCTGTGGGCCTCTGGACCTTCCAAGGCCCCAAGTGGAAGGAGGAGAAAACTGCATCCATTTATAGGTGCACACAGATGCCTGCTCTGCTGGAACCATGTGGAGGGTTTGCAGGGAGCAGCACGCATCTTTGGCCCAGGATGAAGCTCTGGCAGGGGTCAATTTGCTGGAGCCTATGTGCTTCCCAAGAGCAGGGCCTGAGGCCAGCAGAGAGGAAGTGACCTCCTGCGGGAAGCTTATAGCTGCCTGGCTGGTCTGCCGCGCCCTCTTGTACGCTTCCTTTCTCCCTGAACCCAGGGCTGCTGACCCTCCGCTGAAACAGGAAACCCAGAATCAGCCAAGTGCACAGAACTCTTGGGAAATCCAGCTCCAGGAAGAAAGTCAGAGGCCCAACAGCCTGCCTGAGACCTTCACAGCCAGAGAAGCACTCTGGTGACCTGAGGCAGTCTGGGATGCTGGAAGGGGCTTTGATGGTGGAGGCAGTGAGAAAAGCCAAACTGCCTTGACATCCCAGATAGAATGATTTTGCTGACTTGGCAGCTGGACCACATCTTGGAAGAAGGAGGAAAAAAGGGATGTACCTGGTTTTCTACTTTTGTTCCACTTCCCCCTCTGCATGGAGACTTGTTTTCTGCCAGTGGGATCCATCTTGCTCCTCTGTGACTCTAGCACTGCTTCTGTCATGGCTCAGCTCTGGGCTGCACTGGTAGGAGGAGGGACTTGGGAACAACTTGGGTCTGCACCCGACCTCTATGGCTGTTAGTGGTGGGGCTGCAGGAGGGTGAGGGATAGACTCAGATGCCCAAGGTCATGGTTGGCCACTAGCACTGACATCCCCGTCACTGACCCTTGGCTTGTGGGGGTTCTCTTGGTCTAACCCCCCCTCTCTCTTTTTCTTTTTTTTTTTTCTTTCTTCCAGCTCTTTATCTCTTTGTTACCCCTAAAATGCCAGCCTAGCCCTGCTGGGGCTCCTTGGGACCAGAGTGACCAATAACCCCTCATTCTGCAGCTTTAAGGGAAATGTTCACAGGGTATTTTTGTCTACCTCACGTATATAGTTTTTAGAACAAAAGAGAATATTTATATAGCTAAGATAAAGTATTTATGTTATTTATATAGTTTCTCTTTCACAGGCAGCACATGTGGAATTTGTATTTCCCCAGAAGCCTTTTGTCTGGGGAAACACAGCCTGGCCTGGCTGGGCCCACTGAGCTAGATGCCAGGTGGCTGGAGGAGGTGGCGTTAGCTTAGCGTCCAGTGATCCATCTTGGAACTGGTGGGCGTGCGTCTTCTTTGGAATGGGCCCTGCTGGTTTGATCTAGATCCTGCTGAAGTCTTTGTAGAGTCTTTGCTCCTCTGGGTCCCAGGCCCACTTCTTTAGCTCTGGCAAAAATATTTTGCTCATAGTAATAATAAATATATGGGTGACTATATCTGGCACCTGGCATTTGTAAAGCACTTTCCCTTTTTAGAACATATTTTTATCTCTTTAATCACTTGATTTTGCCAATATTCTTGAGAGGTTGGGGCTATATTACTGTACCCACCTTTGAGATGAGACCCAGAGATGGAGGTCTGAGCTCAAAGTCACACAGCAGGGAGTTGTTCCATGAATATTCACTAAATGTCTACGCAGACCCTGCACTAGGGGAGCTACTTACCTCGAGCCTGAGAGCCAAAGCCTAAATATTAGCCCACACCCACAAACTCAGGAAAGTGGCTTCTTTCCTCATCGTTTGTTTCCTGCCTTTTGAGTCTGGATAGCGTGCCAGTATTGCCAAGTGAAGTACTGTGTTTCTGGGACTGAAGTGCCTGAGAGGCCTGGAGAGAACTCGTGGAAGTCATTCCAGGGGGCTCCTCTGTCACATGGCCCAAGGAAGCTGGGCCACACCACTGGACCCCCTCCAGAGGAGTTTCATTTGCTTTTCTTTGAAAGTTTACTTTTTCAAATATATTGTTACCCACTGGATTTCTGGGTTTTTTTTCCCCCCTTGAAAAATCAACCCTATTGATAAACTGGGTCTTCATTCCCATCTGGCTGCATTAAGCCAGTGCAAGGGACAGGATTCACAGGGTGACCCTTGCCCCAGCCCTCCACACTCATGAATGTTTTTGCAGGACTGTCATAGACAGTCTGCCTCCTCTCTAGTTAACCCCAGATGCCCTGGACTTTTCTATTGCCTGGCAGACAGCTAGACAGACAGACCCATGCTAATCCTGAAGTTTATTTCTTGCTTTACAAGTTTCCTTTCCCCAAAACTATGAACTTCCTCTGCTTTTAGTTCCAGCACACTTTAGAATTACAAACATAGTTATCATTTGTCAAGTGCCCACTACATCCACCCATGATTATTTATGATGTTCCTATTGAGTGCCAGGCACCCTCCTGGGTGCTGGGGTATAGCAATATATAAGATCAAGTGGGGCTGACATCCTGGTGGTGGAAAGACAGTTAACCAATAAAAGCTACATGCCAGTTATTTGTACTTATTTTGTGTTGATTTATTGCAATGACTCTGCATGCTGGACAATGCTACCTAGAACAGCTAAGGAAAGATAGGAAGGCACCTAATTGCCAGTAGCGAGCAGATGCGCCAGGATTGGAACACAGATCTCCTGGATTTCAAAGTGTGAGTTCTTTCCTCTCCACATTGCTGCGTCTCCTCAGGTGCAGGGAATGCAGGCAGTGGTCACTGCACTTGGTAGATTCTGGTTAAATAGAGGCCAAGGGAAAGGGTGCAGTCTATCTCAGGTGGCACACAAGGACAGATTGGAGGCTGGGTTTCTGCTGCTATGTTTTGTATTTTAGGGAAGGGTCTACGGGGTGTTCAGTGTCTCACTACTAGATTGGACCCATAGTGATCTGCCTGTTTACAGCCTCCCCAGTGCTAGGATTGGGGAGTCTAGCAGGAGACTAGACTGGGGGTCTAGCAGGAGAAACAAGACGTATGACACGCAGCTGTTCAGACCATTTCCGTGTTGACCCCAAGTCCCTTCTCCAGCCACACTGCATTCCCAGCATACTCTGAGAAGCCTCAGCTTCTGGGGATCTAGGGCAAGGGACTCTTCTGAAAACAGATATCAGACAGTGCTTAGTTGTCGGTCCATAGTTGGTCTGTCCCCAGCTCTGCAGCCCTGCTGGAGACCACAGTACCTTACTTAAGGTCCTCAGGAAGGTAAACAGCCCTGAGGGTACCTTCTTTCCCGCTTCATCCCAGTCCTAACATGTTTCTGGGCCCTGTGTCCCTGGACCTGGACTCCAGCTGGTCTGAGCAATGACAGACCCTCGACTCCACAGGTGGTGGCAGCCTCCACCTCACCAAGGGATTTCTCACGCGCCTTCCCTCTTGAGCCTCACATATGGTGCCCCCCTTCCCTTTTCACAGAGAGGGAGGCTGTGGTATGGGATGGCCAGGGAGAGAACGAAAGGCCACGCTGCCAGCAAGCAGGCATCTTCTTCCTCCCTTATTCTCTCTACTGTACACCACCTTCGGCGTCCGTCCACCTCCTGTTTGAGCTTTCCTGCTCCTGCCTATAAACCGGTTCTCAAACAGGCCCTCAGGCCTCCCCACCTTCAGCTGCTGGAGCTGCCACTCTTCCTGGGGGATCAGGGCTTGTTGAGACAATCACTAGGTCGGTGTGCCCCACTGAAAAGCATTAAGCCACATTTGCACGCATAGTATCTCTCTCTCCATATTTATCTTGTTGAACCACTTAGGAGAGCTTTGTAGACACTGGCAATTCAGCATTTATCACAGATCTCCTAAAAACAAGAACTTCCTGAAGTTTTAGCACTGATGAATAGTGCAATACTATCCATCTTCATATTCCCCAATCTACCCTCAAAATGCACTTTATGACATGGGCATGGTATAATCCCAGTACCAGAGAGGCTGAGGCAGGAGAACCACTATGAGTTAAGAGGCCAGCCTGAGGGCTGGGGAGATGGCTCAGTAGAATAAGTGCTAGCCTGGCAAGCGCCAGGGCCTGAGTTCAATCCCTGGTTCTGAAAAAAAAAAAATATATATATATATATGATATTTTCCCCCTTGGTCCAGGATCCATGTCTTCTAGAATTTCTTTCAGCTGAGGCTGGCCAGATTGCTTTCTAAATTTTTTGGTGGAACCAGGGATTGAACTCAGGGTCTTGTGCTTGACTCTTGACAGGGAAGCGCTTAGTCCACTGAGCCATCTCCCCGGCCCGCCTCTTTCTTCACCACCCCTGAGGACCTCACCTCCTGGCCCTACTCTGGGCTCTGTAGAGTGTGACTATGGTGACCCAAAGTCCTAGAGCTACTGAGATGGCCTTACGGTCAATTCTTCTGCACCTCAGACACCTGAGGACATATACCACAATCTCCCCATGTGCCCAATTTTCAGGTGGCTCAACACCTAGCACAGCCTGTCAGGCCTGGCTCTAGAGAAGGGCTGCAAAGGGCCAGAGCAAGGACCCAAAGCAGCATGGGGATACTCCTACAGGGGAAGGCAGGTGGGATCCTTCCCTTTAACTCTCTACCCTTAGTTTATACAAACTCTCACTTGGGGCCCCTTCAAGTAACTATTCATGCAGCCCCATGATGGATCACCTCAGGTGTGTTATCCATGTGCCAGAGTGCTGGGGTGCATGGCAATGAGGCCTAGGTTGGCCTTCAGAGAGGTCACAGACAAGAAAAGACATCGTAGGATATAGGATCTCAGCATTCAGAGATATCACTCTGAATGGGGAATTCCTAGGTCAGGGTATTTCCTTACTTATTAATCAGGGTGACAGCCCCATGGGTGCACACAGCCATGGTCTCCATTTCACAAAACAGAACCCAGAGTAGTTCTGTGTCGAGTCCAGGGCTCCAGAAAATAACTGGGTTGCACATCCAATAACTCTTCTTGCCTCTTCCCTAGGAGGGAAGCACAGGGCCTGGTAAGGCCTGGGGACTAAAGCAGGGGGCCAGGGAAGATGCAGAATTCAGCAGGGCTGGCGCACTCCTTCTTCATCCTGAGGTTCACCTCCTTCCTTCTTTCACCCCTGGCAGGCTCCCTTTCTCTCCTGCATACCTGCCATGCAGGGGCTGGCTGTGTCTTGGGTGTCTTGTTGCCCCACTCCCATCCCCAGTCCCCAAGGGCAATGGGGCCCGCATTCCTCCCTAGCTCTCTCAGGTCCATTAGTGTGTTTATGCTAGAGCCTCTCAGGGAAGCCATACTGGACCCCCCACCAGCCCTACACGGAGGGCGGCCCGTTGGGTGAAGGAGGCCAGTCAGAGAAATGGCAGACCTGACCCATGGTCCGAATTCCTGCCCCCCACCCTCCCCGCCTGAACAAGTCCAGGGTGGCCAAAGCCTGGGGAGCAGAGATGGTCCCCAGCCACCACCCCTTCCTGCCTGGCCCCTCTTGCAGCTGACAGCCTCTAATCTCAGCTGTCTTCGTGCAGCCAGCCCCCAAGCCTGGGGTCACCTGACACGGACACATTTTAATTCACAAACTGATTTCTGCTTGTTGGCAACATGTCATTTCTGAAATTGCTTTCTCTGCCCAGAGGCAGAAGATGTCAGAGTGTGCAGGTGTGGCAGCGGCGCCACCCCCACCCCACCCCCACCCCCAAGTTCAGGAAGGATTAAAGGGTGTGGGGGGCACACATGAGCTCCTCAAACTCTGCTTCTCATGTTTCCCTAAGGGCTGGAGGCCAGGGTTGGGGGGATGATGGGAACGGCCTGTTCTCCTCTCTAGCTTGAATACAGAGGCCTAAGGTTTGGTAAAAGAACTCGCTGCTGCTGCTATTGACAATAGCAACAGAAGTTGCTTTGAGCACATTCAACACAGGTGCCAGGCGCTTGGCAAAGTCCCTTTCTCATGTGCTGTTATAATTGAATGTCATGATAATCCTCTAAGTTGGTGTCATTCCTATTTTTCTACTGAGAAAACTGGGGATCAGAGAGGTTAGATAACTTACTAGAGATCACAAGTAAGGACAGGGCTAGGACTCAGCACAGTGATGGCAATAAGTGGATTGGGATTTGGAATTCTGAGAAGAGATGAGCCCCAGAGCTGGGGAGTACTAGGGTCTGCCAATGTCTCCAAAGAAATTGCCTGACTCCTACAGTATCCATGTGTACTGTGACCATGGGGACCCTAAGTCAGTATCCATTCTGCAACTCAAATAGCTTTTTTTTTTTTTTTTTTTTTTTTTTTTTTTATTTTAAGGAAGGGTCTATAGGGTGTTCAGGGTCTCACTACTAGATGGGACTTGTAGAGATCCTCCTGTTTACAGCCTCCCGAGCTGGGATTACAGGCGCGCGCCACCACACCCACTCTCAATTGTTGGCTCAGTGCATCCCAGGGGCGGGGCTGGCACAGCAGGCCCGGGGATCGACCCCCAGCCCCTGTGCTTGCTTGCAGATGCTTTAATCCGCTGAGCTATTTGGCTGGCCATCAAATAGCTGTTTGGTCACTCTTTCACCTTTCCTTAGCCTTTTGCCTACACCTCAATTAGCAATTGTCTCTCAGTACTCATTTCTATTGTGTTACGGATGAATGAATGGAAAGACAAATGCACAGATCAACCCTTGAATCTTGCTCTCTGGATTCTCTCTCCACCCCCATCTCCCTCTCCATCTCCCTCTCCAGGAAGCCTGCTGCAGCTGACACCCCATCCCTTTTGGACATGCTGACTCCTCACTTTCCAAGCTCCTGCCTTTATCTCTCCTCCCTTTCCTTCCCTTCATTATCACCTCCCTTCTACGGCTCCCAGGACCTCTGGCCACCTGGACCTCAGAATAAGGCTGTGGAAGCCTGAACTGGAGCTTCCACAGGAGGAACCAGAAGATGCTCTGGAAAGCGGCCTGCTGGGCCTCTGACAGAAAACACACTGGGGCCATCCCCCAGCTCCACCTGCTCCCCCAGGGATGAGCTACAGCTTCCCACCTCTCCTTCTAGCTCTTCCACAGATCCACAGCTCTGTATACTTGTCCCTTGGCCTGGGCCAGAACTGGGGACATGGCCCAGTTGGCTGTCTGCACCTGCATTAGATTTAATTCAAACCCTTCCACAGCTGTTTTCTCCTTCCTACTGCTGGAAGAGCAGTACCAGTGGGGAGATGGTTAAGCTAGAGAAGACATCAAAGGTCATAGCAGAGGGGGCTCCTTCCCATCTTTCACAGGAATCAAGGGGATGCAGGCACTTGGCAAAGTCCCTTTCTCATGCGCTGTTATGATTGAATGTCATGATAATTCTCTAAGTCGGTGTCATTCCTATTTTTCTGCTGAGAAAATGGGATCAGAGAGGTTAGATAACTTACTAGAGGTCACAAGTAAGGACAGGGCTAGCACTCAGCACAGTGATGGCAATAAGTAGACTGAGATTTGGAATTCTGAGAAGGGAGGCCTATGGGAATAGGTGCACAGGTCAGTAGGAGCGCCCTCAGCACTGCACCACTGGAGTGCTGTTGCAATGGGAAGAGGGCTGGGAGATGCAAGGGGACTTTCTGTGAGGTGATGCTCCACTTCCTGAAATTAATGGAAGGTACTATTTATGTTCCCACTTAAAAATTACCCTGGTGCTAGGCACAGTGTTGCATGCCTCTAATCCTGGCACTCAGGAGACTAAGGCAGGAGGATAGCTGAGAATTTGAGACCAGCCTCGGCTACATAGTGAGCCTTTGTCTAAAAAAAAGCAGGTGATGAGGGCGAGGTTCTCGTGCAATAGGGAAGGGGTCCAGTGAAACAAGGGTGAGGAGTAAGAAGAGGGGAAGGGTAAATAAGTGGAATAAGGAGATACACTATATGCAGGAACCTAATATCATCAATGAATATAAGCAGCATGTGCCATAACATGAGCTAAGATTAAGAATGTCAACAAGAGTGAAAATCAGAAAGGGAATTAACTGAGAGAGGGAGGAGGGAAGAAAGAGGGAAAGGATTAACAAAAGAAACAAGCTGTAGTTCATACTCATACCCACTCCTCAAGATGACTGTAAACTATGTTCTGCAAACATGTGTTAATAAAATTTCTAAAAGTTAAAAAATTGTACTTGGAAAATGAAATCAGAATTCAGTTCACAGAGGATGGTCAAATTTCCAAAGAAGGGGCACATCATTGTTAATAGATAAAGAGTCTCCGTTGACCATGGCCTGGGGAGTTACAACCGAGCAGGCAAGTCACTTTTCTCCTTTATAGCTACCTCCTTAAATAAGTCTCCTGAATGGATCCATGGGTGGACAGAAAGCCAGCACACACGCACTACCTGGCACTGTGCTGTGCCCTAGGAATGAAGCAGTTAGGCAGGCACAGTCCCTGCTCTTGAAGAATGGAGACAGACAGACAAGGTATCACACCACTCTATGTGATGAAACTGGCAACCTGCTCCCCAGGGGCAGAAAACTCAATGGCTGGGGAGTCTGGGTGGGACAGCAAAAGGACTTCTTAGTGTGTCCCTTGTGGTCACTTTTGAATTCTGAACTGTGTGGATGCATTACACCCCCAAATAAATAATTAAATAGAACAGAATGAAGATAAAACTTGATGATTTTTAACAAAGGGAAAGGTGGGAACTAGAGTGTGGTGAGGACAAGAAGGGAGGAGGTCACGCCAAGGGGAGATGAAACCAACTTTGCAGAGTTGCTGGGAGACTGAGAGAGTGTCCCTAGAAAGCATCTTGCACATACAGTAGAATGTGCTTCTTGTGTGATGGGCACCACTGTTACTGTTCCTCAGTTCTCTTTGCTGTCATTGGCAGGCCCCAGGAGAGGAAACCCTAATGTGGCCTCTGACTCCACTAATAGATTCCTGGTCTCTGGGAGTCCTACACTATCAGGAACTCCCAAGTGCACTGCAGCATCTTACAGTTTCCACCAAGCTAGCCCTAGGTGTAGAAAGGTAGAGAAAGTTGAAGCTCAGAGCCCCTGTACAGGAGGCCCATGCTTCTCCTAAACAGTGCTCTGGCAAATGTGGGATCAAAAACAACCACTGAGGGTCTGAGGGTTCATCTTCTGTCATAGACCAAGAAACCTCAAAAAGGTTAGACCCTTCCCTCCTGCAGGTCCAAGGCTGGATAGTATCCACAGCCATGTAAACCAAGCACCTGAGCACTGGGTGTGCCAGATATTCTGCATGGACTAACTCTTGTCCTCACAATTACCAGAAGCAAGGCCCTGAAATCACTATTCCCATTTCATAGGCCCATTTTTATGGAGAAAATGAGGTGTGGAAAGCTTAAGTGACCAAGGGCCCACGGTCAGGCTTCCACCCCACTTGGTCTCTCTGCCACTTTCAGTTCTCATGTCTCAAGATATCTGTGCTGGCTTCTCCTCACAGTGGGAAGAGAACCTTTACTTCACAATCCTCCCTAGCCTACTCCTAGTTGTTGAACCCTGATGTTCTGAAAATCCAATTTCCAGGCAGGCTAGCTGGTCAGAAGCTGACTATGTGTAAATTCAGGACTGGGTAGGAGGATGTCTCTTCCTTAGAGGACACCCTTTGGAGCCTGTTCCTTTGGATCAGGACCTCTGGGCTGTGAACACCTTTCCCAGCAGGAAGAGCTGCTGATTATGTCTCTTTTCTTTCTTCTTGGAAGGCAGTGAAATTTGTGTTTTAACTCACGGGTCTATCCTGGCATCGGTAGGCACCCGCCTGGTAATAGTGATCAAGGCTTCCAACCTCATGGGCAAGGCTTTCCTTCCCTGATATGCAGTGCCTGGTCCTTCTTTTATCTTGAAAGTGTTAACTGCATGCCACTGACTTCTAAGAAAGGCCTTTGTCTTCTAGAGAACTAAAGGAAGCTTCCAGGAACAGCCAGCCTCCAGCCTTGCTGCCTGGGATTCTTTACTGATGGACCTCTCTGTGCCTTAATTCTTACACCAGCAGTCAAGTGGGGATGAGGGTATTAACACCTACATTAAGAGCATTGCATTTCATAGCCAAGGGCTTCCAAAAGTGCTTTGTGCAGCATCTGCTCTAAACAAGCCTCAGCTGCCATGTCATTGCTTGATCACGTAATGCCATCGCTGGCAGCCCCACTTGTCAGC
Organism: Octodon degus; assembly: GCF_000260255.1. Classification (NCBI taxonomy): domain Eukaryota; kingdom Metazoa; phylum Chordata; class Mammalia; order Rodentia; family Octodontidae; genus Octodon; species Octodon degus. Next base: position 111,304 of record NW_004524609.1, on the reverse strand, counting down.
TCCACTTTGGAAGTCCTGCCCTACACAGGTCTGCTCTGGGTCTCTTTGTCCTTCATTCCTCCTCTTCACTCCCCTTCCCTCCCACCCAATCCCTGCTGCTCCTGCGGCTCTTTGCTGGCTAATAATGCTGCTGTCAGTTCAGATTAGAGCCCATTACGTTCCTTCATCTCAGCTTAACATTTTTGTGGTTTCTCATCTCTGCCTGAAGTACTCCATGAAGGCCAAGGGCTGCCCAGCTGGAGGGTACTTTGGGAGGAAGAATGTGTGTCTGTGAGGTCCCCTGGTGGGCTTCCCTGGATTCCTGCTGATGAGAGGAGATAGATTTGGGGGGAACAAAGCGGTATGGCCTGTCATGGCACCTGCCATCAGGAGCTGACACCCTGAGAGCAGGGAACAGGAGTTCTTGAATCTCTGCATCGTTGTGGAGTAGCCCAGTGTCGCAGGACAGGCTAGGCCCCAGCAGGGATGGTCTTTTGGTCTCTCTGTCTGGAAGGAGTCCTAGGGTTATAAAACTGTGTATCCAGTGAGATGCCTCGCAAAACTACTGGGACCAGGCCTGGAGCTGGGATCTGTTTCCTGCAGCCACTGGCTGATTTCTCTCAGACAGCATCAGCCATGGGAACCTTTCTTAGATCTTGCCACAAAACCGCCTTCCTTAGGCTCAAGTTCCAAAGGGCTCACCAGCCCCTGGGTCCCTTAGAACCCTGGATAAGGCTCACAGGAAGAGGAAAATGTGGGAGCAAGGAAAATGAGAGGGCCAGAGGACAAGGGTCCTGTTAATGAGTGTTTCCAATGGGTCCTTCTGCTGAGGACTTTGTGCCTGAGGAAGTCCCACTATAGCCCCCTGAGGTGGATACTCCTGCCACTATTTTACAGGAAAGGAAACTGAGGCACATGAAAGTACATTGCCTTACCCAAGGCCACACAGCTAGGCAGAGAGAAAGCAAAAGGCCTTTATACAAGCCCCACAAACCTTCCCTGTCTGGGTTCAGCAGTTCAGCCAGAAGGGTGTCGGTGTACCTGTAGGAATTTCCCCCACCAGAAGGTATATCCCTGTCTCTGGCCTGTCAGCCTTCCATCCAGAAGTGTCCCTCAGGGGACCTAGTCCTATCCTGTCACCAGGACTGGTCTTTCTTTGCCCTCTACTCACTGGGCCAGAGAACCATTCTCTGCAGGGGTTCAGGATCCTCAGATGAAATGGTTGTTTTTTGGGGGAGAGGTGGGGGTGGGAGCAGGGGCAGGTCTCACTATGTAGTACAGGCTGGCCTTGAACTCACTTGTGTAGAGGGGGCTTGAACTCACGGCAATCCTCCTGAGTGCTAGGATGGCAGCTGTGTACCACGACTTGAGGCTGTTTTCTGTTTCTAGTCATGTGAATGCCAGACTACAGAGCTTCAAATCTCCTTTCACTGTTGGTGGCTGTACATGTGACATGCCTGCTTCAAAATCTTAGCTGCTCATTCCCAGCTCCTCAGCTTCCCACTGTTCAGCCACCTCCCAGACCCGTATCTCTCATGCCTCTCAAGGTCCCTAGTCCTGGCTATATGTGACATCTCTGTGTCTTTGGTTGTGTTAGTCCTGCCCAGAATGACTTTCTTCTCTTTGTTCACCTAGCTCCTGCTTAGCCTTTGAGATTCAGCCATAGAAGATGTCCCACCTCACCCAGATAGAATCACACCCTTTGTCTTTCTGTCTGTCTGTCTGTCTGTCTGTCTGTCT
>NW_004524609.1:90163-109485 GCF_000260255.1 Octodon degus | reverse complement strand
CTCTCTCTCTCTCTCTCTCTCTCTCTCTCTCTCTCTCTCTGCAGTACCAGGATTGAACTCAAGATCCCACATTTGCCAGGAAGCTCTTATTCTACTGAGCTATCTCCCCTGGCCCTTTCTTTCTTTCTTTTTTTCCTGTGGTACCAGGGCTCGAACTCAGGACCTTGTGCTTGCCAGGCAAGCACTTATTGCACTGAACTATCTTCCTGGCTCGTTTGCTCTTCTTTCTTTCTTTCTTTCTTTCTTTCTTTCTTTCTTTCTTTCTTTCTTTCTTTCTTCTTTCTTTCGGTACAAGGTCTACAGGGTCTCACTATACAGATTGGACTCCTAGTGATCCTCCTGGTTTCAGCCTCCCAAGCTCTGAGATTACAGGTTTACCATGCCCAGTCTCAGTGCACTCCGGGGTGGGGCTGGCATGGCACACTGGGAATCGAATCCGGGTCCCTGCATCTGCTTTAATCAGCTGAGCTATCTGGCTGGCCCTGCCTTTCTGCCTTCAGATTGGTTCTCCTTTATGTATACACTAACCCCCTGCATGGTAGGCATCTGTCTCTCTCTCACCTCCCCCACTGGGCTGTGAATTCCCTGTGTACCAGGCCTGCCTCTCATCCACCTTAACTCCTGAAAAAGTTCTTCTCGTTTGTCCTTCCTTCCTTCTTCCCTTTATCTTTCCTTTTCTCCTCTCTCCTTTATTTTTTCCCCCTCTCCTTTCAATAAGTATTTATTTAGTCCTTCTGTGGTAGGCCAGGTGCTGGGGTCCAGGGATGAACAAAAGTTTTCATAGAGTTTACAATCCAGTGGATGATGTATGTAAGCAAATACATAATCAAAAAACTGGAGAACTATAGGTTTTGGTTTATAGTTCTATAGTCTAGGACTCTTTGATTTCTTCTAGAAGGACCTGATTATGAGAAACAGTTTACTACCCATGTGACCAATGTAGTTTCAGTTTGGGGCCTTTATGGTCATTTTGGATGAAGGGTGTATGCCTGTGGGACAGTGTATGTTAACAGGGTAGGTTAGATTAGTGGGTCCTTGGCTTAGGCAGGCCTTTATTAACATGTCATTTGTGGGCTCTCTTCATCATAAGGAGATGTAACAGTCATCAAATTCTGAGCTGAGACTAGAAGCCAAAAAAAACTAAACTGAAATTCTGCTGGTTTCTGTAGGCTTCTAGAGGTTAGTATGGCAGCTAACATGAGGAAGAAGCCAGGACCTCAATTCACTCTGCTGGCCAAAGCTGAACGGCTAGGTAGGAGCTGTGACTCCCTGGTGGGGCTGCATCCCTCATGCTTAGGGTGTCTCTGTGGAGGGAGAGATGGCCTAGGGGACATCCTCATTAAGACACAAACAAGACACCTAGCGCATCAGGACTAGCACAGCTGCGAGGCTTGACACCACTTCCTTATGCTCAGTCTGTTTATGGCCTTCAGCAACCCAGTCTCAACCCATGCCTTGGTGTGACCTGATATGACTCTGATACCCACTTCCATCCATTCTCCATGATCAGTAAATTAGCTCCCAAGATTTGCGAAATGCCTACTATGCTTTCATGTGGCACAACCAACACTCACTCACTGAATGCCCGGTATGCCCAGGCACTACTGGCTTGCAGTGCCATAACAAAGCCACTCTGCCTTGACTCCTTTATGTCCCTTACTCCAGTTCTTTAACCTAACTACTTTAAGTATAAAGCTAAGCACTGAAGATGCAGGCCTATCCTCTCATGACTTAGAGCCTCACAAGACTAAACAGATAGTAGGGTGACTGAACAAGTTCCTTCCCTTCTCTGGACCTTGGGACACAGTTCACCAGTAACAAGGAGGGGTCAGACTAACTGACCTTGGGTCTCTGCCAGATCTCATATACTTCCTGTACAGATTCCACATACAAGGTCACTAGGTGATATGCAGGGGCCATGAAGTCCCCCAAGACAGGTGCCCCAGAAACCTACCAATTGGGTAATTAGGCTTGCTCGACCTTGCATCTCTTGAGACAGCAAATTTGGACTTCAGCTGCCCTCCCCACTGTGGCTGGCAGAATGAACGGGTGCTGTGGGGGTCCCCTGCTGGAATGTAGCTGTGGTGGGCTCTGGGACACAGGGCTCAGCCGACAGATCTAAAGCTGCCGCAAGCTACCAGGTCTTCATGGGGCAGGCTGCTGGCCTCCCTCCTGTGGAATGACAAGCCCCACTCCCCCCACCTGGCGTTTAATCTTTAATGCAGCCCCAGGTGCCCTGGGGCAGGACCCATCAACCCACCCGCTCTGATAAAAGCGATAATTAGCTCTTTTTCAACTTTTCCCTTCTCCCCCCTCCATTCTGATGTGTGAGCATTGGGAGGATTCCAGCTAATGGGCCTGCCTTCAGCCAATTCTGGGCCCATGCAGACCGGAATGTGCAGGGTCATTAGCTGGGCCTCCGGGCAGGGGCCTGTGCTCAGAATGTGCTGGCCGGCTGGTCTAGGGTGTCCCAGTCACCATAAGTGCCTGGGCCTCAGCAGAGCAGACCTGCCTGGACCTGCTAGATCCCACCTCCCTCCACAGTAACCCCTAACTGCACCTCAGCAGAGCCCACTGGAAGATGGCCTTAGGTTTCCATGGGGGCCAAGAGGACATGGGGCCATCCGTCCCCAGGCATCGCCCTGGTCCCAGGGCAGGGAGCCCAGCCTGGGTTCAGCCACCGGTCATTTCAGAGGCTGCTGGCTGGGATCTCCTGCCCCCGCCCAATCAATGACTTATAATAACTAACTGGACATGGAGCCTCCTCCCTTACAAAGTGCTTTCAAATAACTCAGCCAGAAAGGAGCTGCAGCCTGGGGCTTAACCATGCAGGCTTGGGAGCTGGGCTACCCCAGTCAAACCATAGCCTCAAAAAAAATAATAATAATAATAATAAATAAATAAATATCATATCCTCTTCTTCCCTGTTACAAGTGACCGAACCTCTCAGTACCACACACGACTCCCTCATTCACGAGGCAAGGATGGTCGAAGTCATGCCCATCTTATGTGCTACTGTAAGGAGTAAGTGAACTAAGGCATCTAAATGCTCAGCAGAGTGCCTGGCCTGGCCATTGCCATTATCACTGCCTTCGATTCTCTCAAGAAGCCTGTTTTGCATGGGTTCAGATAGGTGGTGACTTCCCTAGATTTTAGTATCTGAACAGTTGACTTATCCAGTCCTCAGTGCAGCTTTATATATAGGTTCTGTAATTCTCATTTTTCACAGAAGCAACTGATAAATTATAGGTACAGAAAGATGTTTTCTGTTTCTCCTAGATACTTGCCTTATTTTTTTTCCAAAATTTTATTGATAAACACATAGCAATGAGACAGTTTCAAATCAAATCGGAAGTACAGTTTCAACAAATAACATACTGCATATATTCTTCTTAGTGGTTAATTGCTGTACAAGATGCGGACTTGAGATCCTATTTACAAACACCATTAGAACAAATCATTCTATTCATTAAGAGAATGCAACTATATATCTATCCTAACCACTTTGTATACACAGATACAAAATGGACATTCATCGGTATACCCCATTTTTTCTAAGTTCCGTTATTGAAATTATAGGTGTGTAAACTCAGCAAAATATTCAAAAAGAGTCCAGTAGACCATAATAGCATTGGGTCTTCTGTTTAATTGGCAATGTCAGAAATTATTGACCTGAGTCCCCCACAGCTCAACATCACAACATGGCTTTATTTCCTATATTTCGTCTTCATACTTTTCTACTGGATGGTTAAGACCAAGGTAAAGCAGGACCTGTGCAACAAGGATACTTGCCTTATTTGAAGGCATCTTGTTTTAGGGAATGCTTGATACAGCTGTGGCTGCCTAAGGGGATGGGGGAGAAGCTGAGCTTGACCTGAACTTAAGAGGTTGGAGCCTTGTACTAGCAGGTTCTCAGAAAGACCTCATGGAGGCAGAGATGGCTCTAGCTGGGGATGGAGAGAGGTTGGGTCAGCGCCTGAATCCTGAGTCAGTCGAGCTCTATTAGGGTCACCTCTGTCTCCCCTGCCCTTGGGTCGCACACTCTCTTCTGGTGATCTTCTTCCATTACAAGGCAGCACTTGCTACTCAGTGTCTCGTGTTCTTCCTGGAGTCCAGTGGCCAGTTGGGATGGGAGTGTGCGAGCAGACATATGACCCTGGCCGAGATGTCCCCTTCCTACCTGTACCCGGGGTCTAAGCCAGGAGAAGAAATGCCTTGGACCACTGCTTTTGGGTCTTTACATTTTCAAGTACAATGGTCCAGATTGTAATTCTTGTAGAGGTTCCTGGGGGCACTGTAGAGTACCCACATAGCGGTTGATGTGCCAGAGGAAGTCGCCAGATAAAGACAAAACAGAAAAGAAAGAGCTATGCTGGACCTACTGGGATATGGACAAGGCTCAGGCTACAGCTCAGGAACATGGGACAGACTCTGGCTTAGCTTCCTCTTTTCCCCTCTTCCCAGTTTGCTCTTGTGGTTACTTGGTGGCAGAAAGCTGAATTCGTGTCCTAGGGTTACTAGCATTCAGATGTTCCAGAGACAGAATACACTTTAGTGGTTGCCTAGCAGTAGGAGGAGGAGGGAATGGAAGTGATTAGGTATGAGTTACAGGGGAAGGAAATGAATTAGATAGTGGTGATGGTTGTACAACTATGTGACTATAACCCACTGAATTGTCTGCTTCAAAACAGTGAAATTTATTGTGTGTCAGTTATATGTCAATAAAAACAGTGCTAGAAGCTATATTAGGTGGGTAGATTGTTATGTCATATAATTCTTACAGTGACCTCACATTGGAGGTAGGTAGAGATCTAATAGTGTTTAAGGGGATTGGATTCCCAGCATGAAGTCACAATCTCAGCTTCTTCTCCATCTAGTTGAGGACCCTGAACAAGTCACTTAACCTCCATGGGAGGCAGGGTCTTCCTCTGTGTGGTCTGTGTGTTTACAGCACACAGCAGTGTCTGGTGCCTTGGGTGTGTGTAGGGACTGTTATGACTAGGTGCAATAGTAACCAGATCGCACTACTGTGTCACAACCTCCATCCAACCGCTGCTCCTTTTCAAGCCCTCTGGAAGTATAAGGAAGATATGTATGAGGAAGAGAGAAAAGGGAGATCATGGATAAGACAGTCCATAGCTGCTTCTTCAGGCCAATTCACTCCTGTATGTTTGGCTTTGGAGGACACGGCAGCGTGGCAGGCCACCCTGCCAGCTAAACTCTGTCAGGCATGTTGGAGGCAGATGTATGCATTTTCCTTCACATCTCACCCCCAAAACATGATCTGACCCAGTGCTACAGCTAATGTTTTCAGAACTAAACATCTACAAGCCAAGCTCTATGCTCTGAGCTGTAAGACAGAGTAGAGACCAAGGTAGTACAAAGTCTTCCTATCAATGGAACTCATATTCTTTGGGGAGAGAGACAATGAATAAATGAATCACTAATAATGTATTTTCTAATCAGCTATGCAGCAATGAAAGTAAAAATGAAAGGGCCACCCTGTGTAGGTATCCAAGGAGTATCTGTCTGAAAAACTGGCTTTTGAGCTAAGAGAGGAGAAAGGCCACTGAGGAAGAAGGAACCAGAGTGTGGATGAGCCAGCACATCTAAAGCACAGCAAGGCCAGTGTAGCTGAAGCAGAGGCTGCCAGGAAGTAATATAAGCAAACCCTTGAGATGGGTAAAGCCTGTTACAGAGCCTACGGCTCTGAGGAGAGGCCTTCATTTTGTCTCTAGTACAGAAGGCATCATGGGAAGATTCTCTAGGTTTCCTATGCTAGCTCCCCAGTCAGGCACATCTCATTATGGCTTCTCTTCACACTCAAGGCTACTGAGTGAGGGTTTAGTTATTTGCCACAAATCCTTTGGTTCCCTCCCCAGTGTCCGGCTGTGAGGTACTATCTCAGGACATTTACACTGGGACTGCTTCTACTGCCTGCTATGGATCTCATCAGGTAAGCAGGCCTTGGAAGTATTTTCCTTCTGGGTAGGCCATGGGGGGAGCACATGAGTTTGGGTGTCTTATCCTTGCCAAAGACAAGTCCAATCTTTGGTTGTAAATTGTAAATAAATTATGAGAAATGGTGGCTCAGGGCTGCAGAGATAGCTCAGTAGTCTAAGTGCCTGCTTGGCAAGTGCAAGGACCCCTGCTGTGCTGGTCCTGACCCAGATGCACCTGATGTGATGGCAGGAGAGGTGATGCATGCCTGTAATCCCAGCGCTAGAGAAGCTGAGACAGGAGGATCACTATGAGTCCAAGCTGTGTAGTGAGACCCTGTATCAAATACATAAAAATTTAAAAAAGGGGGGGCGGGGAGATGACTCAGTAGGATAAGCAGTTGACTGGCAAATGCAAGGATCTGAGTTCAATCCCCAGTTCCGAGAGAGAGAGAGAGAGAGAGAGAGAGAGAGAGAGAGAGAGAGAGAGAGAAATGGTGGCTCATACATATCTGCTCATGTAAACTTTGTAGGGAATGGATTGGGCGAGAGTTGGGGCAGAGATTTTCCAATGTGCTGGAATTTATTTTTCCTTGAAGATATAGGGTTCCCTGTAATGCAGTGATGTGTGTAAGACTGAGATAGAGAAAAGAAATGGTACAGCCAGAAGTTTTTACTTGGCCAAGTTTTTTTTCACATTTTTGTTTATTTTTTTTAATTTTATTGAGAAATAGATAGCAATGAGACAGTTTCAAATCAAATTGGTAGGACAGTTCCAATAATTAACTCATTGCAGACTGCCTTTCTAGTGGTTATTTGTTGTACAAGATGCAGACATGATATCTTATTTACAAACACTATTAGGCCAAATCCCTCTATTCCTTGAATTAAGAGAATGTAGGTATATATCTATCCTAACCATTTTGAATACACAGATACAAAATGGTCATTCATCTGTATCCCCTTTTCTTGTTTAGTTCCGTCATTTAAATATTATAGGTGTGTGAACTCAGCAAAATATTCCAAAAGAGTCCAGTAGTCCATAATAGTACTGGGTCTTCCGCTTCACTGGCAATGTCAGAAGTTGTTGACCTGAGTCCCCTACAGCTCAACATAACAGCATGGCTTTACTTCTTGTACTTCGTTTTTATACTTTTCGGCTGGATTGGCCAAGTTTTAACAACAAACAAGGAGCAGTTTATGGCCAAGCAGTCAATTTAGGAGAAAGGCAAACAGAGAAGTGAGCTGGGAAAACCCAGGGTGTGTTTATCAGGCTGCATCTCCGGAGAGGGAAGAAACACAGAATACTCCATCTTTCATTTTGTTGGCCTCAAGCACTGTGAGAAGCTATTCTAAGAGTCAGCTCAGCTTTCTTGATAAAGAAAACCCTGGATTTGATCAGATATCTAACCTCCCTTAGGGAAGGCATCCTGCCTCCATCTCAGAAGCAGATTCTGACCCTCCTAAGCCAGGTGTGGTAAGAACTTTTCCCTTCTCAGACTAATTTGAGCACAGGCATGTGATAGACCCAGCTATGATAGCTAAAGGGAAGATATTCTAGGAACATGGAAAAGATCTCTTAAGAAGGATCACAAGAACTACATGCCTCAGTTATTCACAGGTTAACCTCAAGTTTGTGGATGTGTGACAGCCATACTGATATGCTGAGGTGACTTGGCAGGTACTTGGAGGGTGGTCAGGCAGAAAGACTAAAACAAATCTGAGATTCAATGATGCTGTTAAACCCCAGTTGACATATAAAAAGGTCTCCTTACCTTTGGTCTTCTTGTTTTGCTAGATAATCTCATTTCCTTCTTATCTAAGCTGCCTCAGGTAGGGCTGAGTGGTGCTATTTCTCTTACTGGAGCACAACTGGAAATAAAGGACACAGTCTTCTTCACAGTTTCCAGTCTCCAACAGCAAATCTGGTTCATGAGGGTTACTCAGCAGATGGACCGATGACTAGAGGGAGCGCACTGGCTCTTACAGCACCTTTGTCCCAGCATCTATGCTTCTGCTTCTCGTTGTGCTCTTGGCCAAGGTCAGAATGGACTGAAACATCTATATAAAGTCTTTAACTCAGGAGATTTTCCTGAAGCCTCCACATTGACACAGCCCTACCCGCACTTGGAGCTTAGTGGAAAAGTTGTACCTTACCAGAAAGCTCTCAGCAAAACCTCTTTGCCCAGGTTCTCCTACAGGACTCTACCTCTCCCTTGAGTAAGATCATTCTCATCTCCTGGACCCCTTCCCTGGAAGGATCTTTGCCTCCCAACATATGGAGCAGGAGCTGCCCAGGCCCCACCATGAAGGAATCAGCTCTGGGACACTGGAGAAGGAGTCCACGTGTTCCAAGGCATGTTTCTACATTGAATAAAGGGACAAACTGCACAAGCATCCTTTGTCACAGAATCTATAGATCCTCTGTGAAAGAGTACTTGGAATAACTCTCCAGAAAGAGTGGCCAACAGCTAATAGGCTCAGTTTTATCCTCTGTAAAGCCAGAGGCCAATGCCTTCTGTACATATCACACACTGATAAAGAACAAGTTCTGGTGCAGCATCTGTGGCTACGGGAGAGAAGGAAAACGATCCAGGGCAACGAACCCCATCATTCCCTATATCCATTGTGCCTCTAGATGGTAGGGCTTTGCAGCCTGGGACAGCTCATGGGAAGGTAAAACAGTCAGGTCGGTCACCAATTGGTTGTTTCATCCTGCAGCCCCTGTACTATCTGAGTGAGTGAGTGAGTGTGTGTGTATGTAGGGCAAGGATTGAGTGCCTGTGAGTGCCCAGCTCTGCAGACCAGAGTTCTCCAAGGGATCTGCTCCAGTGTGAAGGAAAGTGGACCCCACCCTGCAATGACGGAGAGGCCAGGCCATCTTTCCACAGCATCTGGGAGGAATGGGCAGGGCCGGATGTGGGCTGCTGGCCTTCTTCCTTCCTCTCGAAGAGGAAGCTCCTCCTGCGCCACCTTTGTGCTACCACTGGGTGGTTACAGATCATTCCCTGCCTGTCGTTCTCTTCCTGAGCAGTGAGGAGCAGCTCCCAGCCCAGCCCAGTTCCACTCCTAGGAGGCCCAACCCAGGAAGGTCCTCTAGGCCCTGGCCAAGGCCCAGGGTACGGGTGGGGTGGGAGGGAAGACCCAGGGGCCCAGTCGAATGCTCTCCCAACCCATCTCCTTCTGGAATGTGGCTCCCTAGCTTTTCCCACAAGAAAATTGGACATAGTGTCATCAAGTACTTTCCTCTTCTATTAGGCAAGCCATCCGTATCAGGATAACAGATGGGTAATGAGCACCTCTGGCCTGAGAAGTTGGCAGATAAGTCTTATTTACCAAAACACTCCTATCACACTATCATGTGCCCTTTATAAATATGAGTAAATATCAACCTCCCAACAAGCCTTTGAGAGAGGTGCTATTATTAGAGAGGTTAAGCAAATCACTCAGGATTGCCCATTTAGTAAGTGGCAGAACCCAAATTTTTTTAAAGTGTATTTTAATACAAGGCCTACAGGATCTCACTACAGAGATCAGACTTGCAGAGATCTTCCTGTTCTTTTCAGCCTCCCTAGCTCTGGGATTATAGGCAAGCGCAACCATGCCCAGTCTCAGTCACCGTCTCAGGATGCCCCGGGGGCAGGACCAGCACGGCTTGCCGGGGATCGAACCCCAGTTGCTGAGCCTGTCCAAGCAGGTGCTTTAGTTCACTGAGCTATCTGGCTGGCCCCAAAACCCAGATTTGAATTCAGGCTACAGTGTTAACATTCTTAGGTAACATGTACCTCTGTGTTCCAAAGGCACAAAAATGAAAGCAGCGGTTGAGCACCTGTATATGCCAATCATTATGAAAGAGGGTTGTCTAGGGCCCACTATTGGGGAGATACCACAGCTACACAGCGGTTAAGTAATCAAGGTTATCTTATGAAGGCTCTTAGGAAAATGGGAAAGCAGAAGACAGAGGGATAAATCCCACTGAACAGAGGCATTGTGTTATGCCAGGTCCTTCCAACCACATGATCTTATTTAGTCTGACAAAAGATTTGTCAGAAACCTGAAGGTCAGAGTAGTAAAGTCACTTCCCCAATGATGAATAACCAACTACTGGCAACCCAGTTCTCTCTAGAAGGCCAGCTGGCTTTGCACCCCACCACGGATATGCCAGAAGCACTAGCCAACTATGCAAATCTGTCCCAGATCATCCAAGTAGGGTGCCGGGGACGGTGGTCAGCAGGAGGCTGAGTTAGGGCTCGAACACAGATCTTTCTGATGCCTCTCTGAACAGATGCCAAAGCTTGGTACTGTTGGTTCTGCTGTTTTCAAGATGCTAGGTACTCTGTAGAAATCTTCTCTGAGAGAAAAGATGAGAGAAGTCCATGTCCTGCTCTCACCCAGCAGAGCACGGCAGTGAACACAGCATCCCTCCATGTAGATGCTGAAACTACAGATGGAACCTGCATATACTGCACATGCTTCCTCTATACATGGGAATGTAAAGCAAAATTTGATTTATAAAGTAGACACAGTGAGAGATGAAAAACAATAACTATACAGTTCTAACAATATAATTTGGTAAAAGTGACTTAAAATAAATTATATCTGGGGTGTGTGTGTGTGTGTGTGTGTGTGTGCTGGGGGTTGAATTTAGGACCTGGCACTTGCCAGGTAGGCACTTAAACCAATGAGCTGTCTCCCAGTCCTGAAAATTTTTGACTATTGTTGACCTCAGGAAACTGGAATTTTGGCAAGTGAAGTGGCATAGGAGTCAAGACTAGTGCATTAGTCACAACTTGTGGGCACTTGAGGTCAGGAGGGCAGGCAGATGCAGGTGCTGTGCTCCATGGGTATTATGGAGTTCTGCCAGTCTAAGGATCCTTCCTACTTTTCAGCCCTAGCTCTTGGCAAAAGCAAGGCTTGGAGACTTTCAGTGCAACTCAGATTCTCTGATTTAAATGAAAACAAGGTAATAAATGTATGTGCCTCTTAAATGTGGGCTATTTGCTTTGAAACAGGGACAGACAAAAATGTCCTGGATGGGAGTAGGTGAGTTTGGCCTCAGCACAGTGGGAAAGCAGGTGTGTGTGTGGAGGGGGCCCAAGACAGGCTGCTGTCCCATTAATCCCTACCACTGGGATGTGTTTTATTCTTAGAGGTAAGGTTTTGTGGGTAGTGAGCTACAAAAGACTCCTTTATTTTATTTATGTGTGTGTGGGGGGCAGCTCAGCCCACCAGGGGGCGGGGCTGGCTGGCATGTGGTGCTGGGGGATTGAACCGCGGTCCCTGTGCTTTGCTAAGCTTGTTCTAAGTAGGTGCTTTAGACCACTGAGCCATCTCACCAGCCCCTCCCCTTATCATTTAATCCTCTTTCAACTTAGTGAAATAGGTATAGTGGAAATTACTATCTCTATCTTGAAGATAAGAAACTGAGGTTCTGAGGAATTGTATAATTTGTCCAAAGGGATCAGACTGGAGAATCAAACTTGCATTCTATGTATTACAATCCTGAACACTTTCTACTTCTCTGAGTATTAATGGTCTAGGAGATTGGCGCCCAAAAGGAAAGGGACAGAGAAGTCTGTCTCTTCTGACTGCTAAAGGCTCCCTGGAAAGACGAAGTATAGTCAGAAGGAAGCAGAACTCACTTGATCCACTCCCCCAGAGGTCTTCCTACCCAAATGCTGATCTGCTCAGGCTGCATATAAGTTCAGATGTCAGTTGGCCACTCGCCTACTGTGTAACTTTGCATAAAGTTCTCCTCTGTAAATTAAGATACCTGTGCACAATAAGCCCTTTGGGGGATTGAATGGGAGCATTATTCTTCAGTGCCCAGAAAGACAATTCTCAGTTTTCAAGTCCATTGGCCAGGAGACTACCACTTTTTTCTGCAAGTGTCCCTGTACTCATGTCACTTTTGCTTCCCTTCAACCCCTCTCTAATACATATTTCCCATTCCAGGTGACACCAAAGAACAGAGGGCTTGGAAGACATCTCTCTAGTCTAGGGAGAGCTTCTAAAAAATGTGCTGAGCCCTATGAATGCCAACGATTATAGGAATCATTTAGTAAGAGACAGGGCCAGACTTTTGCCCTGGCCTGTTCACAGATGGGGTGAATCAGGAATCCTCTTTCCCTCACTCTTGGTTGCTGGTAGGGATCCAGCTCCCCAAAGACCAGGGGACACCTTAGTCAGTGATAAGGGGGGCTTTCCAGCCCCTTTTATCCTGTTTACAACACACTGGTTTTCCTTAGACAAGACCTTTCTCCCCTTGTTCCACTCCTGGCTGTTGTGGCTACATGAGACAATTTGCTGATACTCTCCACGGAGGGAAGTTTCCTGGGAGAACCCTTCCCACTGCTGTAGCTCCTGGGGCAATATCTCTTTACCTGTGGATCCTGGAGGGGGGCAAGAAAACGCTTGTGTTTCTCAGATTAACCCAGCCTTTGAATTAAGGATACTATCCTTTTTGTCTGTTCAGCTTCAATTCAAGTGGTTAGAGTGCAAACCCTGAGGTGTTGAGATGATGTTTCTCAGACTTTGGTCAGAGGTCACTAGAGTGGAAGTAGTCCAGAGGTATCCTCTTTATCTGTCACGAAGTTCTTTCTGGGTCAAAAAGGCAGGATGATAGAACAGGTGACTGGAGGGTGGCATGTGACTACACCCTGGTCCTTGGCCTCTTCTACCACTAAGCAACATGGCTCACTTGGGCAAGAAAGTTAATTAAAAAAAATACAGTCAATTTATTTGAACCTCAGTTCCCCTGCTTGGACAACTTTAGTGATTATACCAGTCCTGTACCCCAACACCTGGAAGTGGGCACAGAATAAGTGACTGTGAAAGTGCTGTAAGAGGAGAACTTTTAGGTAACTGCACTGATTTCAAGTGACAATTCCTTCAGCAAAAATAGCTCTACTGCTGAGGGAAGTTTTTAATCACTAAAAGTCAGCTTTCAGATAATTCTGAGCTTCTGAAATGCCAAGCAGGGAGAGTGAGTTGATTATATGAATGCACTGCAAGGTAACAGATATTTTATAAGCACCTACTTTGTAGGAGGCTCTGAGCTTTTTCAAGGATGAAAGAGCCATTTCTGCCCTCAGGATGGTGGGCAGAAAATTGGGACACCTATAAGGAGTACCAAGAGGGAGTGACAGGTGCTATGGGGTACAGAAGAGGGACTGTAGCTCAGGCATGGTGTTAAAGGTGTTTTCCAAGGCAAGTAAAGTCAGATCTGAGATTTAAAAATAAATGGATACTGCTCAGGCCTGAGGCAGAAGGAGGTGTCTGAGGCACGGGAAGAGTATATGGGAGCACCAGAAGACGCAAGACCCTTGTGAGCAGAGCTGGAGTTCTCCAGTCAGGAAAAAGGCCAGTCAAGAGGCTCTGTTTACCACGACGAGGCTGTATTATTGTATTCTTCAGACACCAAGAAGCTATCAAAAGGCACCCATGTCTGGTATATCAAATCTATGTTTTAGAAAGATTTTCCTGGGCAACACTGGAGAGGGTGCATGGAAAGCTGAGGGAGCAGCAGAGCGGTGACTAAGGCTTCTTAAGCAGATCTTACAGCTCAGCAGGGAAGTGCGGCATTGATAGTGGGCACCAATTACGTAAAATGGCAGTGCACGTGGGACAAGTGGGGCAGGTCATAGGGATGGCAGGGCTCAGGAGAACACCGATTACAAGGTGTACAGGAGTGACCAGGGAAGACAGGGCATACTGATATTTTGGTAGAAGGGACAGCAGAATTATTTTATGCAATCTGATTAAGAGGGCCATGGAGGGGCTGGTGAGATGGCTCAGTGGTCTAAAGCACCTACTTAGAACAAGCTTAGCAAAGCACAGGGACCGCGGTTCAATCCCCCAGCACCACATGCCAGCCAGCCCCTCCCCCTGGTGGGCTGAGCTGGCCACACACACACACACACACACACACACACACAAATAAAATTTTTTTTAAAAGTTATTTAAAAAAAAAAAAAAAGAGGGCCATGGAGACTCAAATGACTTCAGACACAGGAGTTAGGTTTCATCAGAGTGGATGGACCAGAAGTCCTCTTCATCACACCATAAAGGGAATGCACAGGCTAAGCTGGTGTCCAAAATCCTGGAACCACAGAGCCAGCCACAGGCACATCTCTTGAAGTGCAAATAAAAGGAAGAGAGACATGAAAGTATCAGTTTTCCAGAAACATTACTTATGGGACAAAAAATAGTGCTCCATCATCTGAGGACTAAAGCCCTCCAGATACTCTCTGTGTCACAGTGTAGGGACAGAGCATTTTTCCTATTTGCAGCTTGAGTAACCCAGTGTTATAGCTAGCTACACCTTCTTTTCCTATGGAAATCCTCTGCCCCAGGCAAGAGGGACTACCTAAACGACTGGCTGGCTTTGCCAACACCTTTTTTGCTTTACTTCTGTACTTGCCAGGAACCCCTCAGGGTCATTTCTCCATACATCGCCACCCTTCTCATATGTAAAGATATGCCTGAAGTCATGTCTCTTCTGGAAAGCCTTCCTTCACTCTTTTTTTTTCTTCCTTCACTCTTGTAATCTTAAACAATCACTTCCTTTCTGCATTATGAATTGTCCTCACTACTCAAACATTTGTACACTATTTTGCATTGTTACCATTCATAAACCCTGTACCCTCTCATCCAAGTAGACCATAAATTCTTTGAGGTCAGGTGTCTAATGCTACATAACAAGGTACCTCAAAATTCACAGACTTGGGCTGGGGAAATAGCTCAGTTGAATAAGCACTTGCCTGGCAAACACAAGGGCCTGAGTTCAATCCCTGGCTCCACAAAAAAAAAAAAAAAAAAACAAAACAAAACAAAAAAAAACAACAACAACAAAAAAACGATTAAATCCTTTTTCAACAGAACAAAACAAAAAAATTCACAGGCTTAAGAAGCATTTTACCATACTTCTGGCTTTCATGGACCAAAATGCAGAAACTGAGTTGTCCATTCTTCCATTTCACATGGAGTGTAAAGAGGCCATGTGGTAGGGTTTGGCTAGCAGGCAGACAATCACAGAAGGTACAAGGTGAATGTCTTGTCACCTGGTGGGAATGGCTGGGAAACTGGGCTTAGCCAGAAATGTTGAGCTGAGTCCCTGAACAAGAACTTTCTAACATGATGGCCTCAAGGTAAATGGAATTCTTCCATGGTGGCTCATGGCTCGAACTAAGTGCTACACAAGGCTGGACAGAGGCTGCAGTGTTCTTAGGACCTAGGTTCTTGGGCTTCTTGGAACCCTAAACCTACATGAAGCAGAACTGCTCAACTGAGTTTCTGGCTAAGTTCCTGTACCATGAAAGCAAGAAATATAGTAAATGGATAATTTTAAAGCCTCTGATTTTAAAGTATGTAGTCTGCTATGCAGCAATAGACACCTGACTACAGTTGGACAGCAAACCTTCCAAAGGAAGTGAACTAGACTCCACTACTCAGACAGGAGCAGTAGCAAAGAACATGAAGGATTATTCTTCTACAAAAGGTCTTTGAGTCCTTGGAAAACAAGGTGCCGGCCCAGTTGTCAGGCCAGGTCCTCAGGGTGCCACACTTTGGAAAGTTATTCTTTTTTTTTTTCTTTTCTTTTCTTTTCTTTTTTTGGGGAAGGGTATACAGGGTGTTCAGAGTCTCACTACTAGAATGGACTTATAGTGATCTGCCTGCTTACAGCCTCCCAAGTGCTGGGATTATAGACATGCACCACTATGCCACGTCTTGAACCTTGGCCCCTGCGCCTGCTTGCAGGCACTTTAATTTGTTGAGCTATTTGGCCGGTTCTCTGGAAAGTTATTCTTGAAATTTTGTAAATCTCTCTTCAGTGGCTTTGGTCATCCCAGTCTATTTCTCTTTAGGGTACTCTCTCTGACATGCCACTCCAACCACAGAGTAGGCCAGAGGCTCTGAAGAGCTTCAGGACTCATGCCTTATGGGGTTGTCTAGGGCAGCCTGGAAAATAGATTACTTCTGCTGGCTATAACAGTTTCTTTTATGGTATGGCACATTTTAATAAATGGTAATAACTTGATACATTTGTGAGATTCCCATTTATATTGAACATAGAAACTCAGGATTCTGAACTGCTGTTGGTCTCCCACGAACCCTAAGCATTGAGCCATCTGTCTGGGTCAATATCATGGTCTTGCCAGTCTGAGTAATGACCACAGTGTTGCCTCTGCCCTACATAGGAGTGGGACTAGCAGCATTTTTCATCCAGATGGAGCTTCCTCCCTCTAGCTGGTCTAGGGTGGCCACTCCAATCCCCTAGCGGTTTATACCATGTGCACCTACAAAAGCACTACTTCCTTGTGTACTGCTTCCATTTGAGATTATTACTCCATAATGCCAACTAACTTTTATGATAAATGTCCCTTTTTAACTTTGATCAACAATGACCTCATGAGCTATTGAGTTGGCCTTAAGGTGTGACAGGTGAGGGCCAGCTATTCCCTGCATGAATGGGACTTCTCTCTTTGCTCCAACCATTTCCAATGTGTAGAGGTCAAGGATACAGCCAGCACTGAAAAAGATCAGATTCCAGGAGTACAGTGATTAAGGGCTAAACACTTCAAGAGAAAGCCCAACATGGTGGTGTACACCTATAATTCCAGTACTCTGAGAGGAGGCAGGAGTATCAAAAGGTTACACCTGTCCTGGGCAGCTTAGTAACTGAGTGAGACTGTCTCAAATAAATAAATAAATAAATAAATAAATAAATAAAATAAAAATGGGCTGAAGATGCAGTTCAGTGTGAAGGCTACAGTACCCCAGTAATACACACACAGACAGACACACACAAACACACACACAGAGCAAGGGAAGAAGACATGGTAGGTAGGATGATATATTGCTGCACAATTATGCTACAAAATTCTGAGTGGTACATTTTTTTTTCATGTTTTCCCACATACTCTAGGCAAAATTTTGCCATTAGTTTTTTTTTAACATAAGATTACATTTTAATATACTCTTGTCAAGAAACATAATTTTCAACATCATCCCTTGGCCTGCTTACAAAATCTAAACAAGAGTACAAATAATTTCTATGGGAAATATAATAAAAATTGAAAAAGTTAACACTGATGTAATCTTTGCCATGCGTGACAGCATGTTCCACGCATAGGCCTAGCTTACCCTGACAGCATGTATGGTTTGCTTTTCTGTTTTTGGGCACGTCATACCTGTCACCTCTTCTCTTCCTGTTTTCTCAGGTGGTTCCCACCTTTGCCATTAGTTTTATCATTAACAAAGCATAGGAGCCATGGGCCATGAAGGTTGATGCAGCATCCTGAATAACGATGGAACCTGCACTAAATAAATCGCACAAGGAACTGAAGAGGCAGAAGCATGATATAGACCGACATACCGGCTCTGAACAGCCAAGGCCTTCATGATTAGGGTAGGATCTGCCTTCCCCACTGCACAGGGATGCTCTGCAAATCAAAAGGAAATTCCTTATATATTCCTAAAACTGCCTAAGAAATTTGTTTCTATCCAACCTCTGATAGCTTCAAACTAGCTATAGGAAAAAACCTACAAATAAAACACTAAGCATGACATTTAAGGTTCCCTGTGATTTTGCTCTATATTTCTAATATTATTATTTCCCAGAAGCCCTTTAAACCTAGTCACAGGGGGGCCAGGGAGATGGCTCAGTGGAATAAGCACTTGCCTGGCAAGTGCAAGGGCCTGAGTTCAATCCCTGGTTCTGCCCCCCCACCAAAAAAACCCTAGCTACAGGAGAGTTGAACTCCTCTTCCCTGTTTGCCTTTACTTAACATGTTGCTTCAACCCCAACCTCCTTTTCTTTTCTATCAGGTCAATACAAGAAACATAGCGTGATTAGTATGTATTTTTTTTTTTTTTTCGGAACCAGGGGCTGAACTCAGGCCTTTGCACTTGCCAGGGAAGCACTTATTCCACTGAGCCATCTCCCCAGTCCCTGATTAGTATGTTATGCAGCACTATTAAACTTTATTCTTTTGGGGGGATTGTTTTTGCTTTTTGAGGCAGGGTCTTGCTACATAGTTCAGGTTGCTTTTGTTTTTTTTTTTAAATATTTATTTTTATTTATTACATTTATTTATTGTGTGTGTGTGTGGCCAGCTCAGCCCACCAGGGGGCGGGGCTGGCTGGCATGTGGTGCTGGGGATCGAACTGCGGTCCCTGTGCTTTGCCAGGCTTGTTTCAAGTAGGTGCTTTAGACCACTGCGCCATCTCTCCAGCCCTCAGGTTGCTTTTGAACTCACTATGTAGCCCAGGCTGGTCTGAACTCATAATTCTCCTGCTTCAGCCTCCTGAGCACTGGGGTTACAGACATGTGCCAGAAAGCCCAGCGAAAATTTTATCAGGGTTACAAAGTAAGTTCAAAGCCAGCCTGAACTGCCTATTGAAACTCTGTCTCAAAAAGACAAAAAACAAGTAACAAAAACTTTACCGATATTTGAAAGCTCTATTCATATGCCATTTAGTTCATGAACACTTTCTGTACTTGTATCAATAGTAGCTTGAGTTACTTGACAATTTCTCTTGCAAGTATGAGTAACCTTCCCAAAAAGACTCTTCTTGGTATCTGTGTGTGGTACATAGTAGATGCTCCATGAATATGAGAATAAGTGGAAAAACTAATGTTAAGGAGAGAATGCACACGGGTGGAGTTTCTTGAGATACAAAAGTGGAAGGGATCCTGGATACAGGAACATAGAAGCATTAACCTGTCAAAGGGAGAGGAACACCTCCCTGGGAACTGCAGACAAAATTGGGAGGATGGAAACGCAGTGGGTCCATGGAGTCCAAGGCGAATGAGTATTTTGAAGGGCCAACACAAATGCCACCTCCGTCAAGCCTTTCCCGAATCTCCTCCCAAAAGCAAGCGACCCCAGTTTTTCTGGGGGGTCTCTTAGCATTTCCTATCTTTTCCGAATATATATATATATATATTCCCCCCCCCTTGGAGGGTGTATTTCCCCACATCACATAGAGCTTACGATAACCATTCATTCAGTGTAAGTTTATTGGATAGATAAAGTAGGAAAGGGAGGATGAGATGGGCGGGCTAGGAATAAATTTGAGGCAGACGTATCAGGGAGCCCGAAGAGGCGCTGATTCTTCAGCTCCACAATTAAAAGTAGTTCTCAGGAAACATTGCTCTGAGGACCCCATGCCAGTGCTATTCAATACCTGACTCAAAACTGAAGCAAAGCTTCCCTAACAACCTATCCCACCCCCGAAGGTGGGCATCTAGCTACACTTAATCTTGCCTTTTCTGTTTTCGTTTCTCATTCCCCTGCTGACTTCACAACCACAGCAGTAGGGCTCACTTGCGGGAACCTGCCAGGGCTGGGCAGGCGGTCAGGGAGGGAGGGCGGACGG
>NW_004524609.1:88575-89607 GCF_000260255.1 Octodon degus | reverse complement strand
GAGGACGTGTTCGGAGGAGGTCCGGAGTGCGGCCGCCGGCCGGCGACATGGAGCCGTTGTACCAGCAGACTCACAAGTGAGGGCAGCGCTGGGGCGCGGGAGGGGTCCAGGCGAGGCGAGGCTGCTCGTCGAGCTGGTGTCTCGGGCGTCTGTTGGTGCCGAGGCCCCCTCAGGCCGCGGCGGCTCGGAAACGGTCGGACGCTGGCGCCCTGCCCGGCCCCGCCGCCGCGGAGGTCCCGCCGGCGCCGAGGCGTGAGGCCGCAGGGCTCTCCGGGGCGGGGGTGCGGGCGGCCGTGGTGGCCGCCGAGCAGGCTAGGTGGGGAAGAGTGCCCTTGCTGCGCGCGGAGCGCTGTCGGTCCCCTGCCGACCCTGCTGCAGCCGGGTGGGACCCAGAGGCGCAGCCCCTCCGCACCTCAGTTTTGTGGGCGAGTCAGAGGACGTAGGAGAAGTGTCTATTCCGACTTGATGTGTTCGCGGTACGAAGACATTTACGCAGATAGCATTCTCTGTTATATCCGGCCGCGGGTTACCCTTAAGGAAATCGAATTTTGGTTTAGCCTTTCTTAAGGTCCCTGTTACATTCTTTCTTCATATTGTTCTGCCTTTTTGGAACTTTCTGAGTCATGTCCCGTATTTGGATAGGCCATACCTATCTTGTTTTTTGAAAAGTATTACCTACTTTTTACTGTGCAAAATCTACAAATAGTTAACCACTTTCAGTGTGTGATTTAATGACATGTCTATTCACAGTTCATATCCCCACTGTCCATTTCCGGGACTTTGTCCTCACCCCAAACAAAAACTGTAGCTACTAAGAAGGAACTCCACATTTATTCTACCCAGAATCCTTTTGGTAACTTTTGTTCTATTTTCTGTGTCTGAATTTACCTTTTCTAGGACCTTATTATGTAAGTCAGATTGTACAATATTTATCATTTTGGTTTTAGCTTATTTCTATCAGTATGTTTTTAGGGGGTTCCTCTATGTCATGGCATGAAAGAATTTCTTTTTTTCTTTTCTTTTTTTTTTTTT
>NW_004524609.1:28962-88301 GCF_000260255.1 Octodon degus | reverse complement strand
TTTATTTTAATTTGAAGAGTGAGAACAGAAGCAAAAACAAATAGAAAAATGACAGAAACAGGGTAACAGTATATATGTTACAGAGAGAGAGAGGTGGAGGTGGGGGAGGATGCTGTCATAGATCTGGGTCTAGCAACTTACCAGATCTGGATCTACCAAGTTCGACCTCATTCAGCTGGGCCTTGCTTGGGTCTGGCTGCTGTGCTTGGGGAAGTGACCCCGCTATTCCCCACTGGTGAGCTGTTCTGCTCCTGGATTAGCTGGCCGGACCTCGCTCCTAGCTGCTCTTCCAGGAATTCCACTGCTGGGTTCCACACCAGGCCTGACTTCTGGCTGGAGGTGGAAGTTCTGGCAAGAATGTCATTCTTTTTAATGCCTAAGTTATACTCCACTGTGTGTTACAGGCTGCATGCTATCCATTTATCTGTTGATGGACATGGGGTCCCTGTTTTCAGTTTTTTGTGGTCTATACCTAATCTATTTTAAGAGCTTTCAAAGGTATGCTGTAGTTTTGAGCTAATGAAAACACTTTAAGAACACACTCCTCAAAGCTTGACTATAGAACAAAATAGGTGCTCAGCCTCCATAGTGAGTTCATAACAAAAGAAATGCTTTGGGGAGCTAGGAGTAAAACAATGATGATTCTTTTTACTCTTATTTTCTAAGCTTATGAGTTTCCTTTTTACTTTGGTGAGGAAATGTTTGATTTGGGTGGATGACAGTGAAGAAATTACTTTGTAAGGACAGGATTTGCTTTTATCTTGGGAGTTTTTTTTTTTTTTTTTGGCGGGGGGAAGGGTCTACAGGGTGTTCAGGGTCTCACTATTAGATTAGACTCGTAGTGATCCGCCTGTATATAGCCTCCCAAGAGCTGGGATTACAGGCATGCAAGCCTGGTCTCAATTGCTGTCTCAGCACGCCCCAGGGGCTGGGCCGGCAAGGCAGGCCACGTGATTGAACCCAAGGCCTTATGCCTGCTTGCAAGGGCTTTAATCCGCTGGGCTATTTGATTGGCCATAAAACTTTTTGTTTGCAGTACCAGGGATGGAACTCAGGACCTTGCATTTGCCAGGGAGGCACTCAAGCTGCTGAGCTATTTGCTTGGCCAGGAGCTCTATTCTTTTATAAGAATTATAGGAAAGGGCTTTAAAACTATTCTGTGAGTTATTTGGAAAAGGAATGAAAGTTACATTTATGTTACTAAGAAACATTACTAAGAACTGCTCTTTTGGGGCTGGAGAGATGGCTCAGTGGTCTAAAGCACCTACTTGAAACAAGCTTGGCAAAGCACAGGGACCGCGGTTCGATCCCCAGCACCACATGCCAGCCAGACCCGCCCCCTGGTGGGCTGAGCTGGCCACACACACATACAATAAATAAATGTAATAAATAAAAATAAATAAATATTTAAAAAAAAAAAAAAAGAACTGCTCTTTTGTGATAACTAGGCGTGGCAGACTTAGTAGCTTGAAGTTAATCTGTGAATTAAGAACAGTAACCAAGCCTATTAACTATTAGAATTTTGAATCCTATTTGGGGTTATCTTATGCCATGTTCCTGAAAATATATGTAGTCAACACTTTATTTTTTTATTTTTTATTTTTTTTAATTTTATTTATTTATTTGTGTGTGTGTGTGTGTGGCCAGCTCAGCCCACCAGGGGGCAGGGCTGGCTGGCATATGGTGCTGGGGGATTAGAACCGTGGTCCCTGTGCTTTGCTAAGCTTGTTCTAAGTAGGTGCTTTAGACCACTAAGCCATCTCACCAGCCCATAGTCAACACTTTAAAGCAATGTATCTTCTTTTTTTCCTTTTGATATTTTGGAGCCAGGGCCTCTCTATGTAGTTTAGGCTCGTCTTGAACTCACTGTTGTGGCCCAGGCTAATGACCAAGTCATGGTGATCCTCCTGCTTCTGCTTCCTGAGTGCTGAGATTTTAAGTATGTACCACCAGAGCCAGCTGAAAGTAATGTATTTTGGAAGCCCCTGAACTATCTTAATAATGAATAAATGAAAACCAAACATTTTATACTTAAGTAATAGTTCATTAAGGTGAACTTTTTTTCCTATAACTTTATTGAACTTTCAGATTCATAACTATTTGTCTCTCATATTTTATTACATACTACATCATAAGGTGAACTTTATAGAGGAGCAAATAGACTTCTTTTTGAGATCTCAGTGGTTGTAAAGGTACCCATGTAATTTCCTTGTATAGTTCAGAATTAGCTGCTTGTCCTATCCCTTAGATTTTCTTCAGTAGTTTTGAGACAAAAAAGCTCTATATTGAAAAACTTCTGAGGTAATTCTGATGAGCAGCTGATTTTAAGAACTCTAATCTCCAATGGGCATGGTGGTGCATGCCTGTAATTGTAACACTCAAGAGGTTAGATAAGGGGATTGCTGTGAGTTTGAGGCCAGTCTGAACTACATAGGGATACCTTGTCCCAAAAAACCCAAATCAAAGCACGAATTTTTCCTTTTCCAATTTTGCCTTTTCATGAGATACAGGCTGAATGTATGGGCAAGTTGTATGATGTAAAAATGACCAGGTGAGTCTTACTACTTTTGAGTAAGGTAAAAACAACAGCAAACTTATGTGAGGCTGTATAGATTACATAGCATTTTTATATTGCATGGGGTTCTGTAATTTTCTTGGTTTGTTAAATTAGTATCTCTATTTTACAATTGATGGAGGCACCACAGAGTAGAATGTCTAAGTCATGGTGATTCTCCTTGCTCATTATTCCTTAGCTGGTACATAAATCTTTCCAAACCTTGTTTCTTTCTTATGGTCAGAAAAAGCATGCATACAAGGTTGCTGAGCTTGGTGGAGAGGGATGTAATTCCTGTATCTTCTGTAAGCTATGTTTAAAAGGGGCAATAGTTCCTTTCGCTTATTTCCTAATAGTTCTTTATTTGCTTCTATTATCACCCAAGCCAGTAGTGGACTCCATGCCAAAACAGGGCTAAGACAGACCAACCGACCGACCTTCCTTCCTTCCTTCTCTTTTCTCTTTCTTTCTTTTCCGTCTTTCCTTCCTTCCTTATGACTTCCTAGTGTTAGAATTACACAGGGTGTACAGGGCCTCATTACATAGATCGGACTTGTAGTGATTCTCCTGTTTTCAACCTCCCAAGCTCTGGGATTACAGGCGTGGGCCACTATGCCCCGTCTCAGTTGCCTTCTCAGTGCACCCTGGGGGCGGGACTGGCACAGCAGGCCCCAGGGATCTAACCCCCAGCCTCAGCATTTGCCTAAGCAGGCACTTTAGTTGCTGAGCTATCTGGCAGACCCTAAGATTTTATTTCTATTTTCCAGTGTCATACATATGTATTACTTGTTCCTTGTCAACTGTTAGTGTGTTGCTTGAGCTCCCAGTTCATTTGAAACTCATTTTTTGCTAGGCATACTGTAGTTTCCCCTGGGTAACTTGTATTTGCTGTGTTGTTTGCATTTATTCTCAGCAAAAAATATAAAATTTGGAATCATTCTGTTGGCTGTATCTTCTCTAATTCTAACTTATTCAAAACAAACAGAAATTGGGAAAAGTCAGTAGTGTTTCTTTCTGTGCAGCTTGTTAAAGTTTAGCCTTTTTAACTTAAAAAATAGCAAGACAAAGCCAGAGTATTATTGTTTTTGGGTACTATTATTATCTGTCCTACTGTCCTCATAGAACCTTAAGCCATGAAACTACTAAGATCTTCTACTGCAACTGTGACTCTGATCATGAAGACCTTTGTAAGAAAGATCCAAGGCAATCCATGTACCCCATGTTTAAATGTATAAGGACTCTTTTTCTCCTTTTTTGTGGAAGAGACAGTTCATAATTGGTTATTTTTTTCTATGTCAAGTTGACATTTGTCATCTTAAAATATGTACATTAGGGTTCTGGGTCTCCCTTAAGAAGCAGCCACAAGAAATAAGCTGATTGCCCCTCCTAATGTATCAACTCAGTATCAGTTGTCCTATACTAGTAGATTTGTTCTTTTTTTCCAGACTTGGCTTCATAAGCTCTTTGGACTACTCTTCTGGCTTTCAAACTCTTCCCCAATTGTCTTGTTCTTTTTCTATTGGGGAAAACCTTAATTGTTTCTTTTAACAGGTGGTTCACAGAATTTAGTCTATATTTGTACACCGAACAAATTAAACATTAATTTAAAGACAAAATATTTTTCATCCCTGACAAAGATATCTTACTGTTCTAACCTAATTGAAACCTAACTTAGTACTGTTTTGTCATAGAACACCTTAACCAGTCAATATAGTACAGAATCCTATGTGAACTTTTTGTGCATACAGTTTCTAAAAATTTTGACAAAACATAAAGTGAAAGCCAGCGCTGTCTTGGAATGCTAGGAATTTTTTTTTTATAATCCCTTGGGTATAATTGTTTAGCCTTCTACAAATTCTTCAATTCATATTATCATGAAGCCGTATTGATAAAATATGAGAAACTACCAGTGCCTCTTGTAATCAACATGGAATTACTATAGTACCTCAATGTATCACTTTTTTTCCCACTGTCCACATACCTGAGTTTCCTTTCCCACAGGCCATAGATTGCATATGACAATTACTTAATCGATATGTGAATAATGGTCCTTATTGAACCATTGACTTCTTTTCTCCCGCGTATTGATGATTGAACCGGGGCCTTCCAATGAGCTACTTCCTCAGCCCTTTTTACCTATTCTGTCTTGAGACAAAATCTTGTTGAACTTGCAATTCCTGCCACAACCACCTGAGTAGCTGGGATTACAGATGTATGCCACTATCAAGCCATTGACTCTTAACATTTGGAACATAGGTGGGTAGGACCCTATTTATTATATTTAGTTATCTGTGAAATATTTCAAACATAAAAATGGTAACAACCCATATATCAGGATTTATTAATACACATGCTTCAGATTATGAATTTAGAGGCAGAGGTTGTATTAAAAGACCCTGTACCTGTTCTTTCAGCCCCAGAGATAGGCTTCTCTCAGATCCTTCTGTCTTGATTTTATTCTTCCTATGTTTGATTTCACAAGCAATCTGTACTACTGTTTGTTTAATGTTCCAACATGATACAGATATACACTGCTGAGGATTTTTTTATTCAATATTGTCTTAGCATACAGATTCGTATTTTCCATGTTGATGTGAATAGATCTAGCTCTTTTATTTAATTGCTTTATAGTTTAATTAAACTGCTGCATTACCAATTTCCTTTGTGATGAATACTTGGATTATTATCAGGTTTTTTTTTTTTCTAAGTATGTATGTACACAGTCCTTTATCTGAAACTCTTCAGGAAAAACTACTATGGAATTCAACTTTCTTTTAGCTTTTAGGAAACAAATATAGTATACACACCCTTATGTAATGTAACATTGTGCACATAAGGACAATACAAGATACATAAAAAAATTTTAAATTTTACACTGTATACATTTGAAATTTGTGGAATAAACAAAACCCACACATTTCATATCTGATCAGTTTTTATCACCTAATTAGTTTGCAAGAAACTTACAAAAAAACTTGGTTTTTCACAACTTTTTTTAATTTCAGAATTATGGATGGTGGATTGTGGCTCTATATGGAAATACTTTGAGGATGTCTGCATATATGCCTGGGAAGTACTACTAGAAATGAAATTCTAGATCACATGGTAGATGCATATTGGTCCTACTGGATGTAACAGAAGGCTATTAAATTGTGTTACCAGTTCATAATCCTGCCAACCAAGTATGAGAGGTCTAGTTTCCCCACAATAATGTATGTACTTTAAACCATCTGTCATCCTGGTGGGAGCACTGTGAACTCATTGTTTTTAAGAGTTACTGATAGGGGGCCTGGCCCTAGCTCAGTCCTTTAAGTGGCTGCTTCCACAAAGCTGTCAGCCTCAGGTTGCTGGAGTTCGAACCTCACAACTCTCCCGCTGGCCAAAAGTGCCCTGAAGGCATTCGAGGGACAAAAAAAAAAAGAGTTACTGATAAAGTCAAACATTTTTTTTCCATGTTTATTGATCATATAGTTTTCCTTGTCATTTGCCTTTGTCCATTTTATTGTTATTTGGGGCCAGGGAGATGGCTCAGTGGAATAAGCGCTTCCCTGGCAAGCGCAAGGGCCTGAGTTCAATCCTCAGTTCCGCCAAAAAATAAATAAATAAATAAATAAATAAAATAAGAATAAAAAAAATAAGGAGGAAGAATTTGTAGTCTGCCCTTGCATGGTAAGATGATGACACACAGAAATAATGCACACACACCTCAAGAACCAGAAAAAAAAAATGTTATTTGATTTAGCAGTTATTTATATGTATTCTTTTTTTCCTCATAATTTTATTGAGAAACAAATAGCAATGAGACAGTTTCAAACCAAATTGGTAGGACAGTTTCAATAATTAACACATTGCATACATTCTTCTTAGTGGTTAATTGCTATACAAGATGTGGACATGATATCCTATTTACAAACACCATTAGAGCAAATCACTCTATTCATTAAGAGAATGTAACTGTATATCTATCCTAACCACTTTGAATACACAGATACAAAATGGACATTGATCTGTATCCTCTTTTTTTGTTTAGTTCCATTATTTGAATATTATAGGTGTGTTAACTCAGCAAATATATGTATTCTTGACGTCAGTCTGTGTTTGCTTTAGGTATCTTCCAGTCTGTGCCATCTTTTAATTTTTTACTTTATAGTGCCTGTGGTACAAAGAATTTTTTTGTTCTAATATAGTTTGTGGTTTGTAGGTTTTGGGAGGTATTTTGGGGTTTATTATAAGAAATCCCTCTTTGCTGGGCATAGCGTGTACTACAAAGTGAGATCCTGACTCTTATCAAAACAAAACTCCTTTAACCCAGGATCATTTATGCATATGTGTATTCTTCAGAAAGTTTGAAAACATTGCTTTTTATATTGAAGAGGTTTTTGTGGGGGTGTTGAGACAGGGTCTTGCTGTATAGTCTAGGCTGAACTTGACCTCACTGTGTAGCCCACACTGGCCTAGAACTTTGGACAATCCTTCTGCTTCAGCTTCCCAAGTGCTGGGATTATAGGAGTGCATCACCACACAGAGCACATTTAGGTTTTAAACAATCCTGAGGTTTTTTGGTGGTGTTAGTAAACTGTCTTCCATACAAACAACAAAATGAACTGTCCACATTTGTTGTACTATATTCTCTTCCTCTTCCTTCCCCTCATCCCTCTTCCTCCCACCTCTTCTTCCTCCTCTTTCTCTTTCTTCAAGGTCCACTCTTTTGCAACTGATTTATGTCACCAAGTTCCCAAAATTCAAAACTGCTTCTGGGATCTCTTTTGGGTCTGGGGATTAGGGTTTGTCTTTGTCCTTTGGTCCCTGACTGCTACTATTATTGTTTTAATTATTATGGCTTTGTAATAAATGTTAATAGCAGTTAGAGCAAATCATCACTCCACATACTTCCCTAGAGTTGTCTTGGCTATGTTTTGTTGACACGTGTCTTGTGTCCACCTTATTGTCCCTGCCACCAACTTTCTCATTTGCTTTATTAAGTCAATAATGCAAATTTACCTCACCGCCTAAATCCAGGCCTTCAGAAAAACCCTAATTCTTGTATCCATCATTATTACTATTCAGTCTTCTGTAGTTATTCATGTTTTTACCCTGATCCAGATGTTCCACATGGTTTTTACCTCTAGCTGTGTTCCTGTATCAGCTTCCACATCCCCATACCCACCCCCCTGTTGTAAAATACCTTGGACGGACTTATCTTACTGAAGTAACCATCTAATCCTGAGACTCTAGTATAGTGATTGCTAGTTACTTTTCAGGGTTACAAGGCTTGCCGAGGCATACTCTGGGTGTCCTTAGATGGCTTAGGTCCTTCTGGTACTCTAGGACATATTTAGAAGCCATAAAGGTCCCAAAAAAGACTAGAGGTGAGCGGAACCAAATTTTGACTCTTGGCCAGCATTGGTAAGTTTGTGGTTATGCTCTGCAGTGCACTTAGTAGAGGAAGATTGCTGACCTTTCTTTCTCTGTAGTCTTGGAGAACTTCATGGTAGAGCCCACCCCTTCCGTGTGGGCTCTACCATGAAGAGACCAAAAGTACCAGGTGGCAGTATTTAGAGACTAATGACAGGACCCTTTAAGGAGGGTTCTGAAGGTACCCTTGGCCAGGCATTGGGAAGCCTTCAGAGTGCTCTGGGGCCTGATGTCTGGAACTATGTTACATTTCCAATTGAGATAGCACTTACTTTTGTTACCCGGAAAACATGTTTACCAAACAAGAGATTCCTGTCTTAGAGGGCCTTTTTCTGAATGGTTTTCAACTCATGTCTCATTTTCTGCTAAGTGACTCTCCTAAGGTGGGACAGTCTGCTTATCATGTGCATGACATGCCTTGCATGCCTTTTCATGTATCATTTTCTTTATATTTTCCTTCATTAAGTCGCATCTTTCTTTTTTAAAGTGATTCTTAGAATCCCTCCATCCAGACTTCCCAGCTCATGCATTGTCAGCCTGCTTCGCCTCATACCACTGTGCATAGCTCCTCAGCTTTGTAATTGTTTACGGTTATGTGTATTGGTTTTTTCATAAATTTTTTCAGGGCTTTTTCATGTCTTATCTGGCCTGTCACTCCTAATTACATTATTTCTCAAGGACAAGGATTATATCTTCCTTGCCCTTTGACTCTTTATAGTACAGACCAGAGCTCAGCACATTGGGTCATAGAACAGAGAGCAAGATTGGCTCGATCTGGGTTGAGTTTATCACTTTCTGTGTGATCTTGAACAAGTTACGTAACCTTTCTGGGTTTCAGTGTCTTATTTAGAGAATGAAGACTGATAGTGTTTTGCTCATAGGGTTATTGACTTAGCAGTGTTTTAGATACAGCAAACACTCACTAAATACTACTTATCAGTATTATTAATATTAGCATTCACATATTAGAAATTCACATATTAGAAACCATGCCAAAATATGTGGCCTAAAGCACCACATACAAATTTTACAGTTCAGCTTGGCTGTCAGTTTAAATCAGTTACATGTTTGTATCAGAAAAATTGTCTTTCCTGACTGAAACACACTTGATTATTTCTGCCTCACTCATTTCCTCTCTCCTCTTCTGATAGGCAGGTCCATGAGATCCAGTCTCACATGGGACATCTGGAGACAGCAGACAAGCAGTCTGTGCACTGTGAGTAATTAACTATGGAGAACAGAGTCCTTTCTCTGATGACACGGTGCTAATGGGCTGGGTTTCCTGACTGCATTCTGCCTTGGGGGCATAATGATTTAGCATGGAATGAGTTTTGTTGTTAGGGTAGAAAGAAAAAACCCTATGGCAGAGTCACTGATTTCCCTGATTTGCCTTTTGGAATCCCACAAGTCTTATCCCCCCATTACCCTTCCACTCAACCTGACATGGCCCTATGGGAATGGAGGTCCTTTTCCCCATCTGTCTTAATCTAATTACCTAGTCTTTAGAGGAATGCACTCCATAAAAACTCAAAGATGTTTAACTGGTACTGGCCATTTTTGAGCTGAGAACTGACTTTTTAGGAGGATTATTCAGAAATGAATAGCAATATTAATTAGTTTAGTTCTCACACCATGATTTCTTTTTAAGAATTTAGGTTGTTTAGTTTTGTTTTATTTTATCCTGTTCCAAGAAAAGGCCCCTTTTTCATTCAGCCATACAGACTTCCAGAGATCTTTTGTCACTTCACTGCCTGGTTCATGCCATGTTTGTTTTTGCATTTTCTCTTTTCTTTTCATAGTTCCAAAAGAATCTCTTGTCTTGCCCCCGTGCCCTATGGCATTCTAGTTTAAACCACATGTGTTCACTGTAGGTATGAAGGCCTGAGAAGGGCAGTGCTACTGTATCACTTCTTAGTGGGGCAAGAAGCAGCCTGGATGCTTTATTTTGTGTGTGGTTCCATTCTTGTCCATTGGACTTTGTTTGCCAGCCCAATAATCTCATTGTTAAATGACTCGAAATGGAAAAGAGTTCATTTTGACTGTCTCATCAAAGGAAATAATGGAAAATGAATGTATTTATCATATCTTCTTATCTGTGGATTCTTTCCTGGGCTGTTCTTAATGATAGTTAGGTTCAGGGAATCCTAACAGCGTAGCCCACTCATTGTAATGGAAAACTTTTAGGGAACACTATTCTGTGTATTTCCATATGAATATTTTTTGAATTTTTAACCTTATATCTGTAGGAATTCAACTGGCATTCCTTTTATTATGTGTTTATAATCAGTATTTGAGGTCAGTCTCAAAGGAAAGAGATTAAAGGTAGAAAATTTGTATAGATTTATTCTTTAGCTTATTAAAACTTGAAATATGTATCATATACACACACAAGGGATGAACAAACACTAGTGAGCATTTAAATTTTTTTTCACTCAAAAGCTTAAAAATAATATTTTATTGAATTATTACATGGAAAATATTCACAGTATATTATTGGGTGATTAAAACTATTTTGCAAAGCAATTATTCACAGTATCTCAGTAACCATCAAATATCTGAAAGAGGGCTGGTAAGATGGCTCAGTGGTCTAAAGCACCTACTTACAACAAGCTTAGCAAAGCACTGGGACCGCGGTTCAATCCCCCAGCACCACATGCCAGCCAGCCCCGCCCCCAGGTGGGCTGAGCTGGCCACACACACACACAAATAAATAAATAAAATAAATAAATTTTAAAAAAACCAAATATGCGAAAGAACCAAAAATACGTATGTTAAACTCTAAGCATTTATTTCTGGGTCATAAGATGACCATTCTGGAGCATTTAAATTTTTAAAAAATGTATTATAATAAAAGGCCATTAGTCCCCTTCGGCATATTTTCTCTCATCTTCAACACACACTGTTATTCTTGTTACCTTCTCAAGCAGTTCTGAAAGTCATCTTTCATGTCTTTATGAGGCATAATCAAGAAATGTAGTGACTGTCGCTGCCAGGTGCCATCCTGTGAAAAGGCAGGCTTCTAGAAAGTATCACATTGTATTCTTAGCCACCTTGATTCACCAGATCTGGCACCATGCTAGTTCTAGTTGTTCCCCAAAGTGAAAATGACCATGAGAGGGAAACATATTGAATTGATTCAGGACATAAAGATAGACACAGCAGCTCAACTAAAGGCATTTATATAAGGGCTTCCAGGGCTTTTGGATATAGCTTAAGTGTCTTCCTGGCAACCAGGGTCCCAAGTTCAATCACTGGTACCGAAAAACAAAGTATTTTTTAGTTTATTGGATATGGAAAAATAGGTTTGTCATCCTAATTTAAGTTCATTATCTCTTTTCCAGCAGTTACTTTTTTTTCTCTTTTGTACAGTAGTAGAAAAGGAAATACAAGCAAGCATAGACCAAGTATTCGGCCGTCTAGAACGCCTGGAGATTTTGTCTAGCAAGGAGCCTCCTAATAAAAGACAGAACGCCAAACTGTGAGTGCTGCCTTCTGACGTGGCTCGATTTCCCAGGTCTGTCAAGCCAAGACTTCCCCCAGGGGAAGCCATAGAATGTTTCCAGAGTCCATGTACATACTGAAAAACAGACGATGTAAAGATAAAAATCTCCAAAAGGGTACAGTTCTATGAGTGATACCCCTCAAAAGCAAAAGCCATAGACCTGTGATTCCTTCCTTCTTTGATGTTTTATTTTGAAATTTTGTTGCCATTTCTGTTTTGCTGACCAGACCCCTGGCTTCTTTTTTTTTATCTTTGGAAGGGGTCTACAGGGTGTTCAGGGACTCACTGCGTAGATAGGACTCATAGTGATCTGCTTGTTGATAGCCTCCCAAGAGCTGGGATTACAGATGTGCACCACCAAGCTTGTTCTCAGTTGCTATCTCAGTGTGCCCTGGGGGCTGGGCCGGCACAGCAGGCCCTGGGATTGAACCCTGGCCCCTGTGCCTGCTTTAATCTGCTGAGCTAATTGTCCCTCCCTGGTTGCTTAAAACCTAATGCTGGCATGCAGTATGACTTTGTTACTTGGGTCTCACTCTGTTCTTCCTGGGTTGAAA
Organism: Octodon degus; assembly: GCF_000260255.1. NCBI lineage: Eukaryota > Metazoa > Chordata > Mammalia > Rodentia > Octodontidae > Octodon > Octodon degus. The sequence goes on along the minus strand of NW_004524609.1, from coordinate 76,276 downwards.
TGAAGCTGTGCTTGTAAATTTTCACTTCAGTCAGTCTATTCATAATGAAATACTGATCTGATGTTTGATACTATACCATGAAATTAAAATGAAACCACCATCAACATCTCCACTTCCAGCCCCTGCTGCCATAGTTTTAGGAACTTCATTGGTACTTCACCTCAAAGATGCCCTTGGGCTTCTTCCAGGAGAGTGATATAATCCATAAAAGGTCAGGAAGGGGTCATTGAACCTGCTTCTTGTCACCTGTTCCCTATAATGCATCTAGAATCAGAGATCAGCACATATTTAAGTAAAGCTGCTGGGATCTTATGTGTTAGCACCTACTTTAGCCATAGTCTATGTCTTTACTTTTAATGTCACTAGTTCATATATTTTCTGGGTAAAAGGATAAGAAAAGATGTCGAGTATAAAGTCTAGCTGCTTCAGATTGTGCCTCCTTAGGTTCCTGGAATGTAATTTCTCTCTCCATCAATTACAGTCGAGTAGACCAATTAAAATATGATACCCAGCACCTGCAGACGGCTCTTAGAAATTTCCAGCATCGGCGCTATGCCAGGGAGCAGCAGGAGAGACAGCGAGAGGAGCTTCTGTCTCGAAACTTCACCACCAATGTAAGCCAGGCCAAGTGGGGTTGATGGGCATTTGACACATCATCAGGTCCGCTCAGGCAGCTGAGCATCTTCTTGGGGAGTTGGGGCATGATGTGAACAGACTGATGGGACCAGGCGGAATGACAAGGGCCTTTGTGTACTGCCACTGAGCAGACTGAGACAGGGCTTTTTTTTTCTACCAAGAAACCTGAAGAGGACATAGTTAAAATTAAAGGAATGGCAGGGGTGAAAATAACTTCATTTGCCTGTCCAGTGCAGAGAGGTGGAAGTTCACATGGTCGAAATGTTTTTGTGATCAGATAGAGACAGATGATTAGAACTGAGATCATTTGTAGGGAAGGCAGCATTTCAAAGCTGCCCCCAGGCAATTACTATTGTGCTGTGTATGTGTGTGGTTCCAGTGTCAAATGCATTAAAATGTTTGCCTCTGGTCTGGGCAGCAATTTGGAGGAATTTGTTAGCAGATGTTTAGTGTTAGATGACCTGCTTACCTTGAGTCTGTTTGAAGATTGCTTGTTCAGCTTTCATGTTCAATTTCTTGGAACCCATTGTCTCAGCCTTTTAGTACCAATAGGATCATTTGCCAAACATGGATGGCTATAGAATATATTGGCCTTTTTCTGTGTCCTGTGTAATATGTTCCACCAAACATGATTGTTTGGGAGTTTTTATATTTTCTTATTGAGGGGTTTAATCTACATAGTTTTTGATTCTCCAGAGTGAGCAATTAAGTCACAATGAGTAACAATTCAAAAATTTAGTACACTGTGAGATATAAAGTATGGCGCTGGGTATGATGGTGCATGCCTGTTATCCCAGTGCTTTGGTGTGTGTGTGTGTATAGTGCAAAGCCTTGCTGGGTTCATTCTCCAGTAAAAAAAAAAAAGGGTTTTTGATAGTTACTTTGTTACATTCAAATGTTTTTTAGGCCAGTGATGATGGCTTGGGATTATTTTATTTCTTGTCAGTCTCAAATGAGGCTATATCTATATATCTATATATCTGTATATCTTAGTAAACATTGAGTTGCCAAGTGAAATTTCTTCATGGTCATTTTATCCCAAGCTATGGTATATTTTTCTGAGAGATACTGGCCTGTTACCTATTAACTTTTTAAGTGGGAAAGTAAAAATTTGTTTATAAAGGATTCAATAATGGTTATCTTTTATTTCTTTTCAAATACTGGGATCTTTGGACCCACTTAGCTGTATGTAGAACACTAAGGTACTGAGAGAGTAGAAAGTCTGAGAAAATTAGTGAACATTACTTTAGTAAGATACTGCACTGTTAACAGGGATGATTAAAATCATTCTTGTACATGGAAATTAGGGATCAAGTGGTAAAAATGGCCTTGCTTGGTAGGAGTTTGTTCTCATCAGGAAGCAGGAGGAGACCACACTGTCACACTGTGACAACTTGCTCCTGTCCCGAGTTCACTTTCAGCATGAAATGAGAGCCCCCAGGACTGGGCTTGGTGTGTTTCTTGACACTGATTAACAGCAGGCAGTGCTCAGCATCGGACTTGTACCCTGCTGGGTCTGTTTTATCAGCTGTGTGATCTTGGACAAGTTAGTCCATCTTTCTGCCTTTCAGGTTTTTTTAATCTGTAAAATGGGAATAATTGAGTAACTGCCTCATAATAGAGTGAAGATTGAGTTGAGTGTTACGAGCTTGTGAAGTGGAAAGTACTTGCTTAGTACAGGTAGGCATCCTTCATCTGAAAGTCTAAAATCTAAAATGCTCCAACACCCAAACCAGTATTTTGAATTTTTATTTTTTTGTTCCTTTTTTTTTTTTTTTTTTTTTTTGCGGAACCAGGGATTGAACCCTTGTGCTTGCCAGGGAAGCGCTTATTCCACTGAGCCATCTCCCCGGCCCCTTGAATTTTTAAATCAAGGATACTCAATTGGTAAAATCTGCTAATGTAGTAGTCTCTTGCTATTTTGTAGTTCAACTTTCGCAGACTGTTTTGCAGGTTTTCAAAAAATAATAATCTAAATTATTTATTGTGTATTTTCTCTGTATCATGGGATTTTGAAGTAAATTATATGTGTAGTGTTTATGGTTTTAATGATTTTTGTCTAAAAAAATTTAAATTATATAACAGTATTAAAATGTTAATTCTAACATGTTAAAAGAATATTAAATTGAAATAAAAGAGTTTATGTATTTCTTTAGTGGATGAATATATACCATATTGTATACTGTACACATGTTAAAATTACATAGATTTACAAATTTAGAAAATGGTTAACAAATGTTTTTAAAACAGTGGGAAAGGTTTATAAGAGCATGGGAAGGGTTTATAAAGCCTTAATATATATCTTAGCATATATGTACATATATATATTAAACATAATTTTGCTGATTTCACTTATTGCGGGGGTTTCTGGAATATAACCTCCGTGATAAGTGAGAGGCCACTATATTCCAAAATCTGAACTTCTCTGAAACCTGAGATGCTTTTTAGCTGCAAGTATTTCAGATAAGGCATATTCAACCTGTCCCCCACATTCCCTTTTGCTTCTTAGCAAACATTTCTTGCTTGTTAAGAAGTATATTCCCATTGTGAACATGATGGGTCCTTCAGTAGAAAACTTGATTGCTTTGATCTTTAGTCTCAGTCTAATCAGAGGGATAAGTTGTAGATAAAACAGTGAAAAAGTACAGCAAGCACTTAATACTCCACTAAGGGGAAGCCAAGTAGAGGAACATTTGGAACAGTTACCTTAGTGACTGATTATAGAGAAAGATTTTAGGAAAAAAAGAATGAAATCCTGAAGGTATAGTTTTTCTTAAATGAGAAATGATACAGAGGCAGAAATTAATGCTATTAGTGTAGTAGAACTCATTTGGAGAGTGACAGTTCTGACTTCTATATCAATGAAGACTTCCTCACACCACTGCTTTGCCTTTTCTTCCATGTTATGTTCTCTGACTCTTGTATCATTCCATCTGGCTATTTCGGCTTGGCCTGGACCAAAAGGCTGAGTAGTCAGATATGGTGGGACCCCAGGAGCTGCTTAGGAGGCCAAGTTAATGAAGTGCCTGTGTTCCTTCCCCAGGACTCTGACACCACCATACCAATGGAAGAATCACTGCAATTTAACTCCTCCCTCCACAACATACACCACGGCATGGATGACCTCATTGGAGGCGGGCACAGTATCCTGGAGTCACTGAGGGCCCAGAGGCTGACTTTGAAGGTGTGGTCCCTGCTAGGGAACAGGGAGAAAGCCTCTTGTTTTAGTCTCACCCAGCAGTTTGGAACCTGCTTTCTATTTTGTGTCCCCGAATTTTGATGAGACAGCCTTTAATTTGTGATCCTTCCTGTTGGAGATGAACTTTTGTAAGCCCCAGAGTAATCAAATTTCCTTTGCCACTGCTTGAAACAAGCTGTCAAGTGGCCTTTCTTAGTATCAAGTCTTTCCCTGGGTACTGCACTTCATAGGAACCAGTAAAAACATGAGCTTTGTCTTAGTTTTTGTTGGATCCGTTGAGCCAGTCAGTTTTATAAGAATTGTACATTTCTGAACAGTTGCATAGGCTGAGAAGTTTTATAGCATCTGCTTTTATAATGTACATAGTTTCAGTCTAGGTGATTTTTTTCCTTAGGGTCCCAGCTGTGAGATACAACCTTACAACCAGGACCTTTTGTACTTGAGTCCTGAGTCCCCATGGGATCTCAGGGCTGTCTTAACACAGCAGTAGATAACTTGCAGAGCACATAATGGTGGTTTCCAGTGACTCTTTTCTCTTGAGCTGCAGGTATTCCCAGAAGTCCTTACCCATTGCCATTACTAAAACTTTGACCCCCTGGGAGTGGTTTACAGAAACATACAGACTGATGTCACAGCCTCAGCCCTTTTCCTGAATCAGACCTGGTGGCAAATGGGGTGTGGGCTCTGCCTTTTATCAGGGTGTGGGCCCCTGGTGTGAAGCACTTCTAGCCACTGAGCTGTGAGAAATAGTCACTTAGAAACATGAGCTTTATCTTAGTTTTTGTTGGATCCGTTGAGCCAGTCCGTTTCATAAGAATTGTACAGTTCTGAACAGCCCCTGCCATCTTTACCAGGGAGAGGGTCAGGCAAGCTGTGGTGGCTCTGACTTCTGCTGACAGCTGCAGATTTCAGATGGCCTCTTTCAGAACAACCACCTGCAGTAAACAGATAACACGTTGACTGGCCTGCCCTTTCTCTAAATACTTTCTGTTCTCCTTTTCCATATCTCAGCAAATGGGTCACATTTTTAGGGCAAGGCTGCATGTTACACCAAAGAACAGCAGTCAGAGTTAGAGCTTTTGCTAAAGCAGATGTTCACTGCCTGCTGAAGTCTGGCATCATGTACCTTCTGCCATAGATTCAGTGCTTGGAAGCCTGTCTCTGTGGTTGTGGGTTGAGCCTTGAGGTTTCTTGGTTACCCCGTGAGGGAAATTTTCTGCCTAAACAATTTGAAAGGAATCCAGGAGAGAGCATGAAAGAAGTAGGCTGAAGTACCTTGATTTGGACTAATTTGTGGTTAAAAAATAGATACACTTTTTGAAATTTAATGGCCACTTCACATGAAGCCTGATCTTTGAACCTGATTTGATGAAATAATTGTGTTCAGAGCTAGGCAAGGTTGATAGTAAGTCTCATTTTTATTGTCGTGAAAAACATCTTTTTGGTTTCTTATGATGAGTTTGACTTGTGATATCTACACACACACACTCACATATCCCTCACACTTTTTTGTTTGCTGGATATGGAACCCAAGGTCTTGGGAATGCTAGGCAAGTGGTCTGCCACTGAGCCACATCCTAGCCCTTGGTAAAGGTTATTGATCCTTGTCTGGGCAGAATGTTGGTTCTGAATCCTTGTGCATTATACTTTTTGTTCCTCTTGCTTCCCTGGCCTCTTCTCTTTTACTCATTAATGTGTGTTTATTAAGAAAACAAATGTGGGACCATAGGCCATATCCATCTGTTTAAGTATAATGGATTTTGTCTGCTCCATATTTACTTATTATTTAATTATTTTTTAATTTTTTTTTATTTTTAGGGAAGGGGTAATGTTTAATTTCTTCTAAAAGAAATTAAGGATTCAATCCCCATCACCACATGCCCTACTGGTCCTGCCCCCATGCACCCTGAGCCATCCATCAAGTCCGGGCATGGTGGCAAATACCTGTAATCCCAGGGCTAGGGAGGCTGAAAACAGGAGGATCACTGCGAGTCTGAACTGTGTAGTGAGACCCTGTACAAATACATTAAAGAGAGAGAGACAGACAGACAGACAGACATAAATAAATAAATAAATAAAAGTAAGGAGTAAGGAAGGAAAGGCTGGATGATTTGTGCTGTTGGTTTGAGAATAAAATATTCTTGTTAAGGGCAAGTAACATTCATGTAAAGGCCTTTAGGTCATTGTGCTTGTCACTTTCTGTCTTTCCATTTTTTTCCCCACTTGAAATCCTCAGAAATACAGACTTTTTTTTTGTATTTTAGGGAAGGGTCTACAGGTGTTCAGGGTCTCAATACTAGATCGGACTCGTAGTGATCTGCCTGTTTACAGCCTCCCAAGAGCTGGGATTACAGGCATGCACCACCATGCCTAGTCTCAATTGCTGTCTCAGCACACCCCTGGGGTAGGGCCAACAAGCTGAGGGATCAAACCCCCAGTCCCTGGGCCTGCTTGCAGGTGCTTTAATCCACTGAGCTATTTGGCTGGCCCTAAATTTTTAAATTTAAATTTATTTTCATTTTTATGTATTTGGTATAGGGCCTTGCTACACAGCTCAGATTTGTAGTGATCCTCTTGTTTTTAGCCTCCCAGCACTGAGATTACAGGTGTCTGCTACCATGCTGGTCTCTGTTGGCTCAGCACGCCTGGGAGCAGGGCCAGCGTGTCCTGTGGTACCAGGAACCAAACCCTGGTCCTTGGGCTTGCCTAAGCAGGTGCTCAGTCCACTGAGCTATCTTGCTGACCCTTTAAATTTGTTTATTCAAGTCTAATTTATATACAATGAAGTGTTTGGATCTTATTTGTGTATTTCGCTGAATTTTCACACAAAGCATTTAGTTGTTTAACTCCTTTCAAATGACAGACATTTGCACTGCTTCTGAAAGATCCATTTGCTCCTTCCTAGTCATGCAGTCCATCTCCCCAGGAAACCACTTCTCCCTCTAAATCACTTTGCCTGCTATTGAACCTTACATGACTGTATTCATTGTAGTATTTTCTCTGTCACTTCTGATTATTTATACGTATTTGGTACAGGGTCTCACTATGCAGGTCAGACTTGGTGTGATCCTCCTGTTTTCAGCCTCCCTAGCACTGGGATTACAGGTGTGCGCCACCATACCCAGGCTCAGTCACCAGCTCAGCTTGCCCAGTGGGCGGGGCTGGCGGGGCATGTGGTACTGGGGATTGAACCCTGGTTCTTTCCACTTGCCTAAGCAGTGCTTAGTCCACTGAGTATCTTGCTGGCCTTCTGACATTTTTAAGGTTCATTCATGTTGGTTATATGTGGTGATTAGGTTCTTTTTATTGCCAAGTATTCCATTGTGTGGATATATCGTAATTTGTATATCTGTTTTTTGGTTGATAAATGTTTACATTGTTTCCAGTTTTTAGATATCATGCTTTTTTTAAGCTTTATTATAGTTTCAGCTTTTATGTTTAATTTTGTGATCCATCTCAAATTAATTTTTATATGTAATATGAAAGGGTGCAGTTTTACACTGTACATCAAATATACATGTATCTTTAATGTATATATGATAATTTATTACATAGGTAGTGGTTTCAGCACTCTCTGGAAAAAACGTTTTTTCTTTTTCCTTTGCATTGTGGTGGTACCTTGATCAAAAACCAACTGACCATAGGAGAGTGAGTTGGCTTCTGGCAGATGTTGCTTTCTGTATGCCGAAGAACAAGAGATAGCAAAGCCTCAGTTTATCTTGACCTTTACCCATCTTTGGCCAGGTAGGTTGATCTTTGTTTTCTTTCTTCTTGTCCACCCCAGGGGACTCAGAAGAAGATCCTTGACATTGCCAACACGCTGGGCCTGTCCAACACAGTGATGCGCCTCATTGAGAAGCGGGCTTTCCAGGACAAGTACTTGATGATTGGCGGGATGCTCCTCACCTGTGTGGTCATGGTCCTTGTGGTTCAGTACCTGACATGAGCCAGCTGTGCCCAGGAGCTGGATAACATTCCCACTGCGTGAGAGCTTGTGAGTGCATGTGTGCGTGAGAGAGGAGGGCTGTCCAGAGGCCGCCTTTGAAATGTATGCCCAACTTAACTGTGAACACAACTCAGGAATAATTGTGATCCAGTTTCAGACCTGTTTTCTGTGACATCTTAACAGGGGGAGCTAGTTCCATCAAAATATGTGGTCCTTAGGAAATGAAAAAAATCTGTTTTCTCTCTCACTGAGGGAAGGGATGACTTTGGTTGCTTTGGCCACACAACTGTGTGTCCACACTGTGGAAGGCTGCTACAGTGAGCCTTGTATCGGGGACTGACCACACTCATGAAAAGGAGAGGAAAGAAACCTTGTTTCCTTGTACTCATTATAGGTTAATTCATATGCTCTTTTGCTTCCTGCCATCCTCTCCACCCTTCCTACCCCCAAAATGACATGCAGGTGACTAACTGCTGACACTTGTCATTCTTCCCTGGAGGCAGCTATCCAGGGGAAGCAAAGGCAGGGAAACTATTGCTGATAGCATGGAAGTTTTTCTACACTACAGTTTTTGGGTGTATATCCTTCCTAAAGTGAGGCCAGAGTAGTTTCCTGGGAGTGCTCAGTCTGGAGACAAAAGGCTGAGCTGATTTTTTTTTTTTTCCCAGTTAGTAAAATGATTGAGTCTTGGGTTTATTTTATTTTATTTTTATTTTTAGGGAAGGGACTACAGAGTGTTCAGGGTCTCACTACTAGGTCAGACTTACAGTGATCTGCCTGTTTACAGCATCCCAAGAGCTGGGATTATAGGCGCACCAGCATCGCCCTTTCAGCACACCCCAGGGGTGGGGCCTGCATAGCAGGCCTAGGGATTTAACCTCTGAGTCTTGGGTTTAGATGCTGATTGGCACCTACTATACCCAGGCTTTGGTGGACTTTTGCTCCTTAGAAAGTAGCAATGAGCAGAGACAGGTTAGTGATGTCAGTTAAAATCTCATCTGTAATTCGAACAGATCTAATTCTTATCTCTTCTGTCACTTGAAATATATTAGCAGCTGCCAGCCAAGCCCCTATTCTGCCCAGCCAAAGTAGGGCACCCTGAAGATGTTCCTGGTGTGCATGTCCTTATGAGAATGTTTTCAGGGATCAAGAGCTTGTTCACTTTCTGCTCAGCCCTGAGTTAAGGCTAAATCAGTAGTACCTGGTGTATTGCAGTGTTTAGTACAAGGTCATTCCATTTTAAAGTTCATCAGATGTGGTCAATGAAAGTACTAGTAAGACCTGATTATCTGTTCATTTGTCAGGGCCAAGCCTGCCCTACTGTACTTAGGAATATTAGACTCATGGCAAGACAAAAGGACACTCAGTTTCCTAGAACTGAAAACCTAGTCAGTATTAACCTTAACCTTTGATTGTCTTGCCTCGTGTACTTCCCTTTTGGCTTGAATTTTCTTCTTCTTTGTATATGTAGTTGTATTCTCTCTTCCTTACCTGTTCCTGTACCAGTATTGGTCTTTTCAGGCACATCTGTGGCATAGTTACCCTTTTGGTAGATTTTCTTAATTCACACATTTTTAACATGAGTCTGCTAGGTAGTAATCTCACACCTCTGGTCAGGTAGAGTATCTGTCACTCCTATTTGGGACCAAACAAGAGCCTTAGATTTTCTAGAAAGGAAGAATCTGATCCTCTTTTAAAAAGATTGACAATCCTACAGAATGAAAGCAGTGCTCTAGAGAGGGGACAGAGGGATTACAACACCTTCAAAATGGAATCTGACTTTGAAGAAGACACACCGTTTGAAGTTTTCATTTCACGTAACAGGTCTTAGCTGTAAAATGGATTTTTAGACTGCAAAGACTTGGCCTGTTCCCTGGAAACTTACAGATCATGCCAGACAACACACTTTGGAGAAAGGTGTACAAGTCATAGCTGAGACACTGGACTTGAACTCTGGGAGTCACATCTCCTTCAGTCATCTGCCCTTTGGCTGATAGGACATCTTTTGGTAGCATGTACCAGTTTATGTTCCCATACTTGCTTTTATAGTGATCAGTTGCCCTTGAACTTTCATGCTGCCTCTTCAAAGCCAGTTCACCTTACTTTGGAATAAAATTTGTGGAGTTGATGTGAGTCCTTACTGCCTACAGCTAGGAGACAAAAGCCAGTGCATCTGGAGACCTAGGGACACTAAGACAGTTGTTGCATATTTCTCCTCCCTTTGCACACTGACTATTGCCTGCAACTAGTTTCAGAGCAGGGAAGGGTCTGAGGCCAGGGGAGGAGTGCCCTCTTGTGGAGATGGAGTGAGTTCTTAGGTGGAGCTGGCTGGAAACTTCAGGTAGTCTCTGCAACATGGTGTAAGAGTTGGCATCCTTGTGGTTTGAAACAGATGGGCTGTGAGGAGCAACCTGGAATGTGTATTGTGGGGATGTGTTATTACAGGTGCGTCCACTTTAAGAAAAGCCAAACTTAAGACTAAGAGAGTAATTTTATAGAAAGTCACTGCTGAATTTTTTCCTAAAGACCCTTGATCTTTTGAAGTTAAATAGATTTGATTTGAAAATTTGGATTTGCATTTGTTTTTGGAACATCAGCTGAATAAAGTTGGGGTTTATTTTCTTTAAAAAATTAATATTTTGTAAAAGCAGTATTCATTGTTATTACTAATGACCCCTTTGGTGTGTTTTCAGACCAGAGACTCTCAAGCATTAGCTGTCTCAGAGGCAGCTGGGAAACTTTAAAATACAGATTTCCTCACTTTGTACCTCAGGCAGGTCTCAAACTTGCTATGATATTCCTGCCTCAGCCTTCTGAGTGCTAAGATTACAGGTGTGTGTCACCATGCCAGGCTGTTCACTGTTCTTAAGACCCAGACCCTTATGCTTTCAAACTAGAAATCAGGCAAAGTTACTTGCCTGCATCTCTATTAATCACCGACCCTCTGAAATATAATATGTCGCTCATTCCCACTGTATAGACAGAGTAAGGTGCTTTAGTGAATACCTGAAGCCCCCACAGGGAGTCCCAAGAAGCTGGCTTCTCTTCTGGCCAGCCATTGCCCAAGCTCTGCAGCAACCTGTGCTAGGATTTCCTTTGGAGAACCTGATGGGGTGGGGTCAGGCAGAGGTGGGGAAGGTATGCTGAGGAGCATGGCTTGCCCGCACAAGTTGTAGAGCTAGCTGTAAAGCATTCAGACTTCACATGGCCAGTTCTTGGTTCTAAAATACTCCACGAGTTGATGGGGTAAAATGGGAGGGCATTTGTGAAAATAGTCCCAAGATTGGAAGGACTACCTAAGCCTTGCCATTAGAGGGCAGCATACTCCTGTCTGTGGTTGGTCTGTCTGGTCCCTTAGACATCCAGTGTTTAGAGAAAGTGTAAGCAAGGGTATGTTTTGTTGGATTTCTTTTAGATTCCAAATTCTTGCTGACTCTGGGCTGCTATTGAACATGGCCAAAACTGACTTCCAAAATCTCAGAGAGTTCTGATTTCTCAAAGTATGGTAGTCATCCCTCCTGCCCCTTCTGTGTCATTTGTTTCATGTTTTCATGTTTCATGGGAACTTTCTGGGATGTTGCACCTTGATTGCTTGGCCTAGAACATGCCATAATCTTGCATAGCTGCACCTTTGCATAGGATGTTTTCTCTGGCTATGTCATAGGCAACCCCACCCCCATCCTATGTCACCTTCAAGAAATATGTCTCTCCAGTGTATCTCTAGCCCTACTTTTCCTGAGAGAATGGTAGTACCTCCCTTGCTCTGCCGGAATCTTTCGTATACCCTGCCCATAACAAGAGTTCAGGAGCTGTTCGATCAGTAGTAGCCTGCAAGACGCCCAGGCCATGCAGCTAGCAGAGATGCATGCCAGTGGCCAGTGAAACTGTGCCCAGGCCCAAGGGAAGAGGAAAGTTCCAAGTCGCTGATAACTCAGCATGTGCTCAGGCCCTCAATGCAGCAGTAAGGTAATGGGAGCATGTAGGGGACTCCTTAGGGAAAATTTGTCAGCCAGGCCTAGGGAGAAGTCAGCAGAGTGACCATCTTGTCTTGGTTTTAAAAACTAAAAGATGAAATCTTGGCAGCCCCTGTAGTCTAGAATAAATGTGATAGTTCGCCACCTTAAGCTAAAGGTTAAGGCAGTTACAGCTAATGCAGAGCACTCAGGCATAGGGGCCTGTTACCTGGGAGGCTAGCTCTTGACCCAGTCAATCCATTGATGTCTTGTGGCCCTTCATGAGGTGCCTGTCCATGGACATTCCTAGAGAGCTGGCAGAGGTTTGACCAGGCCCAGGAGGGAAGGCGTCCAGCCTCAGGAGAATGGGCCACAGTGCAGTGCATCAACCTTTGTGTGTTCACAGAACCCTGCATGTGCCCATTACTGAGTCAGCTGTTGGGGCAGATATCCACACTGTATTTGGTAGTGATTACAGAGCTCAAGTTGGCACTAAAAACCCCAAAACCCAGGAGATAGAGCCTGACTTCAAGATGCAGCCCTATTGGTGGCAGCTATGTAGCATATACCCCTCAACCTTAGCTTTCTTCTTAGAACTGGGTAACATCTGTTCTATGTCCCTTCCTAGGTGGTCATGAGGACCACATATCCTTATGTTTGTGGCAAACTCCAGAGGTCTGAAGCAGTGAAATCTTCCTGGGAATACCTGGATTTTACAGTATCCTGATTTGAGGTCTCCACCTGTGAAGTTCTGAGCTGCCTAATTTGGGAAAGGGCCTGGGCTTCAGAATTTTTTTTCACTTTTCAGGGAATCTCCTGTTTCAAGTGCCTTCCAGGTATGACAGACTGTTATTTCTATTTAGCTGGAGACTGGCCCTGTTGTGAAAATGTCAGAGGACAGAGTCATACAAGAGTTTCCAAGGTTGAGGGGGAACATAGCCCAAATAAGGACTTGACTGGGAGGGAGGTGATGGCTGCTGGCTTTGGTTAGAGAGGAAGAATGGGAGAAACAGGAAGGGTGACCTGTAAACTGCTGGAGGCAGTGGTAAAGTTGATGAGAGAGTTCACAGCTGCATCCTCCAAGAGGCTCACAGCTTCTGAACCCCCACAGCCTGTGGAAGACACAGTTGATACCTAGAGGCCTGAGAACTCTTGAAATGAGCTACATCTGCTGGGGGTAACTTACTAGGGATAGACAGGCACAGGCTGCAGAAAACAAGCATCTCTACTGTCTTTCCCCATCCACCTAGGCAATAAGTGCTGCTTGGGCAGGGTCCACCCTCTGGCTCTGCTCACTTTCTGGTTTCTCCCTATGCCAGGGCAAGTGAGAGACTGAACCAAGAGTAGGGGAATAGATAACCTCTGTGGGAAGACGGAATAATTACCACTGTTGTCTAAAGGACCTTTGCTGGTTGTGCATATCAAAAGAAAAAGCTCTGTAGATAAAGCCCTGATGGCTCCTTAGTTCCTGACCAAATTCCTGTTGCTTATGCACAGAGTGGCTGTAAATTCAGTGTCCATGGTTATTTCTTCCAGGAAACTTTTTTTTTTTTTGCCTGTGGCAGGGAAGCCTTCCTTATCTTAGTTGAAGGGTTCCAGAAGACAGCTCCAAGAGCTGAATGAGAAGCTTGGATAAGAAGATGCCTTGGAATAAACTGAAAGTCACCCTTTTGGTGGAAGTTGCATTTAAAGATATACAGGGTGGACTGCAGAGAGGAGGGAGAATTGAAGGGAAGCTGCAGCCAGGCAAAGGCGGCTGGGAGGCCCTAGAGTGAATGCAGATAAGAGGAATCCTTAGTAGTGATTTAAGGAAAAATACTTCAAGTTCAATATTTTCTTTTTAACATAAAAGAATCAGTTTATTAACTATAAGTGATACCATGGGGCAGAAAGTAGATGCCAAGCAAGTGGGGCAGATCTCAAGACTGGCTTAGGGAGGGCAGAGATCCCATCGGGGGGACAAGAGTAGGCAGCATAGCCAGAGGGTGGGGCTAGGCCATGGATCCTGAGAAGGCTGGAGAGGAAGGTGAGTGTGAGGAGACAAGGGAAAATTCAGTTCTCAAAGGCTGGGCTGGGGTGGACTGCATAGAGGGAGGACTGAAGGGAAGCTGGAGTCAGGCAGACAAGGAAGGCTGGGAAGCCCTAGAGTGAATGCAGATAGAGGATTCCCTAGTCATCATTCTAGAACCACGATCGGGCTCAAACCAGGAGCCAGTGCTTGGAAAGAGAGTAGTCTCTTTCGTTAAGTGTGCAGGAAAAGGCCCACTGGAGCTCTTCCACCTCCCCTCACTGACCTAGACTCTCCCTATCCAGACATGGCTAATAGAGACCACTATGAAGTGGTTCTCAGTGGGATTTATATTAACCAATTGGCTTTTCATGTTTACTTGTGACCTTGCCCAAAACCCAGGGGACAGACTCATAGTCATAAATGTGAGTCCCTGGTCCCACTGAGGCCTGTAGTGGCGGGTGAAGCCCTGAGGCCTCAAAGGAGAAGACAAGGCCACAGCCGAGGATGCCGGCTGCAGCCTCACTTAGTGATATAGAAACTGTAGCTGTAGGCATCTCACTGGTCAGAGCCTTCCTAGAGACAACAGAAGGGGCTCCCCAAGTCCTGCCTGGATTCCTGCTTTTCTTTAACATTCCCCACTTTTGTTTGATAACATAAATATGGGCTGCCTAGAGAAATTCTTTATTGTCTAAAGCCCCAGAAAATCTCATTATGTGAGGGTTTTTGATCCTCATGGAGGCTTGAAATGATAGCATTTGTGTCATTTAAGCCTTCACTGTCCACTTGTTTGGGAGACTGGGCCTAATCAGTCTGCAATAACCAAGGGATACTGTTGATATGATAATGATAAAGCCATGACTGGTTAGAGGTGGGGTATGCGCAGAAGCTAGCGCTGCCAAGTACTTTGGGGCTCACAGCTCATTTTCATGATGATGACGTCGGATGAAACCTTACAGAGAAGCTGTCAGTCTGGTGTGGGCTGTGGATGAGCTACTGTCCTGGGAGGACTTGGCCACCAAGGACTTTGGAGATGATCTTTTGAGATGTAACATAGCACAATGAGGGTGTGGGTGGGGATGGAGCTGAGGATGGCAGGCATGGCTTAGAACCCTGATGTTACTGCTTCATGGCAGCTCAGCCCTGGGCTTTATCACCTGAATCTCAGTTTCCTACCTATATAATGGAGATGATAATGACTACTTCATACGGCAGCTCATGTGCCTGTATTTGAGAGTATAATCATTAGAAATGATTTTTCTGGGCTGGCAAGATAGCTCAGCGGACTAAGTTCCTGCTTAGGCAAGTGCAGAGACCACGATTCAATCCCTGGTACCACATGCTGCACCAGCCCTGCCCTGGGCACAATGAGCCACCTGGCATGCTGGTGCACGGCTGTAATCCCAGCGCTGGGGAAGCTGAAAAAAGGATCACTGTGCATCTGAGCTGTGTAGTGAGATCCTTTAATGTACAAAATACATTTAAAAAAAAAAAAAAAAGGATTTTTCTAAGAGGGCAGAAGAGTGCAAGTGACCTAGGTATGGAGTCCTGCTCTGGCTGTTATTATGTGTGGAGGCATGAGCAACTCATATTTCCTCTCCCATCCCTTTGTTCTCTGATTTTATCTGAATCAACAGTGCCCCCTCACAGGGTGGCTATGGCTATGGCTGCAACATGCACTGTCCTTTTTGCACAGCTGAGGCAAAGAGTGGTCACCCACACTTTATTGTTAATTAGAACTGCATTAGACCTGAGTCTGATCTCTTCTTATTCAGCTGGTATGGTAGACATCTCCAAAGCAAGTACAAAGAGAGCATTGCAAGTTATGTGCCAGTTAGATTTTATGTTCGGCATCAGTAGACCTACCTCTAATTCCTACTTTTATTATTCAGTGATATCACTTGCTTTCTCTTGGCCTCTGTGTCCCCATGTAAAATGCAGATGTTAATAATGGCATACTTGGCAGAACTGTAGTGAAGATAAAAACAGCCAAGCATGTAAATCAGGGAGGATGCTCTGGACTGCAAGTACTGAGCATCCCAACTCCAAGCAGATTCACCAGCAAGAACCTGTGGACCTGGGACAGCTTGCAAGGTTGAGTGACTTAGGGCACAGTGAGGTCATCAAGGCCAGACCTGGCCTACCTAGGTTCCCTGAGAGTCGTGGAACTATTGGGAGAGGATGAAGAAAAGATGACAATGTTTAAAGGGCCAGACTGGGGACCGGGGATATAGCTTAGTGGTGTAAGCGCCAGTCTGCCAAGCGCAAGGTCCTGAGTTTGATCCCTGTTACTGCAAAACAAACAAGGCAGACCTGAGTGGGTTCCTGGGATAAAGGACCAGACTGGAATTGTCACCTGTTTGTTCATTCAGTGAGAACTGAGCACCCACTAGGTAACAGTCCCAGGTCTGGACTTTGGTGCACACATGATTCAATAAGGCTGCACCTGCACTGGTGGAGTACTGCTGTGTGACACTATAAAATACAGACGTAGGAACACTTTGGTTTCTAAGCATCAAGATTTGATACAAGGTGTGGCTAGGACAGTGTATCTCTGCTCTGTGACATTCGTGTCTCAGCTGGAAGATTCCAAAGCTTTGGAGGAGAATCTGAACATTCTCCAGCACATCCATGCTTAATGTCAGCTGAGTTCTGGACCAGGGCTGTCTACTAGAACACCTGCCTCCAGCTTCTGAGTGGGTCCACAGCTTTCTTGAAGCATGGTGGCTGTGTTTCAGAAAGGGACCAGGTGGACAGGTATCTTCTTTTATGATCAAGCTTCAGATGTTATGAAGGATTATTCTGCCATGCGCTTGGGCTGTGATAGTCACAGGCCCCCAGCTGTCTCTTGCTGGGAAGCAGAAAAGCAGGTGGGATGGGATGAACACATAGGTGTGGCCATCTTTGAAAAGCATAACCTGACATACTCTCCTGAATAGTGCACACGTCTAGGTGGGAAGACATAAATAGCTCACAATAAAATGTACAAATGGCATTGGTGTAGGAAGCTTAAAAGCATGGCAGTAATGGCCCTAGTTATCCTGGGACACTGGGGGAGGCTATAAGCTGAATCTCAAGTGAGTCAGAGGAGCCTGAGAGGAAAGGCTCGTAGGACGACAGAGGCACAGCCACATCCTCAGTGAAGGGTTTGCTCTTGGGAAGTGCAAGATTCTGTGGTAGAAGTGCAGGTTGAGCATGGAGAGATGGCCAGGGTCAAGACAGGGCACCTGAGAGTGGTACCTGCCTTTCTCTATGCCCTGTCCCTCTGCCTGCCTCAGGCATTAATACATAGTGATTGAAACTAGAGCAAGTGTGGGTGTTGAAGAGAGAAAACCCATATTTCAAAGGGATGTAGTAGGGCCTCCTGGAGGAAGCCACTGGCAGGTTGTTTAGCAAGCAAAATGCCAGGGGAGCCTCTATGCTGCTGGTACTTGCAGCTTAGGACCGTCTGGCCTCGCAGGCTCAGGGCACCTGCATTCACATAGGCTTCTGAAGTTCACAACTGCCATTTTCTTAGTTTTTGCCTTTTTAATATTTGTGTCTTTGAGAGTTGACAAGAGTAGGAGGCGTCCCCATAGTCACTTTGCTTTCCTATCCATGGCCCCTAGCCAGCTTCTTGTCTCCCTCCTGAACTCTAGCTCTGTTCTCTGCTACACCTTGTGAGGGGAGGAGGCCACTGGCTGAGGAAGCCACTGGTAGAGGGAGCATGACAGGTCCAGGAGGGAGGGGATAAGAGGAGAGAAAAGAAGCAGAAAAAGAAAACGGAGATGAAGAAATGCAGTCACCATTTCTGCTTAGTGCCTGAGCCAAAAGCTCATGCTGCAAATTTTTTCCTGCATGCTTGTCCTAGGGAAATAAAGACCAATGAAAATAGCACCTATTGAAAAATGAGTAGTTGCAACAGGCAGCTGGGGGCAGCTGAGAACTTCAGGGGCCTCCCTGTGTGAGTGCAGGTGCCCTGAGCTCAGGACCAGATGGTCCCAAGAAACAAGTGCCAGCAGCATCTTACCTGCTATAGGCCCTGCTCAGTGGCCTGAGAAGGGCCTGGACTAGTCTCTATGAGGCATGCTACATACTCTGGTGGGGTATCAGTGGGCTAAACTACGGAGCTAATGAGATGAGACTGTCCCTTTTCAAATCCCAGGATAGAGATAAAAGTGGGGCTAGAAGAATCTAGGACCAGAATATTTGCCAAGTGCTTCCTAGTCAGTTGATGACAGGCCTGGAATCACAGTGGATACTACATCCAGTACTCCTGCCACTTTACCCTGCTGCCAGGGGCACCCTTGCCCTAGGATGGCACATTATAGTCCCTGTCTGCGGTTCTGGATCCAGCCACAGTCATATGCCTTGGCACTGCCACATTTCTGCAAGGCACTGCTAACTCAGCATGGTGGAAGTCATGCCAAGGTTTGTTCTGATTTGATAACATTTCTTCAGACCCCTCAGAATTTGATGTAAATCAGTGCTCACGTTGCCATATGTGACGTCCCTAGGTGGATACAGCCTGTGAGCTGTCTGGAGCAGGGTCCCAGAGGTGCCTGCTGACCATGCACAGTGAAGCCTGTGCGTGGTGGTGTGTGGCATTCTCCACATGATTACCCTCTGGGCCATAGCTTATCCATCCAGAGTCAGTTTCCACGACAACCACAAGCTTACCCATCATATTCATCAGTACAGTTTCCTGTCCCTGCTGCCTAAGTCCAGGCTCCTTGCACAGCTGCTGCACCAGCCCACATTTCCATTCTCAGGTTTAGCAGTGAATGGTCAAACTGTCAGATAAAGCCTCCTGGGAGGTGCCTGGTAACTGGCTGGCCTTTGAAAATGACCATGTAACCACTTCTTAATTGGGTTAGGAGCTGGCTCCCAGGGGTTCTCTTTTGCTCTGTCCTCTGAAGTTCAGCATTAGAGCCTTTTCCATTCCCCCTGCCCAACCTAGCTCAAGAAAGTGCTGAAAGGGCTACACCAGAGCCAGTTAGTGCTGGTAGTTTTGGAAGACCCAGACACCCACAGGGAGGAAAAACAGCCCAGCGTAGAAACGCTCAGACTCATCTTACCTTTCTCACAGCCAGTCCTGTTCTGAGCTCTGCATTTGCTTTGTCCTCAGCCTTTGCCTTCCTGATCCTCTTCTTCATAGCCCAGCTCTAATTCATTCCCACCAGGAAGTCTTTTTTTCTAAACCATTTTTCTGTGCATCATCTCAGAGCAGCTATATTTGGTTCTTGCAACATAACTTGGCATGTGTTGCATCAGGGAGAAAGGAGATTCCTGAAGCTATTTATTGTCTTAAGGTATTTTTGGTATGTTTTCTTTCTATGCTGGAAAATTCTTATGGTGAGCATATGTTGTTTATCTGCCCATCTAAAGCATCTCCTTTGGACCACTGAGTCTTGTCTCTTTTTGTGGAAAAGCCATTGCATGGGATTCAGCTAGAGCTACATCCTCCAACAAGGGTAAGTGCCTGAAGCAGTCCAGGCCAATTGGTAGGCCATACTGGTTGGTTCAGGGGTGATCAAAACAGCATGGAAAGTAAACCAGTACCTTCCCTGACAAATACCCATTCCTGGTTCTCACTAACAAAAACGAGGTGATACTAACCTTTCTCGACTGTCTTGCAGCTAGAGGTTGTCATGTCACTGGGTTCTGTTAAGAAAATATGAGCAGAAGTTAATGAGAAAGACATCTGGGAAAAGGTTTCAAAAGTTGGTATGGCCACTTTTGCCCTAATCCTAAACAGTCACTGCCTCTGAGATCAACAGTCCCTAACCTGGAGGTTTTTATGCCAGTCATGTGGAAAGGCTGCCTGAAAAATGAAGTCTGCTAAGAACTACAGAGATATCTAAAGAGAGAAAAAGATTACAGGATCAGTGAAACCCCCTACACTAAGCCATGGCTGAAGCATTAGAATGTCCCCCTTTGGGAACTGCTAAGTCCCTTTCCTATCTGAGCAACACTGGGACTCAGTGTCTTTTAGTGAGCAAGCCTTGAATGAAAGCCTTCACATGGCTAAAACCATGTCTTTGCCTGTTCCTGTTCTTTGCTCCCTTAAGCTACTCTACATAATAAGATGCTGGATACCATAAAATTTAATTGAAGTCATGTGGAGCTTCCAAAATTTTTAAGAGTCAAATAGGGGCTTGAAAAGACTTAGTATTGTCAAACTAGACTCATTAAAGAATAAATTCATTCTCAATGTGGGCCTTAGGCCAAGCACACCTCTAAAGCAGTAAGCAGCCTGGAATCCCTTCTCATTTTCACCAAACCATTCCTTCAGCACTCACCCCTTCCAGGAAGCCTTCTGGTCAGGTTTTAATTTCATTGTCCTAACCTCATTTGTAATTGCTCACTTTCGTTAACAGTCCACCCAGCTCTGCTTGGCTCTGTGTATCATTTGAGCATAACTGTGTAGCTCAGTTCTTCAACCCTAGCCACACCCCAATCCACCCCACGATTGAACAGCTGTCTAGAACAGGACCTGTGCCTCTACCATCACACTAGGAGCTCTCTGAGGCTGGGGATCCAGGTGCTGCCTCTCCTCACAACAGATTAGGAACTGAAAAATGTCCATGCCCCATGGAGCCTTACTGGCAAGACCACCACACTGCAGAGATGGAGAGTGGAAAGAAAAGGGTAAGACCAGTTAGCAGTTGAGGCCATCTTACCCTTCAGGGGAAGAAGGAAAAAAAAAACCAAAACAACAAGAAAAAACAACCACGGATCTTATAGCTCATAGGAATAATCCTGAATTAGAATCCATTTTTCCATAGCTCTTGTAATATTCTAACTTGGGTCCTGCCTCTCCTGGGTGGCAGTGAGGCAGAAATCTCTTCCTTATATATGGTCAGAAGTCTGCCTTACAAGCTTTTCTTATTTCTCTTGTTCTCTGAATGTGTGTAACAGTGAATTCCTTCATTGGGAACTTGTCAAATCCAAGCAGATACACATGAGGGCAGCTGTGTGTCTACTGTCTCATGGCTTCTGTTAGGTGCTAGTAACTAACAGGCCACTGGCAGAGATGTGCTCATCTTGTTTTCTTCAGCAAGCAGCTCTGTCTCTGGATCCCCTGTTCTACCCAAAGATAAAGTCTTTAAGCAGTAGTTATACCATGAGCAGCTGTGGAGGGAACATGCTAATGTAGAGTTTTCAAGAAGATGATGGCTTCCTAAAAGAGACAGGGGAAATCATACAAGGAAAGATAGCTTACTTGAAAGCAGCAGGCATGAGGTTTCCCAGGCTTCCCACACAGAGCTTAGTGGAGACCACAGAATACAGAGCACAGATGTGAGGAGGCCTGAGCAAGAGGGGCATGAAGGCTGGCTTATCTGTGGGAGAGAAGGAACTAACGAAGCCTTTGAATGCAGGCTGAGTCTGTGTTTAGTAGAAAAATCGATGGGGAGATGGGTCAGATCTTACACAGGAGAGAGACATGATAAAAATAGTTCTAATGATCTAGACATCTGCATGTGGGAGGATGAGCACTCACCCAGGGGCTGCAGCAGGAAACAGTGTGCACGTTGTCTCCTGGAGGTGGGAGAGCTGGGATCTGACTGAGCATCTCCTCAGCCTTCAGACAAGTGGTGTCTCGTAGGGAAGGTAATCGGAGTACTGGCTCAGTCCCCCAAGGGGCTTGCGGCCCCAGGAGCTTGCTGCTGCTTTGAGGGTCTGTTGCTGCCACGTGTTAGCAACTCTGGGCTGCCCCACCAATAATCTATAGAGAGCTGGGTCTTCAGCTGCTTTTTGTCCACTGGCAGTGATTAGCCAGGTTTCCTAGAGATTTGAGTGGGAAGCAAGCTGCCAAGAGGCTTTGATCAGAGAAACCAATCTGGAGGGCCAGCAAGAGAATACGAAGTGTCTTCAATCTCTACATTTTCCAGGCATCCATATCTCACACCAAAGAAGGAGAAAGATGTGACATGTTTGCACAATAACTCAAGACAAGGTCTCCATAGTGACAATGACCCAAATATCCACTCTTGACAGTCGCAACAGCAGGAACTAGCAAAGATGGGGTGGGAGATGTATGTGGAGGTTCAAAGAATGACTTTTATTCTTAAACTGAAGGAAGTGCTAATAGCAGGAACCAAGGTATCTTGAAGTTTGCCTAACTCAAATTACTGACTGTGGGATCTGAAAGCCTTAAAGATGATTAGCTCAAAGTCTTGGGTGTAGGACACTCCAGAAGGATATGCGACTCAGTTATATGGGATAGGCTATTGGGGCATGATTCCTCCCATCACTTATTTGGTATAAAGGAATTTTCCCTGGCTTGCTGAGGTCTGGAGGTAGGCTGGGGATGGACCCAGCTTCAGGGGAAGTCAGATACTATAGGCTGTTTGAATCAGCCTAAAGACTGAGTGCACTACTTAAAAGACCAACACATGTCATAGGCCAAAGAATTGACCCCTAGCCCACCTTGACCCTGTCAAACTTGCTGTGTAAACTCTCAGTTTGCCCCACAAAGAAATATGCAATCTACCTTCAAGAGCTATTACAGGGCTGAGTGAAAAGCATGAGATAGAACAAGAGATATCTGAGTGGGCATGCAGAGCAGCCTGACAAAGTTAGCTGTGCCCAAGACTCTCTTCAATAGGGACATTTCCTCATTGGGCAAAGAGCCAGTCAAGGAGTGTGATGGGACTTGGTGTTGGATAGGCACAGGGAGGTGGGGGAAGGTGCAGTGGGGGTGGCTTAGCAGCAGAAGTGTCATCTGCTTCCTACCAGCAGACAGATGGATAGACTGGCAGAGTAAGCTCAAAGGAAGCAGTGAAGTGTTTAGCCTCCAATTCTTAATTTTTAAAAAGACGTTTGACTCAAAAAGGAAGAGCACTGTGCTCCCTTTGTGATAAAACCTTAATGCAACCCTTCTCACCCCTATTCACTTCTCAGTTTTTTTCTTTGCTGCTCAGAGCACTCTGGCTATGTTTTATTTTATTATTATTATTATTATTATTAATTTATTACTTTATTTTATTTTTTTTTTTTGCAGTACCAGGGATTGAACTCAGGACCCTGTGCTTGCCAGGCAAACGCTTATTCTACTGAGCTATCTCCCTGGCCTGCTTGGCTATGTTTTAGATTCTGAAGTTCAGGTGGCATTGTCTCCAGGGAAAAGAGACTTTTTTTTTTTTTCCCAATCACAGTTGGGGGTAGGGGGATGGTGATCTGACTGTAGAAGCAAAGGAAAAGGGGTCTTGGTCTCACCACACTCAGAAGCCCAGGTTTTTTGAAGCAAACCACTCCAGGAGCTGAGGAATATTAGAAGTGTGTTAGCTATGTGATTGTTCCTCACTGGATGAGGCAGAGGGCACTTTCCATACCAACTGTCTTGAGTAGCAGTACCCTTATACTGAGCAGTTGCAGGCAAGGATTCAACTAGAACATTTCTAGGGCACTTTTCCTCCTCCAGGGGCTTCCTGTGCCATCCAGCTGTCACCCCATAATTCTTTTTTTTTTTTCTTTTTAATCATTGAAAGTCTTCTCACCCATGGAGGAACTCAGTGGCCATTTTTCTTACCCCTGGATATCACTTTCTCATCTCTTCTGGACTGAGCAGGAAGAGACAAAAGCAAGAGGAGATCAGCTGAGAAGTACTGGCTGGACTCTTGGATAGGATCTCCCCAGATGAAGAGTGGCTGCCATGGTCAGGGTCTGCTCTTCAGTTGTAGGATCCAGAAACTCAGTTGGACCAGGTCACTCAAGAGTGGTCAGCCTCTTATGGACAAGCGCAGTGACACTCAGAATGGCATTTCCTAAATTATATATCATCTATCCAGAGAACTTTCAACACAGCAATAAGAAAGAAGCCGCCCAATTAAAAATGAACAGCGCCGGGGAGATGGCTCAGTGGAATAAGCGCTTCCCTAGCAAGCACAAGGGCCTTAGTTCAATCCCCGATTCTGCCAAAAAAAAAAAAAAAAAATGAACAGCCAAAGGGCCAAGGACACAGCTCAGCAGCACAGCACCTGCCTGGCAAGTGCAAGGCCCTGAGTTTGATGACCAATACAAAAAAGAGTAGCCACGTGTAGTAGCACACATGTATAATCCCAGCACTTGGGAAGCTGAGGCAGGAGGATTGCCATGAGTTTGAGGCCAGTCTCAGCTATATAAACAAGCTCAAGGCCAACATGCACTACATGAGACTGTCTCAAGGAGGAAGAGATTCTTATAGGGCAGCGTTACACATGAAAAGATGCTTAATATCATTCATTAGAAAAATGTATGTTCCACCTATGATGAGATACCACTGCACATGTATTTGCCTTATATGTAAGGCAAACAAACCAAATACACTGGCATTGTCAGCTGCTGATGAGCAGAGCAACTGGAACTATCATACATTGCCGATGGGAATACAAAATGGAACAGCCACTGTGGAAACTGGGAAGTTTCATATGTTAAAAGTATATTCCTGTATGACCCAGCAATCTTCCTTTTAGATATTTACCCAAGAGAAATGAAAATTTGTTCATACAGGCATAAAAATCTTACACATGAATATTGATGTTGACTTTATTCATAGTCACCAAAAATTGGATGCAACCCAAATATCTTTCAACTAGAGATAGATTAAAAATTTAAAAGTTTGTAACACAATATTGTGCACCTATAACCCAAGCAATTGCAAAATTTGTCAGGAGAGTCACTTGAACTAGCCTGGGAAACAATGAGATCTTGTTTACTGAAACACAACAAAACAAAACATTGTGATGTATTCATCTGATGGAAAATTACTACTATGCAATAAAAAATGAACTGAGCCAGGATGACAGTGCACTCCTCTAAGCTAGGGTACTTGGAAAGCTGAGGCAAGGGGATCGAGATTCAGGTCAGCCTAATATAAATGAATATATATAATATTTGGTACAGGGTCTCACTACACAGCTCAGACTTGTAGTGATCCTCCTATTTTCAGCCTCCCCAGCACTGAGGTTACAGGCATGTGCCACTATGCCTCAGTGCACATGGGGCGGGGCCAGTGAGTAAATGATAATATGAACAAGACCGTTGCTCATAGAAGATGTGGGGAATAGCTCAATAGTAGAACACCCTGGTGTTTGATTCTCAGTACTTCAAAGAGAATGAAGTGACATGTGAAATGACATTGGATGCATTAAACTAAGTGTAAAAAGCTGCATTAGAAAGGTGAATTATTGAACAATTCTATTTGGCATTCTGGCTAAGAAAAATCATGGAGCAAAGAAGAGAGCAGTGGTCACCAGGGACCCAGGAAGACAGGAAAGGGTTAGCTACCTTTGGGGTGGAACTGCTCTGGGTTTTGTATTGGTGGTTTCACATGCTAATATTTATCAAAACTCATAATACTGTGTAGTCCCAAACAAATTTTACTGTAAATTTAAAAAATAAAGATATACTTATCATGACTACTTGGAGAGAGTTTAAAAAACAAAGTGGGAATAAGATGCTAGACAAAAATAACTTAGAAGATGGGAGATGTAATCAGAATTTAAATAGTTGAGGTCTTGACTTTATCCAAGATGAAAGCAGATGTACTAATTTCAGAATTTTTCAACAAGGATACTATTAAAAGTCGAAGGGGGCAGGTATGGTGGCACACACCTATAATCCTAGCACTCAGGAGGCTGAGGCAGCAGGATCACTGAGTTTGAGGCCAGCCTGAACTACATAGCAAGACCCTGTCTCAACACAAAACAAAACAAAACAAAACCCCCAAAAAATATAAGAGTTGAAAGATAACTGGGAAGAAAATAGAAACAAAATGCTTAACTTTCAAATCAGAAGCAGGCATTAGAAAAGGAAGTACAAAAGCAAATAAAAAGGTGGTTAAAAAACAAACCCACTAAAGAAAAAAGCAGATATAAATCCAAATATATCTGTGATCACAAAAGTGAAAACCAATGAACACACCAGTGGTGGGGGAAAAAAACCGATTATTTTTCCTGGATCTTGTGTCACACATCAGTAATCCTTGAACTCTGGGAGACTGAGGCTGGAGGATCACAAATTTGAGTCCAGCCTGAACAATTCAGGGACTTAGCAACACCCTGACCAAAGAAGGAGGGTGTTTTGGGGTATATAGCTCAGGGTGAAGGCGTAGGTTCAATCTCTGGTACTTAAAAAAAAAAAAAAAAAAAAAAAAAAAAAAAAAAAAAAAAAAAAATAAAGAAAAAAAAACCTTTTTAAAAAAATTTCAGTTTGGAAACTTGCAAGGAGAATGGGTTAAAGAAAATATTAAAAAATAAATGTGGTATCAAAATATTTAACAAAAACGTGCAGCCATTACTTAATACCTGCTTCATGTCGAGCTCTTTTCTTGGCCTATGGGGTGATATGGAAGGAACAGAAACATGACCCCTATCTTAGGGAACAATAGTTAAGAGTGGGGACCACATAATTCTGAATTATTTTAGTCAATAAATATTGACTCAAACTCTGCATATCCATTTCTGAAATGTAGATCGAGGAGTGGTACCTACTTAGAATGCCAACATTAAAAATATTTATTAATCAACATAGCCTCCACTCTTCCTGCGAGCAGCCTTAGGTGACCTGTGAAAATGGTTTGCTACTCTCAACCCAGAAAACCCCACCAAATCATGCAAATCAAGAGGCTCAAATCTTCGTGTTCACTTTAAGAACATGCATGAAACTGCCCAGGCCATCAAGCATATGCATATCTGAAAGGCCACCAAGGATCTCAAGGATGTCACATTAAAGAAGTAATGTGTGCCATTCCGGCGTTATGATGGTAGAGTTGGTAGGTGTGCCCGGGCCAAACAGTGGAGCTGGACACAGGGTTGGTGGCCCAAAAAGAATGCTGAATTTTTGCTGCACATGCTTAAAAATGCAGAGAGTAATGCTGAACTTAAGGGTTTAGATGTAGATTCTCTGGTTATTGAACACATCCAGGTGAACAAAGCACCCAAGATGCGCCGCTGTACTTACAGAGCTCGTGGTCGGATTAACCCATCCCTGAGCTCCCCCTGCCATACTGAGATGATCCTTACTAAAAAGGAACAAATTGTTCCCAAACCAGAGGAGGAAGCTGCACAGAAGAAAAAGATATCCCAGAAGAAACTGAAGAAACAAAAACTTATGGCACGGGAATAAATTAAGCATAAAATAAATGCAAATAAAAAGAAAACATAGTAGCCTCCAGAAATTACTCTCCAGTGGAGCCAGGATTCCAGTATTCATGTCTTTGCGGTCTCTCCCTTTTAATCTGGACCAATAACTCATTTTAACAATAGGATGTGACAGAAAAAAATGTATCATCTATAAAGGCCCCAAAACTTCTGCTTCTGTACATTGGTGAAGAAATCTGCACAGCAAGCACAATTATCCTACTATGTAGATTTAGACTGTGTTAAGGTGATACCATGAGACCACAGGAGAGGAAAGAGGTCAACTGCTGCCAGTTGACCCCTAGATGGCTGCAATTCCAGCTGACACTACATGCAGTAGAACTTCTCATCTGAGCTCAGTCAGTCCACAGAATCATGAAGGGCAATAAATCGTTGTCAGAAAGTTTTGGGGAGAGTTTGTGATGCAGCTGTAGATTACCAAATTACTTTCAATGGGTGTTAGACATTGTTAATTTGTATCATTAATTTACATAAACGATGTCTTTAATTTTTTCAGCAATACTTAGAAGTACATGTAACTATTTTACAAATGGAGAAACTGAGGCTTTGAAAAATGTCACAGAGCTATTAAGGAATAGGAGCAGGGCTTCAGTCAAGGGCTTCTTGATTGTGGACTCCACGCTCCCAACCACTGCATCGTGTAGCCAAGTGGGGGGATGAAGGTATAAAAAACACTAGGCTTTTTGGACAAAATCACATCTTCATCCCTTTTAGTATGGACTTCACAATTCCCCCTCTTTCTGTTTTAATCTTGTACTGCTGAGGAGGGAAACAGATTCTGGAAAGATGATCAGATAAGTAGGTGGATGACATGGGGATTTTATAGTTTTGACACATTTAATAACAAGAACTAATCATCCTCAGTGCTCAGTTGTCTTGGGAACATGTAAATGCTACATCTGTTCACTGCTTCTCACAAACATATTCCTGATAAGAGTGGACCTTATTCATCACCTTGCAGTCGTTACTGGAAAGGCCTCAACAAGTAGGAAAGGCTGAATTTTGAGGGCTACCCTTCCCCCAACGCTCAGGAAAGCTTTCAGGACTCTTCTGAGCCCATCAGGTGTTAGGGATCATCTACTGCCCATCTCACATTCACAGACGAGGACGCCAATGCCACCGAGTGTGGCTTCTTTAAAAACTCAGAGCAAGCAGTAGCTAGAGCACATCTTCAGATTCTTCTTGCACTGCGTTCCAAGAATCCCCTCTCTGGCGTCACATGGGTCCCTGACCTCTGACAGGTGGTGTGAGTCTAGCGGGCTCTAACAGTGCTGAGAACTGCTGGGATTTGTTGACATCAGAACATGGGCAGGAGCTCAACAAGGATGTGTTCAGCACCACAGACAGCTCCAGCGTTCTCTTACTGAGGGAGCAGAGGTGGAGGGCTGGTGGTTGGGCAAGAAAAATAATATTAAAATAATCTTAGAGATCATCTAGTCTAGCCTGCTCAGTTTGCATGAGAGGTGGTCCAGGAAAAGAGAAATGACTTGTTCAAGGTCACCCATCTAATCATAGAGCCAGAGATGGGGACTGGGAGTCTGCTACTTCATATTTCAAGGCCCTCACATACCAGGGTCCCAAGATTTCTTACTGGAATACTGAGAATGCAAATCAAAATGATATCAAAAATAAAAATCTCCTGATGCAGATAAACAGGAGACCAAAACCCCAGAAATATAAGAAACTGAAAGAGCACCCAACCCTAGTGGTAAGGTCTGACTGGGCTTCTAACTCTAAATTCTTGACAAGATCCTACTTCTCTAAGGTTATGTGGCCTTTCAGAAACAATTTAGTTACCATAGCAACCTATCCCACTGTTCATCTCCATGGCAATTCATTAGTTTTTCATCCTCTGGTGTATTCACATGTAACTGCCTATATGTACATCCCAGAAAAATTAATATAAAATTACATTTTTGGAGTACACTCTCAGTATTCAAGTCTGTTGCCAAGCCCATAACAAGGCACATTTGGGTGGATAGGATCCACAGCACAGAGAAGGGACCCAGGCAGTCTTTGGGATAGCTTTTCCTCTCCATTGCCAGTATAAACTTTTCTCGAATCTTTAAAGCTCAGTGCATCTTGAGCTCACCATAGGCACACAATTTCTTTTTGTGTCTTCTCTAGGTTTGCCTGTGCTGGTGAGAAATACTATGACAAGAATAAAGGAGGCTGTTTCCACTATTACCTTTGTAGCACCTCAGGGCTGACCCTCCTGCTTCCCTTGCCTATTACACTCCAGTTTGGAGCACCCCGCAGATGGTGGGCTAGGTGGTAAAGCTGCCCAGAAAGGAGGTAGCCACCATTCAAATGTGGGCTCTACCACCTTCTATTATTGGCCCTGTTTCCTGATTCACAGCAAGAGGGTGACAGAACCACTAACCTCACCCTGCAGAGGGGACACAGCTGATTTCCTGTTCCCAGAGAGACTAATCATTCACAGAACAGTCAGTCTTTCCTGCTTGGAGCTGTGACCAGGCTCTGTCCTGAGGCCAGAAGTTTGATTTAACACTATGAAGCAAAAAATTAAATCCTGTAATAAGGAGAATGGAATTGTTCATGGGCCAAAAGTTAACGAAGGAAGTGTGTTACTGAACAACTGGGAAATTGAGTGATGTGTTCTAGTCCATGGGAATTTCCAGGCCTAACATGAGAATTTGAGTTTACAGGGCAGCATGAGGCTTCATTCCCTTTCTTTTATAGGAAAGGTGCTTGTTACCTTTTTCAACCCCTTGCCTATCCATTTGTGCCAGCTCTCATTCTGCATCCCTCCCAACCCTGCCCCTAGACACACTGGTGATGACATGTGGTAACAAAGGACTGTGGAGGCAGACACACAAGGACCACATCCCAGGTCTCTCATTTCCTGGCTTAAACCTCTCTCTGTATCCCTGGTGTTCTCTGTGAACTCCAACATATACAGTTGTGAAAATTAAATAGTGAAATGTCTATAAAATGTTTGGCTCATAAATGAGATTTAGTAAATATTGGTTCTTCCGGGGCTGGTGAGATGGCTCAGTGGTCTAAAAAGCACCTACTTAGAACAAACTTAGCCAAAGCACAGGGACCACGGTTCAATCCCCCAGCACCACATGCCAGCCAGCCCCACCCCCTGGTGGGCTTGAGCTGGTCACACACACGCATACACATAAATAAATAAAAAATTAAAAAAAAATATTGGTTCTTCCTTACCTTTCCCTTTTCCTGTATCCCCCATAACTTTTTTAATGGTTGTAGATTCCATCCTGGAGCATGAAGATGCTTCTCTCAAAAATCCCAAGGTCCAGAGATATAGCTCAGCAGCATAAGCACCTACCTGGCAAGTGCAAACCCAAGTTCGACCCCCCAGTATTGCAACAAACAAACAAACAACAAAAAATCAAGAACATCAAGAATGATACCAAGACAGTAGTGGGAAAGAAGCTAGGACATGGTGACCCCAGGTGCAGTCACCAGCTAAACTTTTTCATCACAGTTCACTTGCAAGGTAGGGTCATGTTCTGGAGCTTTTCCAACTCACCTGGACAGGGACTCAGAAACTTGAAAACAACACAGTGACTAATAATAGATCTGTTCAAGTGTTGTATACGCATAAAAGAAAACTATGTTTTATTCTTAAAATGAACACATAGCTGTCTGTTCCCAGTAAGTAACATTATCACTATATATTGCTAAGTGAAAAAACAGTATCGCAAGATATATTCAAAACAGTACATATAGTGATGTTTTGAGGAGAATCACCTCAATTTTAACCCACTAACTCCTAAACAAAAACAAAAATATTTATGCCAAAGGATTCATAGTAATTCTCTCTAGATTGTAGCTACTTTTTGCCTATACTTCTCTTTGTTACTATAAGCATTAATTATTTATATAGTAATTTGAAAAGGAAAAGCATACTGAAGATGAACTCCTAGTTTCAGCAGTCTCCTCTAATTTGGCATTCAAGGACCTGGCATGGCTTGGCTTGGCTCTCCCTCATTCTGGATTAGGGGCTCTGTGATTCAGTATCTCATGCTAGCCTGGCCTAACTTTATTCTTACTGACTATGCTAGTCAGCTCTCTCATCACTGAGATACAATACTGACACCCACAACTTGAAGAAGGAAAAGTTAAATTTAGCTCATGTTTTCAGTAGATTCAGTATCTGGTTCCAAGGCAGAAACCTCATGGCAGAGCACAACTGCTTAGTTTATGTCAGCCAAGAAGCAAATCAGGGGAAGAGAACCAGAGATGAGCAGTGAGACACGTACATAGTACCCAAGACCACTCTTCCAAGGCTTACAGAGACATACCCAGGAACATGGTCTAGGAATTCATTAGGCATTTCTTAACCCAATGAAGTTGACATACTAGGTTTAACAGTCACAATCCACTCCTTGTCAACTTC
This sequence comes from Octodon degus, assembly GCF_000260255.1. NCBI lineage: Eukaryota > Metazoa > Chordata > Mammalia > Rodentia > Octodontidae > Octodon > Octodon degus. The sequence continues at coordinate 45,020 of NW_004524609.1, read as the reverse complement.
ACAACTTAAACTATAATCTCCAAATAAAAATAATAGCAAGTTCATTCTTGTACCTAACACAATAACTTTTCCATGTCCAACCAGAAAAATACAGTATCACTTCCCCAAAGTCATAATGGTTCTTGCATTTTTCACAGTCCAAGTCCAAGTCTCTTCTGAGACTCAAAGCAAATTCTTAGCAGTAAGCTTCTGCAAAAATAAAAAAGTAACATAATACCAAGGTACAACTGTACAGGGTAAACATTCCTATTCCTGAAAGGAGGAATAGAAGTATAGAAAAGAATCAAACCAAAGCAAGACCAAAAACTCAGCAGGGCAAATATCAAATCTCGATCCTCTGTGTCCAGCATCTGGGATACGTGGTAATAAAATGTGAGTTCCAAAGGGCATGGTGTGGCACTGCTCATTAAAGCCCTTATAACCTCTCTTGGGGTGTTTCCACTCAAGGCCTGCAGCTTTCTTTGGCTGATGGTCCAGGGTCCATCTATACACCAAGTTTTAATTAGTTTTTTCATTGCTGAGGCAAAATACTAAACACCGAAAGTTGAAGGCAAAAAGATCTATTGTAGCTCAGTTTGTAGAGGTTTCAATTCATCTGTGTTTAAGGCGGCTGGCATGGAGGGCACCATGGAGGAGAAAGAGTTCATGATGGGCAGGCAGGAGACAGCAAAGCAGCAGTGAACTTTCCCATTATCCACACTCACAACTATGCTTAACTCAGGGTCTACACTGCATCTTTGGCTTTATTCCTACAGCTTCGTCCATTACCCTTTCAGGGGCTCTTTGCCTAGCCTCCTAGTCTTCCTCTGACATCTTGGTAGAAGCCTCCCTGACTGCACAACTCTGATATTCATGCCAGTAAAACCAGCATAATGCTGGACCATGGCTGCTGCAGACTTCAAGTACCTAGATGAGCATGGTGAAAATAATCCCAAAGAAACCAACTTCCTAAGAGACCCCCCCCCCTCCTTTTTTTTTTTTGCGGAACCAGGGATTGAACTCAGGCCCTTGCGCTTGCCAGGCAAATGGTCATTCTAGCTTTCTCCCTGGCCCCCTAGGAGACCCTTCTTGAGTAGGTGTTCTCCATGGGTGGGCTCTTGCTGATTCCTGTATATAATACTTGAGTTTGTTTTGTTTTTGAGACAGGGTCTTATAGTTCAAAGTGGCCTCAAACTCATATGTAGCCCAGGATAGCCTTGAACTCATGGCAATCCTTCTGCTTCAGCTTTCCAAGTAGTGGCAGTTAGGTGTATACCACTACATTTGATTATATGGTTTTTTTTTTTTTTAATAGTGCTAATCTCTTTGGCAACTATGTTTCCTTTCTTGGGTGGTAGGTCTTTTTGAGACAGGGTTTCATTATGCAGTTCAGACTGCCCTTGAACTCACTTTGTAGCCCATTTGGGTCTCAAACTTGAAGTAATCCTCTGCTTCAGCCTCCCAAATGCTGGGCTTACAGGTGTACACCATCATGCCCTGCCCCAAGCTTCCTTTTAATCTCAACTTTATATGTGGTTTGTTCTGGGCCAAATTTTAAGTTTTCCAAGTTTTACTGTTCTGCCTTTTGTCCCTCATTTGAATTATAGATGTGGCTTAAAGCAGTCATCAATATTCATACTACAGCCTAAATGCTGGATGTCTTGAATTTTCCTCTCCCAGATTAGTATACTGCCTTTAATCTCAGTCTCCTGCAAAGTCTCAAGGCATAGGCAAAATCTAGACAAATTTTCTTCCAGTGTAAAACACACACCCTCTAATCCTACTGTCAAGAGTCCTTGCTTCCTACTGAAACCATCTGAGTTTAGCCTTTACTGTCTACATCCTTATCAGCATCATGGTCTTTTGAACTCCAATCAGAATCACCCGTAAAGCTGTTTACAGCATTCTAGGACTGCTCTACCTCAGTTTTTCAAACCTAGCAACCAGTTTAAAAGCTTCCAAATCACATGATCAAATACAGCCACAGCAATGACCCCATATCTCTGGTAACAATTTTCTGTATTAGTCACTTGCCAAGAGATAATACCCGATACCCACAGTTTAAAGAAGTTTAATTTGGCTCACAGTGTCAGTTCAAACCCTGGCTGGCAGCTCCAGGGCAGAAGCCTCATGGTGGCACAGCACAGTGAAGTAAAGCTGCTCCTTCATGGTGGCTGGGAGGCACAGCAGAGGAACATCTCTAGAGAAGGATCATGTATAATACCCTCGGCCACACTTCTGGGGTACACCCAAACACAGCCAAGAGCATGGCCTACTAATCCAGTGGAAATGACATATCAGGGTTGTCACACTGACCTTGGATTTCTAGATCTGAGGAGAGATACATGTATACAGTTTTTTCACTTAATTCACTACATGATCAAGAGCTTTTCACATATAGTCTCCTTTGAATTTTCCAACCGTCTACAGAAGTCAATTAGTGTGTCCTATTTTATACATGAGGAAACCGAGACTTTGAAAAGTTAAGTGACTTCTCTGACAGCTAAAAGGTGTGGGAGTGAGTTCCTGAACTCAGGCCTAAATCAGAGGTGTTTCTTCCAATCCAAGTGTTACTGCTCTGCACACTGTTACAGCCCCCTACTCTCCTATCTTTGATGAATGTTCATTTCTGTTGTATGAGCCAGGCCACACCTCTTGGGCTCCCCCCGCATATCCCCCAGTGTTGGGCCAAGGGCTTGGGTTTGAGGAAGAGCTGCTGTTACAGTAAGGCCTAGGACATGGACAGTGGGCAGGGGACACAAATTCCATGAGGAAGAGGAGGAATCACCCAAGACAGGCAACTGCTCTTTCTTCTAAGCCCAACCATTGCCACCCTCAATTGCTGCTTCACTTCATTTTTCTGCCAAGACACGAGAATATCTATGGTTAGCAGAAGCTGTATGTTGACAGACCCTGGGGCAGGAGGGAAACCAGTACATCCTGCTCATACTGCTGGGTCCCCTGTCTTTGTCTCTCATCCTCTTCTCCCTCTCTTGGTTTCTCCCTCTAGTTGGTTTTTTTTTTTTTTTTTTTTTTTTTTTGAGTAACTGGGAATTGAACTCAGGCCCTTGCGCTTGCCAGGCCTCTATCTCATCTCCCCTGTGCTCTCCTTTCATATTTCTGCCCTTTTCACTTTCTTTGTCTTTCTCCTTCCTCCTCTTTCCTTTTTCTTGCTTTCTAGTCTAGTGAGAATGGGAAAATGTCCCTGTCCGAAGCTCTGGCTCTTGGCTGAGACAGAAGGAGAACCTGGGGCAAGACTTCCAGTCAGAGGACTGGAGTTGCACAAAGGGTAGCTGGGACACTTGCTGAACTTCAGCTATGGAGCAAAGACAGAGTGTGTGGCTGTCAGCCTCCCACATCCTGGTCTCACTCAGCAGGGATCTGGGAAGTCTGTTCAGTGGTTATTAGTGACAGATGTTGGCTTCTGTCCACTTGGCTGTGTCACTGTCAATGTCCAGGACCCATATCCTAGGCTTTCTACAAGATTCTCCCCTGTAAAGCAAGAAAGATTATAGTGTACAGATAGTCCAAAGGTGTCAGCAGAACTCCATCCCCACTGGTGATGGGCCCAAAAGAAATAATTGAGGAACAGAATATGGCCACACTAGGTTTCCATGTGCGTGATTATTTCTGTAGTCCCATTACTAACATCTGAAGGCAGAACATTAGCTAGTTTCATCTCAGTGACCTGCTCAGCACCCAGCACCAGAAGTGTCCAATGGGATGGGCCTTTTAGTAAACACTGGCATTGGCTTATGCGTAAGACCTGGTTTGCTTGTCATCTCTGACACCTGTTTAACTGAAGGTATGACCTTGAGCCCCCAGATGGCCATCTCATGAAAGCTGATTTGATGGCTAAAAGTTGTTCAGAGCTAATGTTCTCCAATAATCAGAATCCCCCTGTGCAAGAAATGAGATGTACCTATCAGAAACACGGATTTAAATAACAGTGCTGTTACCACAAAGGAAAGCTCCTACACACCTATCCCTTCTGCTTTGAGCTGGAATTCAGATTATCACATGCTTGGTGTGATCTTACTTGATGAGAGGATTAGGGACTGCACTCAAAGGACACTACTTAGAAATCCTGACAAGCCCTTGGTGTCACAAGTGTGTGTGTGCTACATGCATTCATATGGGTACATTTATTGCTTTTCTCTTAGATTGGAATACTGGATGCATGATACTTCTGTCTATACTCACCACTTCCTCTAAAAATCAAATCTGTTCTAGATCTGCTGCTTGGTTGGGGTCCAGGGAGGATTACTTCCAGCAGCCACCACTGTGTACTTTTCTGAGTGAACTTAGCTTCTATAACCAAGCAGGAAAGTGTGTGGATGTCATAATGTAAACCCTCCCCACTGTTCCCTTTTCCAGAGAACATCTTGCTGGTGAGGTTACATCTGAGCCCAGAAATACATCTCTGACTCAGAGAATGGGCATGGCAGGCTTGGCTGAAATCTGAGACGCACGGAATCAGCTACCTCTTGATGGTCTTGGCTTACCCACTGCCCAGAACCTAGCCCACAATAGATTCACAGTTGACATTAGTGGAATGACTGAACTTGGGAAAATTCACTAAACTGAAGCAGGAAACTAGGAGAATGTCTGCTCCTCTTACTCACCAAAGCCCTGGCTTTATGACCTCAGGGAAGCTTTTTGTGCTTCATCTGTATCATGCGAGTAGTAATGAAACCTTTCTCACAAAGGTAGGAACTCAGCGCTTGGTTCATTAAGTACCTGACATATTATCTCCATCCTGCTTATGAAAGTGCTTTAAAACTACAAAATGAGCCTGGCATGGTGTGCATGCCTATAATCCCAAGAGGGATTATACTTTTGGAGGCTGAGGCAGGAGTATAACAAATTCAAGTCCAGTTCCTGTCTCAAAATAAAAATAAAAAAGGGCAAAAGCTTGGCTTCAATTCGTAGTATCACAAAAGCAAAACAAAAAGCACTTCAAAAAACTACAAAATCTTTAAAAACACCGATTACTAGATTTCTACCTGGGGACCATATTTCAGAATCTGTTTTACTGGAAAAGAGTTCAAATACACAAAGCTAACAATAATCATAATAATAATGTCTACTAAGCATTTATTAATTGTCAAGCCCTGTGCTGGCTATTTAACACTCAGCATGTCAAGGAGCTATGGGTGCTATCACTCCTATTTTGTAAATAAAGAAACTGAGGCATGGACATTTTTTACTCCTCCTGTTATGGAGCTAGGAACCACAGCATCCAGGATTTCACAGACCAGGACCCAGGAATCTCTTTTCTGAATCCAGCACTTTCTGGTAATTGGCCCCTGCATCTGGCTCTAGGAAGAGGCCTTGCTACACAGAACTAGAGGTTGGAGGACTCTGAGAACTAGGCCCCTTCCCACTCTCCAGACTCAGTGCCCATGGATTCTGATCCAGTATGGACCTTCTCTGGAGTACTGTGCTTCGTGTTCCCGTCCTTGGCTGGAGTGTACCAAAACAGGGTTAGTAAACACACACCAGGACTTTACAACTAAGAAGGGCGACAGTGCGATCCTTCCCCTCCCTTCCCCTCTCCTAAGGCCAGCTGTTTTCCTCCTTGAGGCCTGAGCTTTGCCCTTTGCATGCTTGCCCATGTGCCCAGAACTGCATACCTGTTGAACTTAATGGAAAGAGGGCTCAGACATGTGTCTTTACTGTGCTTTTTATTTAAGTCAGAAAACCCCTTACTGAAGCTTGCCTCTGTTAGCAAATCAGGAAATTCAACTCTAGAATCACCTTCCTTTCCCCAGTGCCTTTAGTAGCAGACCATTTTATTAGAGAAAGGTTTTGACAGTGCTCACTCTCCACCACGCAGAAACTGAAGGCAAGGTTCCTCCTGAGGCCCTCCTGTGTAACCCTCTGCAGCCCCCTGAGCAGTGCTCTGAAGACCACCAAGCTGCCCCGCTTCTGGATACCTGTGCTGCCCAGCACTAGACATTCATGTTGCTTGTATAATCAAACTGTTCCCCTGACCAGGCTGGCTACCTGCAAGTCATACCAAACCATCAGTGGAACTGTCTATACTGGAAGATCTGTCTCATAGATGCTTGACAAAGAATCTGTCCCTGACCTCACTATCCCGTCCTGACCTTTGGAATAGATTCCCTGGGGCAGCAGGATGAAGAGGAAAGAGACATATCCAGTATTGATTGTGCATGGACAGGACTGCTCAGGAACCAGGAAGATGCCAGACCCTTCAGTCAGTAACCATGCACGATTTGCTGAGATACTTCCCCTACCACCTTCTCCATATGCTTCGGAAACCAAAGGCACAAAAAAGTTTCTCCACTTACTGCTTAAAAGCCAGTGAAGACTTCACCCATCTTCCATCTTGGAAGAGGAAAGAGGTGAAATCCACTAGAGCCCTCTTCCCTAAATCTTCCAAGTACCAGGTTGTCTGAATGGGGCTGGCACCAGGTCTAAGGGGTGTGCAAGGTCACAAGCCTAGTACTTCTTTCTCTGTAGTCCCAAACCATAACTTGCAGTTTCAAAGAGATCCACACCCTCTCCCTTGCTCCTATTCTTAGTACTTAACCTGCCCTAAGGGAAGTTCGCACCCACAGGGGGCAGAGGTTTCTGGATACCAGGGGCATCTCACACTGGGAGGTTCCAAGGTTCCACAAAACAAAGGCATGTGAAGGTCACTTCCTCGAAACCCCTCCCCCATGCTACAAGGAAGTACCTTACCTTTGTAGTCTACTTCCTGGTGAGGGTGGGCTGGGGCTGTGATTGGGGAAGTAAAAGTCTACGTGGTGCTGTTGCTCTTATCATTAACTTACTAACATTTTAACTCCATCTAGCTCCCTCTTCCCCAGCTGGCTCAACTGAATTGTATTTGTTCACTGTCCTGATGCATGAATTTCGCCGTTTTTCCCTTTTTAGACTTAATGTACTTATCCCCCTCCCCCGTCATTTTACCGAAAACAGTTCTCCAATGATTTGACTCATCTGTCTGGCAGCCTTGAAGAACCGTTCTCCTCTCTGCTTGCTGTAGAAAACCCGCTCCCCTTCCCGGCTGGCCTCGTGTGGAGCCCAGAGCTGCACCCACCGCTCCCGGCGGCACACGGGTAAAATCTTTCTGGGCCGGCGCAAAGTACTTCCCAACCAGGGTACACGACCTCCCCACCTTTCTCGCCAGTACACACACTCACACACACACACTGGGCGAAGGTGGGAGGCCACCGGAGGCCCGACGGCTGCCGTTTTATTACAAAATTTCTCTTCGGACGCACAATCAGGCCAACAAGCGCAGCGACTGATTATTCTTCACAGCTCCCGCCCACTCTGCTCCCGCAGCGCGCGCCGCCCCCCCAACCCCCACGCGAGCGCCCTCGCCCGACACAGCATCCCGCTCACACCCTCCCTGCCCCGGGATTTTTTTTTTTAACAAAAACAACAACAAAAAAAACCCATTAAGTACCCTCATTCTCCCGCCCCCGCCGAAGAGCACACAGTCCCTTCTCGCGCCTCAGCCGCCGCGGTCCTCTCCACGCCCTGGTGCCCGGGGACATCCCTTCTTCTCCTGGCCGGCGCTCAGTACAGCCCCAGGATGGCGGCGCCCACGTCCTTGGAGGGCCGGCGCTCCTCCACCAGAAAGTTGATCATGCTCTCGGACTTGATGAGCAGGTTGCAGCCCAGGAAGAAAACGCCGAAGACCACGGTGAGCGACAGCACGCAGAGCACGGCGATCTGCGCCACCCGCGACACCCACAGGCTGCGCTCGTCCGGCGCCAGCCCCGCGGGGACCCCGTCGCTTGCAGCCAGCGGCGCGCCCCCCGGGCAGCAGTCTAGCCACGTGCCCAGCCCGTGGCTGCGGTTTCCGAGTGCAGTCCCGGCGCTCCCGCCCACGCCGCCCACCTCGTCCAGGCCGCTGTGGTTCAGGAAGGTTGCGTTCATCGCGGGGCGGCGCGGCGCGGCGCCCGGGTCTAGATGCGCGGTCCTGGGCGCTATGGAGGCTCGCGGCTTTCGTACTGTGGAGGGCGCCAGAGGCCCTCTGACCCCTAGAGAGCGGGGAGGGCAGTAAGGCGGGTGGGTGCCCACGCGCTGGTACCTTCTCTGGCCACCTACCGCGGACACTCGGCGGGAAGCTGCGGCTGGGAGCAGCGAGCAACAGGCGGCGCTGGAGCGGGAGTGGGAGAACGCGCGGGAGGGCTCTGCGCGCCGCCGTCCCCCACTGAGCTCAGGCAGCTGGTGCCCCTCCCCTAGCAACAGCCCCGCCCGCCCCGCGGCGTCTGGGGGCGGGAATCTCCCCCCAGGGGGTCTTCCTCCCCCCACGAGGGGTCCGGAAGCAGGTCTAGCAGTTCCTTTCTTGCCCAGTGGAACAGTGGAGTTGGACCCTCCCCGGGTAGTCCGTAGTGGGCTTGAAAATCTCCCCCAACATACTCATTACAGAATTTGGCGCTCTTAGATCTAGTTCTCATGGAAAGCTGCCCTAAATCTATCCTGTGTTCTTTGTTAAAACCCAGGTAATGAGAGGAGTAGCTGGTGATCACAACCACGGCCCACTCTGCTGGGGTCCTGGGACCTGGGCCATTTTACATCGCCTCTTCGAGGGCCCCCCAGCTTTGCAGGGGTGCTAAAGCCTGCTGCTGTAAGGAATGCGCTCCGGTTCTTTGCCTCCTTCCCCATATCCCCCTATCTGCCTCATTTAGTTTTTAATTAAAAAATAAGTTATTGGGATTTTCTTATTATTTTCTTTTTGTACAAACACAGTCATTGTGGACTACTTAGAAAATGTACATTAGCAAAATGGAAAAAAAAATTGAAAACCTGATAATCCCACCATGCAACAAAGGTCAATATCTTGCACAAACCCTTCTGGGCCTAATCTGCTTGTTTGACACTATATGCAACATGTTGGAAACAGGGATACAGCTTTCATTCATACTGTTTTGTACTATACAGGTATCCAGCCTGGACAATTTTCCTTTGCTTGTGACCAGTGGATTTCCTTATCAAATGCCCAGCTATGCCATTTGCCCATCTTTCTTCCGAGACCAACTCCTGACTCTAACATACTCCTACCCTGAGCTGGAAGCTTGACTCCACCCAGCTGAAATCCTACCAACTGCGAAGGAAGAGTTGGGGATGAATGGGGTATGGTACAGGACCGCCCTGCTCTGGAAGGTTGTGTGGAGGCTGACGTGATGGCTGGCTTTTGCTTTATTCAGCATCTACTTTATGCTTGGTGCACTGAACACATTACGTCATTTGAGGCTCACTCCGATCTCTGAGTTTCACTTGGATTGTCCAAGTGATATGAGGAAACTGAGGCTCATAGTGTTGCAAGGCCACACAGCTGGTTAGGCAGAGACCGCACAGCTAGTTAGGCGTGAGACCGTTATTTCTTTCCTTTCTTCTGTCATTCTTGAGCTTATTCTCTGCATACCTTGGAGAGTATGTGTATGTGTGTGTGTTGGGGGGGGGGTGTTGAAGATGTTGTTTTTGACCTGAAGCAGAGAGGCATAGAGAGAACTTGGATTTGTGGAAACAACAACCACCAAATGAGAAGGAGGCTGGACTGTTTATTCAGAGCTGCTATATGTAAATCTTTTAGAGACAAGTGGCCAAACTGCAACTCAAAACTCACTTATTTATTGCATGGTGCCAACACTGCAATTAAACCTGAATACTGAGGTTTAGTTTAGGAAAAAATTAAAAGAAAAATAACACATGTGTCTTAGGCTTGCCACCACTGTGCTATATAGCAAGACAGTCAAGTCACTTGTGTTTTGAAGAGATTCAACAGCAGGCAGCAGTTAAGTAAGCGTACCTTACAGATACCTTACAGTGGAAAAAAGAGAAGACTTTGGGTGTGCTCTGACTGGGGGCTGTTGGCATTGGTAAAGCTAAGGTGGGCTTACTAGAAGAGGGGTACCTATGGGACTGCTTAGGGGAGGATATTTGCTTTCTCCAATTTGTCCTACTTTGGAAATAGAGAACAAGATTGGGGAAGCTCTGTCTGGCAATTTCTGTCTATGTATGGGTAGCAAAAATCTATGTGTCACATTATTTCATTTAGCATTCTCCAGTTAGACTGAAGGGCAATGACTGGTGGTATGACAAGGGGTGTTGGTTTTAATTGTTCTTTACATGTAGTAAGTCCCATAAAAGATAATAACAAAAATGTTCTGGCAGTTTGGAGCTGATTGTTACACAGCTAGCCGCTTGTCTTCGCTGGCCTCCGGTCAGAACTGTTTTCATATGTGGCCACTGGCCCTTTGTGGCTTTGTTATTTTGGGATTTTCCATATCAGGAATGGGGCCCTACCTGGTTTAAACCCAGTCAGTGCTCCGTGCTTAGTGCTGTCTCTTTCTGCTTCTCCTTTCTGGAGTCACTGACCCTGTCTATTTGATATGTGTTAACCCTTGATTCATGCAATACTATTGAAAGTTATGTCTTGCTGTATTACAGACTTCCCCAAATTGAGCAGACATTTATTCTCTTACTATAGACAATACGAATATTATAGGCAGTCAGACGGGGCTAGACCCTGAAGAGAGTTAGCACAGAAAGTGAGAACATATTACAACTGGCTGGAGGCACATCTATCAAAAGCCAGGTCTCAAGATAAAGACAGAGCAGGGCTGGCGAGATAGGTCAGTGGACTAAGTGCCTGCTTGGGCAAGCACAGGGACCAGTGTTTAATCCCCAGCACCACACATTGCTCCGGCCCACCCCTGGGCACGCTAAGCCACTGAGTCTGGGTGTGGTGACCCATGCCTGTCATCATAGCTCTGGGGAAGCTGAAAACAGGAGGATCACTATGAATCCAAGCCATATAGTAAGACCCTGTACCAAATACACTTAAAAAGAAAAAAAAAAAAAAAAAAGATAAAGACAGAATGACCAGGCCTACATACCTCTCCAAGGGATAACTAGTAAATTGAAGATTATACTATAATGGTATCACCTGATCTAATAGTCTAGACAGACCCAGCCAGGTGGATAACCAAGACCTCCTGATCCACCCCTTCCTTAAAAGGTCCTTGTCTTTCAAAGTATACTTGCTATGTGACCTGTTTCCGTATTGAATTAATATTACCTAAGTGGCTGTACTTGTATCCTTATTGGTTGAGCATAGCTTGTTATTTTTTTTTTATTTTTATCTTTTTTTAAAGAATACAAATTGGTAAAAAAAAAATAGAAATATTACAAAATGCCATTAAAGTAATAGGAATTAGTCAATGGTTGCTGTATTGTATAATGTTATCTTCAAATTAGTTGTTTAGATTACCAGACATAAACCTGCAAAATTGGTTTAAAAAAAAAGTAAGATACTAAAAAGGAAAAAAAAAAAAAAAAAGCACTAATACTTTTTTAGTAGACCAGCAGAAATCAGCAGCACAATTATCCAGGGTATCATATATATATATATATATATATATATATATATATATATTTTCCCCTTTGGTTGATTGTAACTTAGACCCACCTTTTATTCACATTGTGATTTTGTGTATAAAACTTGCTTTGTGAAATGGGTTTTGAAGGAACCTGCTTTCAGGTCCCCTCCTGTCTCTTAGGAGCTATTGCCCTCAATAAACCTTTCCTACTCTTAGCCTCCTGAGTTCCTTAGAGTTCATTCTTTGATTTTGGAGAACATGAACTCGGTTTATCTGATGTCTAGCAAATTCGGCATTACACTTATTTCCCCATATCACTCTCAGTTTCTGAGGGCCAGGAATTTGGAAACAGCTTAGCTGGGTGACTCTGGCTCTGGTCCCTTACAGCGCTGTGGAGGTGCTGGCCAGGGTCACAGTCATCTGAGTATTTTCTTGGGGTAGAGGATCTGCTTCCAAGACCACTGCCTCATGTGGCTGTTGGCAGAAGGCCTCAGTGCCTAATGGCTATTTATGCTTGTTCTCATGACAGCAACTGACTTCCAAAATGCCTCCGAGGTGGGCCAGATAGCTTAACAGACTAAAGTACCTGCTTAGGCAAGCGCAGGGACCAGGGTTTGATCCCTGATGTGCTGTGCCAGCCCTGCCCCCCCCCCCAGTGTGCTGAGACAGTGGCTGAGACTGGGCATAGTGGCACATGCCTATAATCCCAGTGCTTGGGAGGCTGAAAACAGGAAGATCAATAGGAGTCCAATCTGTGTAGTGAGACCTTGTAGACCCTGTACTAAATACATTTAAAAAAAGAGAGATAAAATGCCTCTGAGTGGGACCGGGGAGATGGCTCAGTAGAATAAGCGCTTGACTGGCAAACGCGAGGATCTGAGTTCAATCCCTGGTTCCGCAAAAAAAAAAAAAAAAAAAAAAGCCTCTGAGTCCTTGGAGAACATGCTAGAAAGTAAGCAACTGGTAGGAGGCAGAGGAGGAAAGAGTAAGGCTGTAGAATGTGTTGATTCTCATTGTTATTTAACCGGCACAGCAAATATCTATAGGAAAAGGTCCTTGGCCCCTTTTAACAGATGAGAAAATGGAGATTCAGAGAAAAGTATTGGCAGAGGTCACAGGGTGGTTACAAGGTCCAGCCAGGTGTAAACTCTTAGCTGCTTGCAGCCCAGCCCAAACTCTTTGCAGCCCTTAGTTTGTGGGAAGGGATGTGGGTATGGGACTGCATGGTAGGGAAAGCCTGGAGGTGTGTCTGGGTCCAGTTATCATTTATAGGGAGCTGTTTTTGACCTCTGCCTCAGAAATAGCGTGTGACGTCCCGATGAAGGCCCATCTGGGCAGTCTCCAGGCCGCTCGATGCTCCTTGCTACTTCCACAGCTGTTTCTGAATGAGCCTCTAGCCTTCTGGCATTCCCAGGACATCTGGGCCAGTGACAGCCCTCTTCACTAGAGCAGGGGGCTAAAGAAACCTTACTAATTAGTACCACTGGCTCACTGGAGTTGTGTCCACATCTGCAGGTATTTTAAATCATTCACAAGGTTAATAAAGTGCTCTTTACACCAGCCATTTTGATGAAGATGCAAGAAAGATTTTAATGATTTTAAAAACCTATTTATTTATTTGGTACAGAATCTCGCTATGCAGCTTGGACTCATACTGATCCTGTTGTCTCAGCCTCCCCAGTACTAGGTTTTTTTGTTTTGTTTTATTTTGTTTTTGCGGTAACGGGGATTGAACTCAAGGCCTTGCGCTTCTCAGGTAAGTGCTTATTCTACTGAGCTATTTTCCCGGCCCCTCCCCAGCACTAGTAGTACAGATGTGTGCCACCTGGCATGGCATTCCCAGGGTTCTGGGGCCTGCATGGCATGTGGTATTGGGATCGAACCCAGGTCCTTGTGCTTGCCAGGCAAGCTCTTAGACTGCTGAGTTATCTCCAAGAATGATTTTAGCATGCTCAATTGTAACTCCCCTCCCCCTTAGAAAAATGTAAAAATATAGCCCACTTGTAATTTCAGCCCTCAGGAGGCTGAGGCAAGAGGATCACCAGTAGTTTGAGGCCACCCTTGGCTACATAGTGAGTTCAAGTCCAGACTGAACTATGTAGCAAAATTGTCTCCAAAAAAGAAAAGGGAAAAAAAAGGAAGGAAGAAAGGTAAATAGATGGACCATCCTGGAGCAGCAACCTTCTGGGATTCTCCAGAGGTTTTTGGGTTCAATGGGATGTTTTGTGAAGTGATTTCAAACAACCTTCCCCTATGACCCTGTTTGCACTATCCCTTTTTGGCAAAGTCTTTGTGAAACAAGGAAAGGCTGCTTTCTGCCCATTTCCTGCCCTAATGGTCTCACATTTCACATCAGCAGAGGGGACGCTAATGACAATTTATTGCATCTGGTACTGAATTAAAATAAACATGGGTTGCTCTGTTCAGCCTTTGCCCCCAAGGAGACTGTCACTGCAGGGCTGGCTCCTGCTCCGCTCTCTGGAAGCAAAGGGAAGGCAGATGGAGGGAGGCCCCCACGGGTCAGGCCACGCAGGGTGGCTTTACTAAACATGGAGAAGAAATGCTTGGGGTGCCTGCAGTAGTGCAAGAGGGTGGTGCAGTTATGAAGACCGCACACTGGGGGGCAGAGAGCATGTCATAGGGTTTGTGGGACTTTATATCCTACCTGCCTGCCACCTGTCTGTATTTTAGAGACTGCTTGGATTTCAGAGAGCTGGAATCTACTTTTGCTTTTGCTTCTAGTTTGCTGTGTGATTTTGGTTGTCATCCATTTTCTTTGAGCATTGATCGGCTCATCCATTAATTAGGGAGCTTGATCAAAAAATCTTCAATGAAACTTTGTTTACAAAAACAGATTAGTGGGTCAGATGGGCCAGAGTTTGTCTTCATTTGCTCTGTGCATGAGGAAGCACAGCCCGAGGTCTGTGCCTGATCTGCCCCTCGTGCTTTGCCTGGGCCTCACTGTCCCTTCTGTCAGGTGAGGACGTTTGTCATTGTCTACATTTGCCACACCGTGCTCTCTGAATCAGTAGCTCTGTGAAGGCTACAGTGAGGGACGCTGACCCAAATGGATCCATCCCTGCAGACCTCAGGGTTTCCATTCTGGGGATGTGCCTGTGACTTCCCTATAGGAGATGCAGTATTTGGCAGAGGAAACCTTTTCATCTAACACTGATCCTTTGTGCCACTTAGTACAGCTTGGGAAATTCTTTACAGTGCTCATAGCCTCAGTTTCCTTCCTCATAGAAAAGAGCTCATAATGGCACCTGCCTCTGAGAAGGTTAAATAAGGTAATGCCTGGAAACAGGCCTGGCGCACGCCTGGCACAGAGTAAGTGCTCAGTAAATGCTGGTAGCTATTATTTATAACAAGTTCCTTCCTTTCTAGCTCTGACATTCTGTGCTTCCAACTGCAGCATGTAATTAAACTGCAAAGCATCTGGCTTCCCAAGTAGAAAGAACAAGCCTGAAGGAAGGAAGAAGGAAGAGAAAGATCCTTCTGGGCTGCCCATTTGTGCACCAGCCTCACTGCCAGCAGTCACAACGGGGGAGTATAGCAAGATGACAACCCCTAATGACAGGGCGTAGGAAGCGGGTGGTTCTGTGTTTAGCTCAAGCACCATGGGGAATGTCTGAGATGGCAGAGGCAAGAGGTAGAGTCGATGCTGCTTTACAGGTGCTGTGGTTTTTGGTGTCCTTTGAGAGTCATCCAAGTCACCCAACATGTGTTGGAGGCTTTGTCCCCAGGGTGCCAGTGGAACCTTGAAGAGGTAAGGCCTAGCAGGAGGCCCTTGGTTCCTGGGGAGCACCCCAGGCAGGGCTCCCCGGTAGCTCTTGTGAGTGTGGTTATTAAGGGCAAGCCTGACCCCTCCGCCCCCACTGCTTCCTGTCAGTGGGGTGTCTGTTTGCTGCTCTGCATGTGCTCCTGCCACAGCAGGACGCCCGCCACCCTCTGCCCTCCCTGGAGGCTGAACAGTGGCCCCCACCTCACCACCCCTAAATGTTGAACCTCCAAAGCTATGAGCTAAACCTTAGCTTTCGGTTAACCCAGTTGGTATTTTGCTATAGTGAAAACATCTAACTAATTTGGTATTTGAGCAACAAATCCTGTCATGGACATGGTGATCCCCAGCCACTGTCAGGTTTGTGTGACATGCCGGGGAACAGTGTCAAGGAGAGATAAGTTAGAAAAGGTAAGGCAGACAGCTGAGTGAGAAGGGCAGGACCAGAAGGTCCAGGGGGAGTAGTGTTTGCAATGGCTGCAGTTTCAGGAAACAGTGGGAGGCAGTGAGAGAGAGAACCAGAAGAGAATGCTGAACAGGCAGGGACATCGGGGCACTCAGGACTTTAAGTCAGGAAGCACAAATCAGTCTGACAGTTACATTCCCCCAGATTAAAACCAAAACAACTTTTCTGAACAGTGAGCACGTATACATTTCTTAATAAGAGGAAAAGTTTTTTTTTCTTTGAAAATGAAGGGGCCTTGGAGACGGCTCAGTGGAATAAGTGCTTCCCTGGCAAGCCCAAAGGCCTGGGTTCAATCCCCAGATCCGCCAAAAAAAAAAAAAAAAAAAAAGAAAATGAAATGACTGTGGTTATCTTAGCCCTCCGAAGTTGGATGATGTACTCTGGCATCCAGGAGGCCAGGTTGGAGGTTGCTACAATTGACAAGGCAAAATATAATGGCAGCACTGTCACTTGGCTGCCATTT
>NW_004524609.1:25855-28428 GCF_000260255.1 Octodon degus | reverse complement strand
TTATCTTAGCAAAGAGCAAGAAACAGCCACTAGTTACTAAACAACTTAGAACTGTGGTGAGTATATATTTATAACAGAAAGCACAAGATTTATATTTATAATCTAAAACGTGAGTTGACTCATTACACTAAACAGTGGCAACAGCTCACATGTCCACTGCTGGATGAGTGGATAAGCAGTATCCAGACAATGGGCTACTTGGCAGAGGAAGGAATGCAGTATTCACCCAGGCTGCAATGTGGTGGAACCTCAAAAGCAGAGGCTAAATGCAAAATGCAGACACGGAAGGTCGCAGACTGCATGATGCCATTTATGGAAAATATCTAGACTAGGTAAATCCACAGAGACAGAATGCTGACTGGTGGAAGAGAGGCAAGTGGGAGTAGTTGCTTTTTAGGATACTTCTTTTTGGAGTAGAAAAACATTTTAGAACTAGCTGGAAGTAGTAATTGTGCAATAGTACGAATGGCCTGACTGCCACTAACATGTTCACTTTAGAAGGGTTAATTCCATGTTATGTGAACTTCACCTCCGTCAAAAGCAAGAAAAGGTAATGATGAGGGCTGGCCAGGTAGCTCAGCGAGTAAACACATACGTAGGCCAGCACAGGGACTGGGGTTCAATTGCCAGCGTGCCAGTCCTGCCCCTGGGGCATGCTGAGATGGAGACTGAGATTGGGCATGGTGGGGCACACCTGCAATCCCAGCACTTGGGAGGCTGAAAACAGGAGGATCACCACGAGTCCAATTTGTGTAGTGAGACCCTGTAGATACTGTACTAAATACACAAAAACAAAAAAAGAAAAGGTAATGATGAAGTTGAATGAAGGTAATGAAATGAAGGCCATGAAAGTAGAAATGGTAAGGGGCAGGAGATTCTGGAACCAGGCATTGCTCAGACCTGAGGGCACTGTGGGCACAGTGTATGGGTGAATGGGAGGAGTGGCTGGGCTAAGAAGGACCCTGGGACACAAGGCTGAGTGCTGTGAGTCTGTAGTGCCCATGGGACATGCTCATGAGCATCAGACAGAGTTGGACGAGAGAATGGGAAACTTAGAGGAGGACTTGGGCTGGAAAGAGGGTTGGAGGTCATTAGCCTATCCCCCAGTCAGGGGAACTATGGTGTGTGGGACAGTCTCTTCCCACCAGCCACTCAGTCTAGAGAAGACAGAGAAGCTTAATAGTGATGAGTCAGGGAGGAAGTGTGACAGAAAAGACAGATGTAATGGCCACCTAGAAGACAGACTTGCCACTGGTCTGCAGAGCACAGCAAGTGAAATGTTTCCTTCTACCTCCCAGCAGCTTGGTGTGGGAAGTCATTCCTAGACCTCCTAACATGTGCAAGGACTCTGCAGCTTCTGCAAAGTGAAGAGAAGCTGTCCAGAGAAGGACAGGACATGTCAATATGACTCCTATCACCTTTGTCAGGGTCTGAGAAGGCTGTAAGTGACATCACATGCCACAGGTCCTCAGGGCTAACCCTTACTGCCAGCAGGTCCCACAAGGCAAAGGTATGGCAGGCTCAAAGTGGGACTGGCTCAAGTTGAGCTAGATTCCCTTCAGTCTTGTGAAGACACCTTGCCCTGGAGAAGTTGGGCACTTCTTGCTAAACACCATCTGTTTTCTTGTGAGGAACCACTCTTCCCCATTCCATCCAGTTATAGGAGGCTGTCAATTACAATCCCCTGCCCCAGACATCAAGGGAAACAAGTTGTGGCTGTGCCAGTCTCAAACTCTTCAGCCTGGCCTCAATGTCTGATGCAGATATGGGAATGTGTCCTGCCGTAGACTGTAGGTGCACTCAGAGGAACTGTGACTCCAGGGCCTCATGCCCTTGCATCATTGCTCCCATACTGACTCTGTGTTAGGCCTGTGACTTGCCCTGACCAATGGGACAACCACAAAGGCAGTACAAATAGAGGTTTGGTAAAGCTTGTCCACTGGGACTGGTCCACCTAGAACACTTCTGTAAAGAGACTTTTAAAAGGCCCAGGTCCTATGCTCCTACAGTCCCACTCCCAGGCTGCTTTCCTACTGTGGTTATTTGCTGTGCTCTTTAGGGAACACTGGGCTTCCACAGCCAGGGTGTTTTTGTTGTTGTTTTGTGGAACCGGGGATTGAACTCAGGCCCTTGCACTTGCCAGGCAAGTGCTTACCGCTGAGGTGTCTCCCCGGTCCCATTAGCCATGTTTTATTGGCTTTTGAAAACTGCAGCCATCATCTACAGCCTCGAATTGGATTTCTAAATATTATACATATGAATTTATAAAATTTCTTTATGCTTACAAAATGACCTTTTAACCCATTGCTTCATGAGTTTTATAAACTTGCACTTGGTGGGAATGAGGGAAGGCAAGGGAACTTATAAAGAATTAAGGGGCTGGGGAGATAGCTCAGCAGTATAAGTACCTGTCTGGCAAGTGCAAGGACCCAGGTTCTGATCCCCAGTACCACATGCTGTGCCCGCTACTGAAACTGGGTGTGGTGGCATATGCCTGTAATCCCAGCAATGGGGAGACTGAGATAGAAGGATCACTATAATTCTGAGCTGCATAGTGAGACCCTGTACCCCTC
>NW_004524609.1:20343-25755 GCF_000260255.1 Octodon degus | reverse complement strand
ATATATATATATATATTTTAGTACAGGGTCTACAGGGTCTCACTGCACAGATTGGACTCACAGTGATCCTCCTGTTTTCAGCCTCTCAAGTGCTGGGATTACAGGTGCACACCACCATACCCAGTCTCAGTTACTGTCTGAGCATGCCCCAGGGGCAGGGCTGGCACTGGCACACTGGGGATCAGACCCCAATCCCTACGCCTGCCTAAGCGGGTGCTCTAATCTGCTGATCTATCTGGCCAGCCCAAAAAAAGATTAAAAAAAAGAATGGAAAAAAAAATGAATGAAGATGTGCGATGTTGCACATCAGTTCCCTACAATGAATGTAGTTGTTACGTACTGCAAACATGTAGTAATAAATGTAAAAGCTTGAAAAAAATATACATATATATATATATATATATATATATATATATATATATATATTATTGGAAGAAGGGTTGTACTTCTAAAAAAGAAACAACATAAAACCACCGTCACAAGAAAACGATCATTTCATTCAAGAAGGTTTAGCATCAAGAGAAACTCACTTCATATTGTCTATAATGGGCCACTCACTCAGCTCTGGTCATGGGGCCAGATGTGCCTGCTACTTGTTTTTACAAATAAAATTTTATTGTATCACAGCCAGGTTCAGTCACGTACGAGCCGTCTGTGGTTGCTTTGTGCCACAGAGATCTTATGACCTGCAAAAGATAAAATATATACAACCTTTTACAAAAAAGTACCATCTTGTTTTTATAATAATATGAGAATTAGAATCAGCCTAAATCCTCTAAAAGAGGACTGAGCCAATTACAGTGTATCCCTCACATGAATGACATGCAAGACCTTTAATGGAAATGCTGCTGTACCAGGGCATCTCTCAAGCTCAGCTGCACATCAGAACTGCCTGGGAACTCTCTTAACAAGCCCTGACCACAACCCCACCAAAGATAATTAAATTTGACTTTGGGGGTGGAACCCCGGCATCAATATTTTTAAAACTTCCTCGGAATTCTAAGGTCAAGCTACTGTTGTACATGAATTTTCAATGGCATAGATAGCATGGCCATCTATGTAACACTATAGAGCAAAGAAAAACAAATTTTCACACACACACACACACACACACACACACACACACACACACGACCAATAAGTGCAGAAACACTGATAGTGGTCATCTATGTTGGTTGAGACCATGAAAGATTTTAATTTTATTTCCTTTTGCTTATCTGCATTTTCTATATATTCTACAATGCACAATATCTCTTGTAATAAGTGCAAAAAAGATAAAATAATAAGTAGCTTAAAAACCCACTTTTTTGCTTTGGGAAAAATACAGAGAAAAGCACATAATCAAAGTATACCCAGGCTATCAATATGTATACTACAGCTCCACACAGCAGGTCCCTACCTCATGGAGACCCTGGGGCCTTTCAGTGAGACAGGCACTGCAGCCTCTAGGCCTTGAGCTATTGAAAGGGATGTAGTGGTACAGACCAGTTATTAAGGAGGCTGAAGCAGGAGAACAAAAAGTTTAAGCCCAACTTAGTGAGACAGTTTCTTGGAAAAAAAATGAAAATAGAAAGGGTTGGGAAAGTATCTCAGTGGAGAATGTTGGCCTAGAAAAAAGGGTGAGTTTCCTCACACTCCTTGCAGGATTAAATGCAGTTTCCCACATGAGCCTGGACACCTTTGTTAAGTGCCTGTACTTGCCCTATGATATGTTCAAAGAGCACACAAGGGGCAGGAGAGGTTGTGGAGGGCACCAGCTCAGAACCATTGGTTTCTCCAGAGCCCAGAATAGGAGGGGCCGCCTCTCTGAAGCATCTTGTCTATAAGGTCAAACTGCAGATCCCAGGTGGTCTGGTCCTGAGGGAAAGGGGAGAAATTACTGCGTGACCACACCCACCCGTGGTCACAGCCAAGAACTACGTGCTCATCAGGACCTTGGCCTTTCTTGACACATACAGACTTTTGTTCCTCACCCTGGGTCTGTGTCTTGATCTTGTTTTGTGCTTGGGGTACCATTTGAGTTTGGCAGCTTTTGAGAGACTTCTAATTCATTGAGTACTAATGAATGAAGTCGCTGGCTGGGTTGCTACATGTCATCTGTCCCTCAGGTCCTTGTTCCTGGCTTTGGCCTACCTGCCCTTCAAATACTACCATTGATAAAGTGTTATCCTTACCACAAACCTCACACATTGTAAATTCTCAACATAATGGAGTGAGGGGGTGGGAAGGAGACCTCTTTCTTGGATTATCATGTGGGCTTAACCTTCCCTGGAAAAGTTACAAGCTTTTTCTCCAGAAAGCTAAACCAAAATACCCACCATCTGTTACCAGTGCCTAGTAGTTTAACACATGGACTAAAGAAAAGAGAAAAAAATACAATTATGCTTAAGAGAGTACACTACAGAGTAGTAGCTAAGCCCACAGGCTGTTGTCAAACCTGGAGTCAAATTCTTCCACTGCCTTTGTCATGGTTTGGGGTTTATAAGGGAAACAATTTATAATATGATTTTCTAATGAATCATACCCAGGGGCCAGGGAGATGGCCCAGTAGAATAAGCGCTTCCCTGACAAGAACAAGGGCCTGAGTTCAATCCCCAACTCTGAAAAAAAATTTTTTTTATAATGAATCACTCAAAGAATCATATACAGGAAGTGCAGGAAATCTGCCTGCACTAAAGCCCAAAGAATCTAGCTGAGGGCCTGGATCCTAATATCCTACATAAGCCCAGCAGAAAACCTAGAGCCACAACAATGCCTCCCACAAGTCCAACTGGAGGCTAGAGCCCATGACCAAGTCTCTTGCAGGCCCAGTTCATGGATCTGTGCTAGGAAGGCCCCAAGGTCAGTGGTGGAAGCTAGAAAGTCTGTGCCGCAGGCTGAGGGGTCTGCCCTGGAGCCAGGAAGTGACGCTCAAGTAAGCGCCAGAGCTCCCCTCAAATGTACCATTACCATCCCCAGCAATAGTGAGGTCCTTTCCTCCCACAATGAAGAAAGCTGAGTTGCCATCAGGAAAGCCAACATGATAAGCTTCTCCAAAGGCTGAGCAGTGCACCGTCTTCCCCTTGGGAGCCAGGAAGTGATGTTCAAGGTGAAGAACAGAACTCCCCCAATATGAACCAGTGACAATGAGGTCCTGAGCTCTGCCTCTGACAATAACAACTAAGTTAATCTAGAAAATCAGGATGACAGGGTCACCCAGCAGAGTAGCCCCAGAAGCAACAGCTCCCCTGACAGCTCCAACAGCTTCTCCAAACAGCATCCCTAACAGTGTACTCACAGCTTCTCCTGTTCTGCCTCTTCTGCTGCTGGCAACCATCCTCAGATGGGCTCCCCACACCCAGCACCATGCTAGTTCAATCCAGCTAGGTAACAAGTTGACCACCAGTTAGAATTCCACTATAACCTCCTATCAGCTCTGTAACTTTGGACAAATCGCTAATCCTTTGTGCATCTAATTTCACAAAAACATAGTGAAAGTGAAACAATTCCACTTCTAGCACTTGGTATTGTACCTCCTCCCGCGTGGCAGAGTTCATTGTTATTAACTATTACTGGGCAGCTTCCATTATAGCATCCCAAGCAATGATGTCCCACCTCATTGCCCCCCACCCTCGTTGCCTCCATTAAACTTGTCCCTTCCCTCCCCCTTAGAAAAAAACCTTTCTAGTGTAGTATTCTTTAGTCTTTTTAAAAAATTACTTATTTGGTACAGGGTCTCACTACGCAGCTCAGACTCATAGTGATCCTCTTGTCTCAGCCTCCTCAGCACTGGATTACAGGTGCATGCCACCACACCTGGTTTTTGTGGCCATGCATGGCACTTCTAGGGATTGAACCTGGGTCCTTGTGCTTATCAGGCAGATACTTAGACCACTGAGCTAGCTCCTCAACCCCTCTAAACTTGAGATATCGCAACATCCAATGCTGAAAATTGTCCAGCTGCATATTTGTGGGCTTCAGGCCAGGTGTGTGTGTGTGTGCTCATGCATGTGCATGTGCGCATTTCTAAATATGCTCTGAGATTTACAACTCTATGTGCCATCTTCTGTGACTTCACTAAGCTCTTGAGTAACAGACTTGGAGTTATGACTTCCACCTAGCTGGATTCAAAACCTCCCTTTAAAAGGATCTGAGCCCTGCATTCTCCAGACCTCCCCCACCCGTCCAGAGCCAGCACAGCCTGCCTTGTGAGTGAGAACTTCTGCCGCACCTTGGGCCCACTCCATATCCGACCAACCCCAGGCCCTCCTGCGCCTGCCGCATGAGAGATGCCTTTCCCTGCTTTCTCCAGACCTTCCCTGCCCGTCCAGAGCCAGCACAGCCCATCCTGTGAGTGAGAACTTCTGCTGCGCTCTTGGGAGTCCTGCAGACCCACCAAAGCACAGCCCCGGTGAGTGTGTGGGAGAGCTTCTGAGCTCTCTTGTCCCCCCATCTTCAAACCCCTCCAGACGCAGCCCAGACCTGGCATACAGGCTTGGGGTGAAACCCTGCTGCTAAAGTCCCTGCAGTGAGACTAGGGTCAAAACCACACAGCTAATCCAGGAACAGGACATCTTACCAGAAGGGTACAACAGGCCCACCTCCAAGGGCAACAACAATAAGGAGCTGAACACAGTAGCCAGACCCAAGCCAGGCACAACTGCATGAAACAGAACTTGGTATATCAGTACCTGAATTTCATTATGTGATAAGGATACAACTGCACCAAAGCTCTACGCTAAAAGTGAGAGGTCAGTGCTATACGAAATGATAAAGACAAGGAGCAAAATGCAATCTCAGGCCTTGAGCCCACCCATAACAAGTGCAGAGGACACTAGCTCAGCTGAAATATATGAATCAATAGCGTCAGAAGTAAATAAACAACAGCAGAAATATATAGAGGAACTCAGAGCGGAATTAATTTCTGGAACAAAAAAAAAAGTAAAAAAAAAAACCTCTGAATTCATAGCATCTGAACTAAAGAATCAAATGCAGAAACATATGGAGGAAACCCAATGCCCACCCAGAACAAGTGCAGTGGACACTAGCTTAGCTGAAATATATCAATTAATAGCATCAGAAGTAAATAAGCAACTGCAGAAAGGTTTAAAGGAACTCAAAGCAGAATTAATGTCTGAAATGAAAAAAGAAATCTCTGAATTCATAGCATCTGAACTAAAGAATCAAATACAGAAACATATGGAGGAAATGCAATCTGAAAAAACCTCTGCAGTAAAAGAATTAATAACTGCTTCTAAAGAAGACATTGATGGGGCTGGAGAGATGGCTCAGTGGTCTAAAGCACCTACTTGGAACAGGCTTGGCAAAGCACAGGGACTGCGGTTCGATCCGCCAGCACCACATGCCAGCCAGCCCTGCCCCCTGGTGGGCTGAGCTGGCCACACACACACACACACACACACACACACACAC
>NW_004524609.1:18342-19619 GCF_000260255.1 Octodon degus | reverse complement strand
AACTCTCTTTCAAATTTGATGGAGAAGTGAAATACTTTCATGACAAAGAACAACTAAAGAATTTCATGATGGCAAAGCCAACCCTACAGAGACTGCTGAAAGATGTTCTAGAGAGGGAACAAAATGGTCAGAACTCTGCCAACTAGAACAGAAGGAACCCACTAAATAGGACAAACAATGAAACACAGGAGAGAAAAAGAGTTAAAAAAAAAAGCAGGTAAATAATATGTCAATCGTAAGTCAACACATCTCAATTATAATCATCAATGTAAATGGACTCAATTCACCAATTAAGAGAAATAGATTGGCACAGTGGATTAGGAAACAAAACCCAACAATATGCTATATGCAAGAAACACACTTAACTGATAAAGAAACTTATGGCTGAAAGTCAAAGGATGGGACACAATACTACATGCCCCAGCACTTCAGAAAAAAAGTTGGGGTAGCAATCTTGTTCTCAGATAGTCTCCATTTCAAACCAAGAATGATCAAATGAAATAAAGAAGGCCACTATATACTGGTTAGGGAAAAAATGCAAGAGGAAGAGATAACACTCATAAATATGTGTGCACCAAACATGGAAGCACCCAACTATATAAGACAAACCTTAATAGACATGAAAAATCTAATATCCAATACAACAATCTTAACAGGAGACCCCTTATCCCAAAAAGATAGATCAACCAGACAAAGAATTAGCAAAGAAGTAGCAGAACTGAACCAGAGCTTGGAACAAATGGACTTGGTAGACATATACAAAGTGTTCCACCCAACCACAGCTGAATACACATTTTTTTCTGCTGCACATGGGTCATTTTCTAAAATAGACCACATACTAGTCCATAGGTCATGCTTAAGTATATGAAAGAAAACAGAAATTATCCCATGCATATTATTTGACCACAGTGCAATGAAACTGGAAATAAATGACAAATGAAACCAGAAAACCCCCCTAAGTACATGGAAATTAAACAACATCCTACTCAGCAATCAATGGGTTACAGATGAAATTAAACAAGAAATTCAACAATATCTACAATGAAAATTCATCTACAACTTACCAGAATTTGTGGGATGCAATGAAAGCAGTTCTCAGAGGGAAACTCATAGCTGTGAACTCACACATTAGGAAAACAGAATGGGAACAAATAAACACCCTAATGCTGCACCTCCGACATCTAGAAAAGGAAGAGCAAACCAAACCCAGAGCCCAAAGATGGGAAGAAATCATAAAGATTAGAGCAGAAATTAATTCAATTGAGATGAAGAAAACA
>NW_004524609.1:16513-18242 GCF_000260255.1 Octodon degus | reverse complement strand
GGAACAAATAAACACCCTAATGCTGCACCTCCGACATCTAGAAAAGGAAGAGCAAACCAAACCCAGAGCCCAAAGATGGGAAGAAATCATAAAGATTAGAGCTTAAATTGATTCAATTGAGATGAAGAAAACAGTTCAAAGAATTGATGACACAAAAAGCTGGTTCTTTGAAAGACTAAATAAAATTGATAAGCCCCTAGCTAACCTCATCAAAAAGAAGAAAGAAAAAATTAAAATATAAGCAATAAGGAATGAAAAGGGTGTAACTACTACAGACCCAGTGGAAATTCAGAAGATTATCGATAGCTACTTTGAGAATCTTTACGCTCACAGAATAGAAGACACAGAAGAAATGGACAGATTCCTAGAAAGGTACAAATTGCCACAACTGAATCAAGAAGACATAACAACTCTCAATAACCCAATAACAGCCAATGAAATACGAAATGTAATAAAAAGCCTGTCAACAAAGAAAAGTCCAGGTCCTGATGGATTCACAGCTGAATTCTACAAGAAATTCACAGAAGATATAATCCCTATACTCCTCAAACTCTTAAATGAAATTGAAAAGGAAAGAGTTCTCCCAAAATCATTTCTCGAGGCAAGTATTAGACTGATAACCAAAACCAGGGAAAGACACAACTAAAAAAGAGAACTACAGGCCAATCTCCCTCATGAACATAGATGCAAAAATCCTAAATAAAATCCTAGCAAGTAGAATGCAGCAAATCATCAAGAAGATCATACACCATGACAAGGTAGGATTCATTCCAGGGATGCAAGGATGGTTCAATATTCGAAAATCTATAAATGTAACACACTATATCAATGGAGCAAAATCTAAAAACCACATGATCATCTCAATTGATGCAGAAAAGGCCTTTGACAAAGTCCAACACTCATTCATGTTCAAAGTCCGAGAGAAAATTGGAATAGAAGGCCTGTAGTTCAATCTGATAAAAGCCATTTATGAAAAACCAACGGCTAATATAATTCTCAATGGGGAGAAACTGAAATATTGTATTCTCAAATGTGGCACAAGACAAGGATGTCCTCTATCATCCCTCTTATTCAATATAGTTTTGGAATCATTAGCTAGAGCCATTAGACAAGATGGAAAAATAAAAGGAATAACAATAGGTAAAGAAGAAGTGAAACTATCATTATTTGCAGATGACATTGTATTTTTCTTGGAAGACCCAAAAAAACTCCACCAAGAAGCTACTAGAACTAATAGACAAATTCAGTAGTATAGCAGGATACAAAGTCAATACCCAAAAGTCAATAGCATTCCTTGACACAGATAACAAACACCTGAGAGGGAAATTAGAAAATCAATACCTTTTACAATAGCCCCACAAAAAATTAAATACCTTGGAATTCATCTAACTAATGAAATCAAAGATCTTTTCATGGAAAATTATAGTACTCTGAAAAAAGAAATGTAGAAGATTTCAGAAAATGGAAAGATATTCCTTGCTCCTGGATAGGAAGGACCAACATCGTGAAGATGGCCATACTCCCAAAATTGTTGTATAGATTTAACGCAATCCCTATCAGACTACCACCACCATACCTCCCAGACCTAGAGAAATTGTTCCTAAAATTTATTTGGAACCAAAAAAAGACCTAGAATAGCAAAGGCAATCCTGGCCAACAAAGACAAAGCAGGAGGCATTACAATTCCTGACTTGAAATTATACTACAAAGCTACTGTGATAAAATCAGC
>NW_004524609.1:13797-14613 GCF_000260255.1 Octodon degus | reverse complement strand
GCGAGGGCTATTGTGTTCAGCCGCCATTTTAGGCAAGGGCCCACTGCACCCAGGTGCCATCTTAGGGGCGCCACGTGTCTGATCAGCCTGCAGGGATTGTAAGTGTAATGTAAGCCTCTCAAACAGTCGAGTTTCCAGATCCAAAAGCACACTGGAAAATTTAGGAGCAAATGTGGACAGATCATTATTATCAGGAAGCAGTTTTGTAGCAACTGGTGCTGCAATGGGGTCAGGACGGTTTTTGGAAGCCTCTTTGGCTAAGTCTTCCCAATTGACCTCTTATAGAGTAGTAAGGTTGGGATACAAAGATTTATAGTGGTTAGGAGAGGAGCCTTGGGCGGAGGAGGTGGAGGCGGCAGCTGCTCGTTATCTTGGGGTTTAGTTAACCCTTCATTTGCCTCCTCACCGTGGAGAGAGGAGACATCTGAACCAGCCTGGGAAGGGGCCGGAGTGGGCCTATTTGAGTTATGCAGGACAGTTTCTCTGTGGGTAATCATTTTCTCCACCAAAGGGTCTCTATGTCACTGCGTAAGAATCTCATTAATCAAGCCCTAGTATGAAAATGCTGTGATTGGGACTTTTTCAGGACCAAAAACTCTATAACAATCTTGTACTGCATCACCCACTCGTTTTTATCTTTTAGAATTGATTGTGCCCTCCAATGGGAACCATGGGCAAACCTCATGAATAAACTTAAAATACTGTGATAAATCTTTTCCCTTGACCTTAATCTCTTGTGTCTTGAGTGCCTTACTGAGGCTTTCCACAAAGAGTTCATGCTCACTTAATGCTTGACCCATGCCGGGAAGGGGCAGG
>NW_004524609.1:2358-13572 GCF_000260255.1 Octodon degus | reverse complement strand
GGGATTGGTGCTGCAGCACTTCTTGCCCAAATAAGGGAAAATATAACAGGAGCGTTCTATGGCCCCCCTCCCCCCCCAGAACTTCTAGGAACACATTCAGCCACCTGATCTTTGACAAAGGGGCCAAACACACTTACTGGAAGAAAGATAGCCTTTTTAACAAATGGTGTTAGAAAAATTGACTTTCTACATGCCAAAAACTAAAACTTGACCCAGGTCTATCACCATGCACTAAACTAAAGTCAAAATGGATTAAAAAACTGAGCATTAAAACAGAAACACTACATCTCCTGGAAGAGAAAGTAGGAGGAACTTTTGAAGACATAGGGGTAGGCAAAGAGTTCATGAACAAAAATCAAATCACACAAGAAATACTTGAAAGAATTAACAACTGGGAATTGCTCTTATTGAGAAGTATTTGCATGTCAAAAGAAATTACCAACAAAGTGAAAAGACAATCCACAAATTTCGAAAAGATCTTAACTAATAAGCACTCAGACAAAGGTCTGCTCTCTAGAATTTATAAAGAACTAAAGAAAAGAACATTAGGACCCCTAAATTTAAAGACCCAATCCACAAATGGGCATCCGAGATGAACATACACTTCTCAGAGGACGAAATTAAAGAAGCGAATAAATATATGAAAAAATGCTCCTCATCACTAGCCATCCATGAAATGCAAATTAAAACAAAACCGAGATACCATCTCACCCCAGAAAGAATGGCTATCATAAAGAAATCAACCAACAGCAAATATTGGTGAGGTTATGGGGAAAAGGGAACCCTTCTCCACTGATGGTGGGAGTGTAGACTGGTACAACCATTATGGAAATCAGTGTGGAGACTCCTTAAAAAACTAGGACTGGAAATCCCATTCAAGCCTGCTATCCCCCTATTGGGAATTTTCCCAGAGTAACTGAAAGTGTCATATCATAGTGATATATGCGTACCTATGTTTACAGCAGCACAATTTGCGATAGCCAGATCTTGGAAACAACCAAGATGCCCATCACATGTGGAATGGTTGAAAAAGATGTGGTATTTTTATACAGTGGAGTATTATTCAACTATAAAGAATGATAAACTCAAAACATTTATATTTTTTAATTAATTAATTAATTTATTTATTTATTTTGGTAGAACCAGGGATTGAACTCTGGCCCTTGCGCTTGCCAGGAAAGTGCTTATTCCACTGAGCCATCTCCCTGGCTCCTAAAACATTTATATTTAAGTGGATGCCCCTTGAAGATATACTTATAAGTGAAATAAACCAGACCCACATGTGTAAATATCTTATTGTCTCCCTAGTATAAGAACTCAAAAGAGGAATTACATATAGAAAGGAACAACACAAATAAAAAGAAAGTGAGAACTTGAGGATTGGACAATGAGGAGTGGGCAAGGAGAAAAGCTGGGAAACATGACAGGGACAAAGCCATGCATTTGTTTGCACAAGATGGGTGGGGTAGTGATCCTGGGGGACATCAGCAGGTTTTTGAGATTAGCGTTTAGCTGGTGGGATTCTCACCCTGACTAACTGTATATGTTGATGCCTGTGAGCCAGGTGGCTACACTGAGGATGGCAATGTGTAATGGAGGGGTCACGCTTGGAGTGCCTGTCATCCTGGTCTTCTAAATATGTACTTCTTCTCATGACATACCAATTACTGCCATACTGTCTCTCAAGTAAAGGATATATATATAATTAAAAAAAGACACAAGAATAAGAAAAAAATGTCACAGGTCTGTCCCATTACAATTCTGTATATGGTTAGATTTCTAAATTTCATTGTAAAAATATGTAAATGTTTATTTCTAGTTTTTTAAAATTAATTTTCCTTCATATTCTGTAAGAACTTAATGTTCAACATATCAATATTTGATGGAAAATACCTGTTCCATGCTATGCCAAAGTTGTTTGATATTTAGACAGATAGGGTAAACCGAACTGCATATATTGCAGGTTAATAATAAGTTTCTCTTCTAGAGGGTTAATAACCTTAAGTTAGCAGATCGAAATTGGAGAAAAGGAAGGGCTGCAAGGTCAGCCAACATTTTGGTTCTAGCCTTTCAAGGTCAGTGAAGACTCAGGACATAGGAGAACCTGTACTGTAACATCATGTAACTCAGTTGTGCTCCAAAGTTTCTGATCAAGGAGATTATGGGGCCACAGAGGAATGTGATCGATGATGTATAGTGTGCCTGGGGAGAGTCACATGGAGAGAAAAAACATTCTCTCAGGCTTTCACAGAGAGCAAACTGGTCAAGCAATGGCTGCGACTCATCCTCCTGGCTGACACTGACAAAAGGATCTACAAAGTTCGGTACAGGGCTACAGGATAAATCCTGAGGGTACTTGACTGACCTTATCAGATACGAAAGTTATATTTCTTGTTATAAAGGTCTTGCTTTATCTTGGTCTTAACCATCCAGCTGAAAAGTA
This sequence comes from Octodon degus, assembly GCF_000260255.1. Taxonomy (NCBI): domain Eukaryota; kingdom Metazoa; phylum Chordata; class Mammalia; order Rodentia; family Octodontidae; genus Octodon; species Octodon degus. Next base: position 11,129 of record NW_004524609.1, on the reverse strand, counting down.
TAAAAACAAGATATATAAAGTAAAGCCATATTAATATGATGAGCTGTGAAAAGCTCAAGTCAACAACTTCTGAGGCTAACCCACTAATATTATAGCGTGCTAGACAGTGTTGGATTGTTTTGCTGAATTCAAACACCTATAGTATTTAGATGCCAATACAGGACTAAACAAAAAAAAGGGGATACAAAAGAAAGATTAGTTTGTATTTATATATACAAAATAGGCTAGATATACAGCTACTTTCACTTAATTCAATGAGAAGAAAGAGGTGTACTAATAGTGTTTGGACAGGATATCCTGTCTGCTTCTTGTACTGTGGATAACCACTAAAAAGATAACAATGTACAATGTATTGATTATCAAAACTGTCCCATTAATCAGCTTTGAAAATATCTCATTCATATTTCTCAATTAAATTTAAATTAAAAAAAATAAATAAAAGGATCAGAAAGTACAGGGAGGTTTTCTGCTATTGAGAGACCAATCTAGGGTGGAGTTAGAACCAAAGAGACCATGGTCCAAGTCCCAGCGCTACAGAGTATAAAGAGTTTTATTTATTTATTTATTTTTTTATATAAATATTTATTTATTTTTATTTATTACATTTATTTATTTTGTGTGTGTGTGTGTGGCCAGCTCAGCCCACCAGGGGGCGGGGCTGGCTGGCATGTGGTGCTGGAGGATTGAACCGTGGTCCTTGTGCTTTGCCAAGCTTGTTTCAAGTAGGTGCTTTAGACCACTGAGCCATCTCTCCAGCCCCTATAAAGAGTTTTAAATCCACCTCTTCACAGTTTAGGGACCCAAGTGGACCGAATTCTTAGCGTTGAAGTGTCCCTCAACCCTCACTTCCTATCCACGGTCCACTTCTTCCCTCTAGTGGCCACTGGATAAATTGCATAGCACGTATCTTGGCAAGAAGACCAGGAAGTGGAAGGAGCCTTTTCTCTTCTATGTGCCTGGTACTGGTGTTGTCAATCACGCTTGATCCAAAACTCCCTTTCCAGAAAACATATTTTATGTAACTATAGTAATTTTAAGATATTTCAGGAACTTTTCTGAGCTTTTGATGTACAATACACAGCAATATTCATAGAATACAATTTTATAATATTGACATCTATATGCCTGAAATTATTACCACAGTGAAGATAGTAAACATACCCATATCTGCTCCCAAAGTTTCCTTATGTCCTTGATAATCCCTCTTTCTGCTTCTTACTTCTCTATGTCCAAGGGACAATGACCTGCTTTCTGTTATATATAGATCAGTTTACACATTCTGATCGTCTCTATATGGCATTGTACCATATGCTGTTACTCAGTTTTCTGTTATTATGACAAATACTAGATAGTATCAACTAATGAAGAGAAAAGTATTATTTGGCTCATAGTTTTACAGGTTCCAGGCCTTGAAACATTGGCCTGTGTTTTGGGGTTGTGGCAAGGGCTGGGTTTGGAGCCACATTGCTCACCTACGTCAGGGGAGCAAAAAGAAAGGAGAGACTGAGGTTCTGCAGTCCCTTGCAAGGGCATGTCCCAGTGACTCAAAGATTGTCCACCAGACCCCACCGATTAAATGTTTGGCCACCTCCTGATATCACCAAGCAGGGGACCAAGGCTTTAAGACACGGCACTGGGGAGCACTTAAGATCAACACCGTAGTAAGGTGTTTCCCCACATCCTATCCTATATGCTTGGGAAAAAAATACAACTACATCTAAGTGTAATGGGGGCCTGATAAGTACTATTTCAGGGTACAGAGACTGTGAGCAAGAAAAGTATTTAGAGAAAAGCAAAACTAATGAGCTCATCAGATTTTTCATACTGAAAGCAATAGATTCAAGCATGGTGGACTATTTCCTTCTTCTTTCCTTCCTTCTTTTCTTCCTTCCTTTTTTTTTTTTTTTTTTTTTGAGACAGGGTCTTGTTCTGTAGTTTATGCTGGGCTTGAGCTCACTATGGAGCCCAGGCTGGCCTCAAACTCACAGCGATCCTCCTGTCTCAGCCTTCCAAGTGCTGGGGAGTATAGGTGTGTAACACCATGTCTGGCTGAAATAGCACTTTCTAATAGTGCTGAGGATACAGATTTTTCCTGGTTTTCTATTCCTATTCACAGTTCTGTAATACTCACAAATTAGTACACAGCTGTAAATGGAAGAAAAATTTCCAATATTGAATATATCACATTTCATGCTACTCAAATTTGTATCTATGTCTATCCCTCAGACACACCAAAATACTAATTATTCTTTTTTTTCTGTATTTGGTACAGGGTCTCCAGGGTCTCACTGCACAGATTGGACTTGTAGTGATCCTCCTGTTTGCAGCCTCCCAAGCACTGGGATTACAGGCGCACCACCATGCCCAGTCTCAGTTGAAGTCTCAGCGTACATGCAGGGGTTCTAACCCTAAGCAGGCTCTTTAATCCACTGTGCTAGAACTATGAATTTTAATTTGAAAATAAAAATAAGGACTGGGGACGTGGCTCAGTGGTGGACTGCTTGCTTGGTGTGCACAAGGCCTTGCCTTCCCCCAAGACCATAAAGTCAGTCAGTAAATGAATGTGCAATGTAACCATGTTTTCCACAATTAAGGTAAAATTTTTAGATTAAAATGATTTTGATAAAAAAACTGATATCCATTAGTTCTAACTTGTATTTTTCTATTTTATTTCATAAATAACTTTTTAAAAAATATTTTATTTATTTACGTGTGTGTGTGTGTGTGTGTGTGTGTGTGGCCAGCTCAGCCCACCTGGGGGCGCGGCTGGCTGGCATGTGGTGCTGGGGGATTGAACCGCGGTCCCTGTGCTTTGCTTAGCTTGTTCTAAGTAGGTGCTTTAGACCACTGAGCCATCTCACCAGCCCATAAATAACTTTTAATATCTGAAAAATCTGAGCTTTTAGAGAAAGATTTATTAGAAATTAATTATGAAATTTTACATATACTTTTTTTCAATACTGGGTGCTAGACCCAGGATCTTCACATTGATCTACATCCCAGGCCTGTTTATTTTTTATTCTGAGATGGGATCTTACTAAATTCCCCAGGTGGGACACAGAGTTGCAATCCATCCTGTCTCAGCCTCCTGTTGCACTGGAATATGATTATTGTAATCTGCAGATGTATTTTATTTTTATTAGCACATATGTGTAGTACATAGTGATTACATTCATCATGGAGAGCTGGCACATGACATAGCTTCATTCTATTTTCATCGCCTCTCTCCCTTCCAACCTCCATCTTCTATCTCTTGGAACCCTTTTCCTATTGTTTTTACACGTGTGTAGTATAAAATGAACATGTTTTTATAAGAACTTGGTACATGTACATAACACATCACATCTGTCTTTTTTAAAAATCTCATTTCATTCCCATTGAGGTTTGTTTCTAGGTGTACCTCCCAAGCCTCTCGCACTCATAGGTGGGGTTTTTCAGGTGTCTGGATCAAGGATGCGATGCTCGGATTAAAGGTGCATGTACTAAATGCACTAACCACTGGTTGATTACAGTACTTCTGGCTGTAGATAACGGGGAGCCTACCATCCTAAAGTGCTTCTGCCTCGCCGCTGCCTCTGTTCCTTCTGCTGCTTCAGTGCTCGCTGCTTTGCTGCTTCCTTGCCCGTCAGGCGTTGTTTCTCCTCCGTGGGGCTGCGACATGCCATCCTGCCTTGGAGAAGCCGCTGTGGACTGACACCTCTACCAAGGGCGAGCTGCAGTGCTGAGGGAACTCTCCCGCCTTCCCCCTCTCTCTGACTTTTGGGTCTCTTTCCATATACTAAAGATCTTTTTTTTTTTGTTTTTAATGTATTTAGGGCAGGGTCCACAGGGTCTCATTTCACAGATCGGACTCGTAGTGATTCTGCTGTTTTCAGCCTCCCAAACGCTGGGATTACAGGCGCATGCCGCCACGCCCAGTCTCAGTGGCCGCCTCAGCACACTCCAGGGGTGGGGCTGGCACGGCACGCCCGGGATCGAACTCCAGCCGCTGTGCTCTGCCTCAGCAGTCACTTTAGGCCACTGAATTATCTGGCTGGCTCACATGCTGAAGAGCTGTCTTGCTATTTCCTGTTGTCTGTCTTTTATTTCGCTCTTTGTTTATACTTAAGGTTTCTCATACAAGAGAAACCATCCAATATTCAAGCTTGTGTACCTGGATGACTCATTTATCCTTATCATAGAGTAGCACTCCACTGTGTATAACTACCACATTTTCTTTTCTTTTTTGCGGAACTGGGGATTGAACTCAGGCCCTTGTGCTAGCCAGGCAAGCACTTATTCTACTGAGCCATCTCGCCGGCCCCCTACCACACTTTCTTTATTCATCTGTTGATGGGAAAGACTTTCTTTTCCTATGTTGAAGGAATCTGTCCCTTTCGCCTGGAATTTCTGCACAGATATCTTGTAACACTTTCTCCTTGTATCGCGCTTTATGTCTTTTTTAGGCACATGTATTTCTTCTTATACTGTGTGCCCCTTGAAGGCAGCATCTGTGTTAGGTCCCGATGAGTGTGTGTTATGGACTTTGCTTCCTGGCACACAGTAGATGCTCCTAAGTTCAGAAAGCTCGAGTGGGTGAAAAGATCCAGCACTGATGGGTGGAAGGATGTGAGAAGAAGCCTATGGGTTCTCTAGCCCGCAAGCTCCATCTAGCCAGTTGGGCTTTGCTCTTTGTTTCTGATTGCTTTTTTTCCCTCTTTCTCCCATCTCCCTTCTCACTAGCTGTTTTTCCACCTAAATCCTGATCCCCCTCTCCTCCACTATATGCCTAGCTTTTGTAGAGTACAACCTCAACATAAAAAAAAAAAAAAAAAAAATGCGGGGGTCGGGGAGATGGCTCAGTGGAATATGTGCCTCCCTGGCAAGCGCAAGTGCCTGAGTTCAATCCCCGGTTCCACAAACAAACAAACAAACAAACAAACAAAAACATGTGGATGGAAGCTCTGATCACAACATCTTCCAGATCAACAGTCACTGTTGGTGCAATTATATGAATCACTCAGAAAATTTTGGCATTGTGTCCTCTCCAGGGGCCTTGGATTGGAGAGGTGAGAGAGGAAACCAGGCCCTACTTACAGAACCTCTCTTCCCACCTATAGCCGAGGTATGTCAGAGAGTTGGGGAACCCTTTTCTCAGCAAAGGCTTGACTTAGTATCTATCCCTTGTGTCCAGCCCAGTAGGGTATAAGCAGAATCCCTTAAGCAGAGTACAGAAAGGTTTTGAGCAGCCAGGAGTACTAGAGCAGCAAAATTGTCCAAGGTAGTGACTCTGTGCTGCAGCGGGCCTCAGAGCCAGGGGAAGCTTCTGGTTGTCCAGAAAAGCTCTGCCAGCCTCTCCTGGACCACTGAATTGCTTCTGAAGACAGGGTCTTGCTGTACAGGGGGCCTTGAATGCACTGTGTAGCCCGGGTTGGCTTCAAACTTGGGATGACCCTCCTTCCTTAGCCTCCTGAGTGCTCGGATTACAGACGTGCATCACCTTGCTCAGCAGCACTGGACATTTAAAAAGCAACCTTCATTTCTCTTCCCCAACCAGTGCCTTCATTAGAGAAAATAATTTCGTTTTTTAGTCCACTCATTCTTTCACTCTGTCATCAGACCGTATAACCTCTATTAGATGCCAAGAATTATGCTTAGTTTTCCTAATGAAAAAAATGTAAGTCTTTGGGGCACCAAAGGAGCTGATGAACTAGGGTAGGGGAAGAAAATACATAAATTAATAAAAAATGATCCAACTTTACACTCTCCAGCTTTTATTAACACATGTATATATTACATCCTTTCATAAAATGACATAATCAAGAAAGAACCAGTATTATAAGAAATCTGCAGTAATGTATAAAATATTTAGAGTTAATGATATATTGGTATCTGTATTTTCAGAGAAGCTTATTAATGCAATGAGCCTGTCATAGTTTCAGCTGCTTGTGAAATTCGTAGAGGTATGTGTGTCTCCCTTTCTAACAAAGGTTAATAACTACCTGTAGTAGGGGGTGTGGATGTCAAGTTCACCTCTGCTGTTAGCTCATACTTTCGAGAGTAGTTACTGGACAGAAAGATAGAAACAGCTTCTTTTCCTTGCTCACTCGCAACCCTGGTTTTCTCACAGAGCCCCCTCGGTTGCTTTCATCATCACTATTCACCACCAGAGCAGGGAAACCTCCCAGTTAATCAGGGCCTCTGAGGATGTGCAAAGCTGCTGGGGTTGAAAAGTAATTTAAGGAGCCAGGGAGATGGTTCAGTGGAATTTGCACTTTCCTGGCAAGTGCAAAAGCCTGAATTCAAGCCCTGGTTCCCCCCACCCCCCCAAAAAAAAGGCTATAAAAAAATTTAAAAAATCATTTACAGTTCAGTGGTGTTCTAGGGGTGCCCCTTGGACTTGCTTTGAGGTTTTGATGTGTGTGTGTGTGTGTGTGTGTGTGTGTGTGTGTGTGATGCAGTGCTTAAGATGCTCTTTCTGCCCCACGTCCATCTTCACAATGTCATGAAATCAGTATTGATAAATCTCAGGTATATCCAAAATAAAACCTAACAGGCTGTGATATTTGTAGCTCTATCTTTGTCACTTTGGGTTTGCTTCCAGGATAGACATTAAGCAGTTTAAACTCAAGCTCTTGCCCTGGATAGCTTGTGATGCCCCAAACTGGCAAATTACAACTTTGGTTGTAATGCATGGTCAAAAAGTATCATTAAGGTAAACTCTGTGTATTTATTTTGCCAAATGGCGTTCTCCTTTCAACATGATAATCCTAGGCTTTAGGCAGAAGAACCAACTAGTTGTGGGGAGAAGGCCGCCTACTGCTGAGGGTAAGTGGATATATCTGAATAGGCCTACCTCCAAGAATTAATACTCACATTAATAATTGGCATGTAAATGTTGGTCCCCATAATTTTTTCCATTGTTTGTGTGGTATATAATGAAGAGTGGTATTCTAGGGGTGCTCCTTGGATCTGCTTTGAAGTTTTTTTGGGGTGTGTGTGTATGTGCAGATGGTTGAGGGTCAATTAGAATGGGAAGGCTTTTGTGCTAGTTAAAGATCTCTCTAGTGTCTTGCTTCCAGTGCTGTGACCTTGACTTGTTTTCATCTTAGCATCCTAACCCTAACCCTAACCGTATCTCTTCAGTATACTCAGTTTAGTAACATTGGACCCAGTTGACCTGTTCAGAGAAGATAATTCCTACCAGTTACAATGACATGAACATATCAGACCACAAGATATATACATGAAAGCTGTTCTTAGCAATGTAACTTGTTTTTAGCTTTTATCAATGTTCCTTAAAGACTGCTATACTGAAACTAGCAGACTGGGATGGGAGGCTGGAATAATGAAAAAGAGTAAAAGAAAGAGCAACGTTAGTGAGAATACAGGAAGAAGAGAATCATCAATAGGTAAGAAATGAGACAGGAGGTCAAAGTGTTGGAATCATTTTAAAGCTGGAATACAGGGGTAGATGTGAGGGCTTTTGAGAGACTACTTATGAGAGCAGGTGGGGGGATATATAGAGAGAAGTTAAGTGAAGAAAGCTGTGTGATTGTTGGAACAAGTTAAGATGTTGTTGGTTTGCTGTTTGGTTTGTTGTTGGATTCTCTATGAATAAGTTTTTAAGAGTTATCTTGAAATGCCCATGAAACACATTGGCTAATTCTTATATTTCATAGTTTTATTGTTGTATGTTACGGGTCGGTGCCAAAAGAAACGACGAGAAGACCTGATGAATGTAGCCTCAGAGGTCTCACTGAGATTAGTCTCTCTCCAAGTGAGCCCAGAGCCTCAGAAGCATCTCACATTTATTGAGGGGTGAAGGCAGACTAAGGAATGTGCATAATTACCTAAGTGAATACAGACTACAATCTCTATTGACTTCCACCATTTGCCTAACACTAGGTTCACACAAATGCTAGCCAATAACATCCCAAGCAAGGGATCAAAGGACAGAGCGCCTGCAGGAGAAGCTGTTATCTGAAGCCTTGAATCCCAGCTTTCCGGGAATTTGCAAGCAGACAGAAGCTGTCCTTGGGCTCTGTCCATTGTTTCCTGCTCTCTTGGGACATCAGGCTTTTGTCTCAAATCTTTATCTCTAGTTCAGGCTGGCCTTGAGCTCACTTTGTAGCCCAGGCTGGTCTTGTATAATGATGCTCCTGCCTCAGCCTCTCAGCTGCTGGTATTACTGGCTTGCATCACTAGGCCAAGTCTGATTTTTTTTTTTTTAAATGTATTTAGTACAGGGTCTACAGGGTCTCACTACACAGATTTCATAGTGATCCTCCAGTTTACAGCCTCCCAAGAATGAGATTAAAGGTGCACGCCACCACACCAAGTGTTAGTCACCATCTCAGTGTGCCCTGGGGCCGGGGCCAGCACAGCATGCCAGGGATAACCCTGGTCCCTGTGTCTACCTAAAAAAAAGATGGGAATTCAACAATGGTTGTTACATTGCATGTAGGAGACACTTCCAGGTCCTCATCTCGGTCCAAGAAGCCAATATTTATAATCCCAGTTATGTTATTGGAATCCCATCAAGTTGATTCTGGTCTACCACTTACAATGCAACACATGGCAAAAATAAAGACACTAAGTTATATTTTCAATCATCAGGGAGTCAAGGGGCTCTAAGTCTAGCCATGAAGATGGCTTTCTGGAACCAAGAGAGCGACCCAGGGCCTCACCCAGTTTTATTTAATGGAGGAGTGGCTTGAGGAGGATTGACTGAGAATTGTGGGAAGGAGAGTACTATGAGCTGAGCTAGGTGGGTCGCCTAAATTTACCTC
>NW_004524609.1:0-933 GCF_000260255.1 Octodon degus | reverse complement strand
TTAGCGTGCCCACGGGGCAGGGCCTGCATGGCAGGCCAGGGGATCGAACCCCTGGCCCCTGTGCCTGCTTGCAGGCACTTTAATTCACTGATCTATTTGGCCAGCCTTTGGACATATTTTTTTTAATATTTATTTGCTATTTGTATTTCTTCACCTGAGAAGTATGTATTCATGTCAGATAGCTGTTTTTTGATTGGGTCTTTGAATTTTTGAGGCCTGATTTGAAAAAAAGATATATATGTTCTAGATAGGAGTTCTTTGTCTGAGAGACAGTTGACTAAAATGTTTTTACCCATTTGTGGCTTTTCTTTTTACTCTGTTGGTGATTTCTTTTGGTATGCAAAAACTTTTTAATAAGATGAGATCCCAGTTGTTGATTCTTTGAAGTATTTCCCCTGTAATTTGGTTTTTGTTCATGAACTGTCTGCCTACCCTTATGTCTTCAAGATTTCTAGGGGCCGGAGAAATGGCTCAGTAGAATAAGTGCTTCTCTAGCAAGCGCAAGGGGCTGAGTTCAATCTCCAGTTCCGCCAAAAAATAAAAAATAAAAAAATAAAGATTTCTACCTACTTTCTCTTCCATTAGATTTAGTGTTTATATTTTAATATTTAGAACTTTGGTCCATTTTGGTTTTAGTGCATGGTGGGTCTAGTTTTAGTCTTTGGCATGTAGAGAGCCAGTTTTTTGTTTTGTTTTGTTTTGTTTTTTGCGGAACCAGGGATTGAACTCAGGCCCTTGTGCTTGCCAGGGAAGCACTTATTCCACTGAGCCATCTCCCTGGCCCCTAGAGAGCCAGTTTTGTTACTGATGTTCAGGTTTTTTTTGTTTTTTGTTTTGCCAGTACCATGCTTATTTTATCACAGTGGCTTTGCAGTATAATTTCAGGTCAGGGATTGTGACGCCTCCTGTCTTGCCTTTGTTGCCCAAGATTAC
>NW_004524608.1:19500540-19501491 GCF_000260255.1 Octodon degus | reverse complement strand
AACTCTTGCACAGGATGAAGATGTTTACAAAGTAAGAACCCTGGCTTCTGCTGAATCACTCAATTAAACTTCTAAACTTGTCAAGTTGACACAATGCATCAACCACTACACATTCCAAGGTCTGGAGCTCATTGCAATGTTCTGAGCAACTCTGTATCAGAACGTCAATGGGCCTGTGATGGAAACTTGATGAGTCTACATCAGAAGGCTGAACCATCCAAGGTAGAAGCAGAAGAGTGCATTAGAAGCCAGGAGAAGATTTCCAAGCTGAAGGTGAAGACTAGGGCTCTTTCAAAGAAAGTTGGACCCTCATTTCTCTTACATATCCTTTACTCTGTGGTGGCTCCTCTGCACCCTAGTGTGTAGAACTGCTGAGCCAAATTACTTCAGCTCTCAAAGTTCTCAAATTGATGGTCTATGAACCACTAAATCTTTGAATTTTATTTTTCTTATTAGGTGTTTATTTTACTACTTTTGAGTGTTGACTACGAACTAAACTTTCATATAAATACTTAACTAGAAGGATTTTATTTTTCAGCTTGCTCAAGATGCCTTAAGGGCGTGTCTGGTACTGCATGTGGAGCTGGGGATCAAACCGAGGTCTCCTGCACCTGACTGGGTTTGCGCAAACAGGTGCTTAAACAACTGAGCTAAGGCACAAGCCCCACAAATATTTAATTAGAATTGAGCAGTTCCTTCAAGTTTCCATAGGAAAATATTGGGATGTTTAATCTAAAAATTTGCAGATATTAATCTATATGCTAAATATTTAAGGGATTCACAAGAAGACATACGTAAAATATATCACAATTAAAATAAGCATTTCATAACACAATGTAGTTCAGTTTTTTTGTATTTTGGTGTCTCGCATGGCCTTGCCAGCAAGAACGACACGACCACTGGTTGGTTTTCTGCGCAGCTCTTTATTGCTCTCTTACATTTCTCTTCTCT
>NW_004524608.1:19489110-19497950 GCF_000260255.1 Octodon degus | reverse complement strand
ACTTTGAATACACAGATACAAAATAGACATTCATCTGCATCCCCTTTTTTTGCTAAGCTCCGTTATTTGAATATTATAGGTGTGCAAATTCAGCAATTTTTTTTTTCCTTTTTTTGAACCAGGGATTGAACTCAGGTCCTTGCGCTTGCCAGGGAAACACTTATTCCACTGAGCCATCTCCCCAGACCCTCAGCAAAATATTCTAAAAGAGTCAAGTACCTCATAATATTATTGGGTCTTCCGTTTGACTGGCAATGTCAAAAATTGTTGACCTGAGGCCCCTATAGCTCAACAAAACAGCATGGCTTTACATTTTATATGTTGTTTTTATACTTTTCTGCTGCATGGTTAAGACCAACATAAAGCAGGACCTATGCAACAAGAGTTGTAGCTTTTGGGTCTGATAAGGTCAGTGAAGTCCCCTCAGGATTTATCCTGAGATCTTCTACCTCATATACTAGAAGCTTTGCCAGTGTCAGAGATGTGGATAAGTCATGGCAATTGCTTGGCCAATGTGCTCCCTGTGAAAGACTGAGAGAATGCTTTCTCTCCATGTGACTCTCCTTTCACCTCATAATCTCCTTGATCAGAAAATTTGGGAAACGACCGAGTTACATGATGTCACAGTACAAGTTCTCATATGTCCTGAGTTTTAATTGACCTTGGAATGCTAGGGTCAAAATATTGGCTTTCCTTGAAGCCCTCCTTTTTCTCTAATTTGGTCTGCAAACTTAGGTTTTTAACCATCCAGAGGACAAGCTTATTGTTAGTACCATAGAACTTAGTTTGTTAAGCTTAACCTCACTATCTGAATATCAAACATCTTAGGCATAAAATGAAATAGGTATTTTTCATTGAGTATTGGTATGTAGAAATTTAAGTCCCTACAGAATATGATAAAAAACATTTAAAAATTAGAATATATTTTAAAAATAGGCATAAAGAATTATATACTTCTCATGTTTGCACATAAGTCCAAAAATCTCACCATATACAACCTTGAAGCAGGACAGTCCCACAGTATTCCTCTTCCAGTCTCTTACTTTCATTCACCACCCCCTAATTTCTGAACAACCATCTAATCGAGAGACAGCATAGCAGAAAATGTCATGTCATGACAAGCAGTCCATATTTAGAAGACTAGAATGACAGGTACTCCAAACATGAAACTACTATTACAGATTATTATCTTCAGTGCAGGTGCTTAGTTCACAGGTATCAGTATATATAGTTAGTCAGGGTGAGAATCTTTCCAATTAACTGCTAGATTCAAAAATCTTCTGGAGAATCTTAGGGTCATTGCCTTGCTCATCTTCTACAAATAAATGTATGGCTTGACATTTTCATATTTCCTAGCTCTTCTCCTTTCCCTCTCCTGATTAATTAGTCCTTGAGATCCTGTTTTCCTTTTACTTATATTATACATTTATATTTGTATTTCTTCTTTTGAGTTCTTCAACTAGGGAAATTTTATAATATTTATTCATGTGTGTCTGGTTTATTTCAATTATGAGTATATGTTCAAGTGGCATCCACTTCAATATAAAGGCTTCAATTTTATCATTCTTAATAGCTGAATAATACTCCATTGTGTAAATACACCCCATTTTTTTCAACAGTTCCTCAGGTGATGGGCATTTTGGTTGTTTCCAAGAATTGGCTATCACAAATTGTGCTGCTATAAAATAGGCACACATATATCCCTATGATATGATACTTTCAGATCCTCTGGGAAAATTCCCAGTAGAGGAATAGCTGGTTTAAATGGGATTTCCAGTACAACTTTTCTAAGGAGTATCCACACTGATTTCCATAATGGTTGCACAAGACTATATTCCCACCAGCAGTGGAGAAGGGTTCCTTTTTACCCAAAGCCTCTCCAACATTTGTTGTTGGGTGACTTCTTTATGATAGCCATTCTTCCCAGGGTTAGATAATATTTCAGTGTTGTTTTAATTTGCATTTAAAGGATGGCTAGTGATGTGGAGCATTTTTTCATATATTTATTTGCTTCCTTAATTTCATTCTCTGAGAAGTTTGTGTTCATCTGAGATGCCCATTTCTGGATTGGGTCTTCAAATTTTGGGGCCCTAGTGTGTTTTAGTTCTTTATAAATTCTAGAGATCAGACCTTTGTCTGAGTACTTGTTTGTCATGATTTTTTCCAAATTTGTGGGTTGCCTTTTCACTTTGTTGGTAATTTCTTTTGAAGTTAAAAAACTCAGAAGAGCAGGTCCCAGTTGTTAATTCTTTCAACTGTTTCCCATGTGATTTGATTTCAGTTGATGAAGTCTTGCCTACTACTAAGTCTTCAAGAGTTCTTCCTAATTTCTCTTCCAGGAGATTTAGTGTCTCTGCTTTCATGTTTAGATCTTTAATCCATTTTGACTTTAGTTAAGTGCATGGTGATAGATCTGGGTGAAGTTTTGTTTTTCAGCGTGTAGAAAGCCAGTTTTTCCACCACGATTTGTGAAAGAGGCTATCTTTCTTCCAGTGAGTATGTCAGGCCCCTTTGTGAGAGATATGGTAGCTGAGTGTTTTCGTAGGGGCTTCACCATCTTCTAATCTATTCCATTGATCCTTAGGTCTATTTTTATTTTTGCCAGTAACATGATGACTTTATCACAGTAGCCTTGCAGTGTAATTTCAAGTGAAGAATTGTAATGCCTCCTGCCTTGTCTTTATTGCCCAGAATTGTCTTTGCTATTCTAGGTCTTTTCTGATTCCAGATAAATTTTAGTAATGATTTCTCCAGGTCTATGAGGTATGTTGGTGGTAGTCTGATAAGGATTGCGTTAAATCTGTACAGCAATTTTGGGAGTGTGGCTATCTTCACAATGTTGGTTCTTCCTATCCAGGAGCATGGAATATCTTTCCATTTTCTGAAATCCTCCACTATCTCTTTTTTCAGAGTACTGTAAGTTTATTTCAAAAAATCTTTGACTTCTTTACTTCGATTAATTCCATTTTATTTCATTTTTTCGGTGCTATTGTAAAAGATATTGTTTCTATAATTTCTCTCTTAGTGTGTTTGTTGTCTGTGTAGAGGAATACTATTGAATTTTGGGTATTGACTTTATAACGTGCTATGCTACTGAATTTCTGTATTCATTCTTGTAGCTTCTTGGTGGAGTTTTTTTTGGGTCTTCTAAGTAAAGTATCATGTCATCTGCAAATAAAGATAATTTAATTTCTTTTTCACCTGTTCTTATTTCTTTTATATATTTCTCTTGTCTAATGGCTGTAGCTAAGGATTCTAGAACTATATTGAATAGTAGTGGTGAGAAAGGGCATCCTTGTCTTGTACCAGATATGAGAGTAAAATATTTCAGTTTTTCCCCATTTAAGATTGTGTTAGCCGCTAGGTTCTCATAAATGGCTTTTACCAGATTGAAGTAGAGGCCATCTATTCCAATTTTCTGTAGGACTTTGAAACTGAATGAGTGTTGGTCTTGTAAAAATCCTTTTCTGCATCAGTGGTGATGATCATGTGATTTTTAGTTTTTGCTCTATTAATGTAGTGTATTACATTTATAGATTTTTAAATATTGAACCATCCTTGCATTCCTGTGATGAATCTTACCTGGTCATCTTGTATGATCTTCTTGATGATTTGCTGTATTCTATTTGCTAGGATTTCATTGAGGATTTTGGCATCTATGTTTATGAGGGAAATCGCCCTGTAGTTCTCTTTCTTAGTTGTGTCTTTCCCTGGTTTTGGTATCAGTATAATACTTGCCTCCTGGAATGATTTTGGGAGAATTGCTTCCTTTTCAATTTCATGGAAGACTTTCAAGTGTATAGGTACTACATCTTCTGTGAATTTCTTGTAGAATTCAGCTGTGAATCTATCTGGAACTGGACTTTTCTTTATCGGGAGGTTTTTAATTACATCTCATATTTCATTGGCTGTTATTCAGCTATTGAGAGTAATAATATCTTGTCTATTCTGTTTTGGCGATTTGTAACTTTCTAGGAATCTCCATTTCTTTTGTGTCTTCTATTCTGTGAGAGTGAAGATTTTTATTTTATTTTATTTTATTTTATTTATTTATTTATTGTGGAAGCGGGGATTGATCTCAGGCCTTTGCACTTAGCAGGGAAGCGCTTATTCTACTGAGCCATCTCCCTAGCCCTGGAGAGTAATGATTCTCAAAGTAGCAATTTATAATCTTCTGAATTTCCATTGGGTCTGTAGTAATTACACCCTTTTCATTCCCTATTGCTTGTATTTTAATTCTTGCTTTCCTCCTTTTAATGAGTTTAGCTGGGGCTTATCAACTTTATTTAATCTTTCAAAGAACCAGCTTTCTGCTTTCTTAATACTTTTATTTGTTTTCTTCGTCTCAAGGGAATTAATTTCTGCTCTAATCTCTATGCTTTCTCCCCTTTTTTGGGCTCTGGGTTTGGTTTGCTTTTCCTTTTCTAGTTGTTGAATGTGTACCATTTGTGTATTTTTTGTTCACGTTCTGTTTTCCTAATGTGTGAATTTACAGCTATGAATTTCCCTCTGAGAACTGCTTTCATCGTATCCCATAATTTCCGATAAGTTTTGCTTGAATTTTCATTGAATTGTAGATATTGTTGAATTTCTTGTTTAATTCCATCTGTGACCCATTGATTGCTGATTAGGGTGTCTAATTTCATGTATTTAAGGTTTTTTTTCTGGTTTCTTATATCATTTTTTCCAGTTTCATTGCACTTTGGTCTAATAATGTGAATGGGATAATTTCTGTTTTCTTACATATACTTAAAAATGACCTATGGAACAGTATGCGGTCTATTTTAGAAAATGACCCATGTGCAGCTGAGAAAAGTGTTTATTCATCTGTGTTTATGTGGAAAACTGTGTATATGTCCAACAAGTCCATTTGCTTAAAGCTCTGTTTTAGTTCTGTTATTTCTTTGCTAAGTTTTTGCCTGATTGACATATCTTTTGGGAATAAGGGTGTTCTAAGAACTTCTGTTAAAATTGTGGTATTAGGGGAACTACCCTTTTGGGCCCCCCATCCTGTCACTGTCTTGGACAGGAGCTTTCTTTCTCTCAATAAATATATTCTGCTCATAAAAAAATTAAAAAATAAAAATAAAATTTCGTTATTGAATATCAGATTTTTCATGTCCATTAAGATTTGATTTATATAGTTGGGTGCTCCTGTGTTTGGTGCATACATATTTATGTGGTGTTACCTCTTCCTCTTGAATTATTCCCCTAACTTGTATATAGTGGCCTTCTTTATTTTGCTTGATCATTGTTGGTTTGAACTTGAGACTGTCTGAACATAGGATTGCTAGCCCTGTTTTTTCTGAGGTGCTGTGGCATGTAGTATTGTGTGCCATCCTTTGACTTTCAGGCTATGAATGTCTTTATGAGTTAAATGTGTTTCTTGTATACAGCATATGGTTGGATTTTGTTTCCTAATGCACTGTGCCATTCTATTTCTCATAATTGTTGAATTGAGTCCATTTACACTGATAGTTAGAATTGAGATGTATTGACCTATGATTGACATGTTATTTATCTTTTACTCCTTTTTCTCCTATGTTTAATTGCTTGCCTTATTTAGTTGGTTGATTCTGATCTCATTCGTGGAGCTCTGATCATTTTGGTCCCTCTCTAGAATATCTTTCAGTATCCTGTGTAGGTTTGGCTTTGTCATCATGAAATTCTGTAGCTATTCTTTGTCATGAAAGTATTTCACTTCGCCATCAAACTTGAAAGAGGGTTTGGCAGGGTATAGTAGTCTGGGTTGGATTTTGTTTTCATAGAGGACTTGAAGTACTCTGCTCCATACTCTTCTTGCCTTCATGGTTTGTGAAGAGAAGTCGGCCATAATTCTGATGGGATTTTCTTTGAAAGTGATCTGCTTCTTTTCTCTAGAGGCTTTCAGTATATTATTCTTTTGCTGAATTTCTGGGATCTTGACTATTATATGTCTTGGTGTGTTTTTCATTGTGTTAAGGTTACTTGGTGTTCTCAATGCTTTGGTTAACTGAATGTCAGATTGTTTCCTCATATTTGGGAAGTTTTATACTATTACTTCTGCCAATACTTTTTTAATGTTATTTGTATTGACTCCTTCTTTCTCTCTCATATCTATTAGTCTCAGATTGTTCATCTTTGCATCACCTTGCAGGTGATCGATAATTCTTTCCTGCATCCTACTTGTTTTTAAGAGATCCTTTCTTAACTTTCCACTAGCTGCAGCAGTGTCTTCAAGATCTGAAACTCTGTCTTCAATTTCACTTAAACAGTTTTGCAAGCTTGTTATTGAGATTTTAATTTCCTCTATATCTCTTTCATTCTGCTTCATGTGACCTATTTCTTTCCTGTATTGCTCATACAAGGAATCCGTCATTTTTCTAATCTCCTCTTTTTTTTTTATCAATGTCTTCTTTAGAAGTAGTTAAAAATTCTTTTACTGTTGTATTTTTTTTTTGTCAGATTGGGTTTCCTCCCTATGTTTTCTGGTTGTTTGTTTACTTCAGATGCTATGAGCTCTGAGAATTCATTTTATATTTGAGAAAAGAATTCTGCTCTGACTTCCCCTATAACTTTCTGCTGTTGCTTATTTACTATTGACGCTATTAATTCATACATTTGAGCTGAGCTAGTAGAAAAGAATTCCACTCTGAGATCTATGATTTTCTGCTGTTGCTTTTTTTTACTATCTACACTATTAATTTATACATTTGAGCCAAGCTAGTGTCCCCTGCATTTGTTCTTGGTGGGCATTTGGTTTCCTTCATATGTTTCTGCTTTTGATTCTTTACTGCAAACCTTATTAATTCAGAGATTTCTTTTTTATTTTCAATCTGAGTTCCTCTATACCTTTCTGCAGCTGTTCCTTTAATTTCAGAAGCCATTGATTATTTGCTTTCAGCTGTGTGATTCCCAATTTATTCTGTGTTGGTGTCCTCTGCACTTGTTATGGGTGGGCTTGGGTTCTGAGATTGCATTTTGTTCCTTCTCGTCATTTTGTGTAGCACGGTCTTCTGACTTTGTTGTAGAACTTTGCTGAAGTTATAACCTTAGCGCCTACTGAAGTTCAGGTGCAGATCTACAATGTTTGGATTTATCCAGCTGTGCCTGGCTTGAGTCTGGCTGCTGTGCTCAGCTCTTTTCTGTTGCTGCCCTTGAACGTGAACCTTTTTTGCCCTTCTGGCAAGATGTTCTGCTCCTGGACTAGCTGGGTGGTTCTCTCCCATACACTCTCTGCAGGGTTTGCAGCTGCAGGGTTTCACCCAGGCCTGTATGACACTCCTGAGCTGAGTCTGGAAGGCACAAGTAGGAATAGGGGGGAGAGGCAGCTCTCTCAGCCACTCACTGGGCCTGGGCTAGTACTGGATTTGAGGATACCCTGAACGTGGCAGAATTTCCTACTTGGCGGGGTGGGGGGTAACTACGGTGTCATGTGGTCATCCCAAGTGTGTGGAATAGGGTCTCACCCACGTTGCAGCTGGGCTGGGACCAGTAGGTCCCACCGGCACAGGGTAACCAGAAGCTCTCCCATACACTCACTGGGCCTGGGCTAGGACTGCGTCTGGGGTTTCTTGGAACGTGGCAGAAAATCCTACTCAGTGGTTGGTGTGGGGGAGGTGCTGCGGAGTCGTGGGGGGCATCCCAAGGCGGTGGCCTGTAGTTCAGTTTTGTTTCCAGTTTTGTTTGGTTTTCGAAAAATGCAAGTCATGACTCTCTGCTAGAAAAAACTGGAAAGCATTTTTTTTTTTGTCTGTAGGACATAATTATCAAAAGAATATCTGACAATTTTTTACCACACAATGAGGTATACAACCTCCTTCTCCTCAATAACCCCTAGATCTGATACTAAAACTATCCAGGCTGGTTCCTCTTTTACCATTCTGCAAATCCTTCCACATTGAGACCCTATTCCAAATTTCTAGGAACTATGAAATTTAAGTTGCAAGAGGGTACTCCTTGAACTACTGCTTGTATCTTGCTTTGCTGAGTGAAAATTATGACTTAAATGCAATGAGTTTCCTTATACTCCATAGGCTTGAGAAACACTGATAAGTGCTTGCTACTTGATAATACCTGTAGACTAAAAGCTCCACTCATTTCCCCTCAATAGAAATGCTACTTATATCTCACAGGATGCCCCTTCCTGAATTCTGGCCTAATTAACTTTGGAGCATATTGACTCAGGACAAAAAATGTAAGGACCAATATAGTACAAAATAAGATTTTTTATGAAGAGCAACCTTATATGTCGTTCAAAAGACTAAAATACATTTAGTAACTTCTCTTCTTGTTGTGTGAATTTAGGTAAGCTGAGTGTGAGTTTCTATGCAGCATGGTTTGAGTAAAAGTGTTGTGTTTAACGAATAGCATCTATGATGACTCTGGATTCCCTACACATATGTGGTAAGTACTGAAACAAGTCATCAGAAAGACTTCCACATTAATATTCAATAAAGAATGGATAATTAGGATGGTCAGCAGCATTGCATTAAAAAGTGAAAGTTTAGCTTAGTGACTTTATTTTAAGATACATGAGAAAATTTATTAAATAAAGATAGTAATGGTCTTGTGTACAGCTTTGAAAATACATTAAGGTATTGGGATGCATTAAATGTATATTTTTGTGACTTTGTATGTTTTATTTAAATGTGTATCTTCAAAGCAGAATTATATTTGCTAATAAGTAAGGATTACTAATTTTGTTCTTGTGATCTTTCCATTGGTATTTTTGAGACACTTCTCAACAAATATTAAGACTGTAGCAAATAGAAAATAAAAATTGGTATCTAGATAAGAACAACTTGGAGGTGAGAAATAAGTTGTCTATGAAAAATATACATTTAAATTTTAAAGACTTA
>NW_004524608.1:19484527-19488890 GCF_000260255.1 Octodon degus | reverse complement strand
TTAAATGTAGCTTAAGAGATATTACAGACTTGGATGAATTGTAAAATACTTGTTTATCTAGTATCAAGGCTAAACTCAGAACTTTTGCATTGAACTACATGTTCTCAGCCTTTTTAAAATTTTGAAGCAATTGTTAATTGGCTAAACTGCCCATGTTGAGCTCAAATTTGTAATAATTCTACATCAGCCTCCCAGAATACTGAAATTACAGGTATGTACCACTAACTTGAATAAACTTATAAATTTAACACAGGAGCTGGCAGGGGGGAATCTCAGTGGTAGAGTGTTTGTCTAGTATGTACATTCTTCAGTTTTATTTGCAACATTGCATTAAAAAGACCATAAAGCAAATATTTCTCTTAACTCTCACCAAAAAACACTTAGTAGAATACATGGTGGACATGTATTGACCATGTGTTTTATGTTTTTGGCTGTGTTAGGATGAAAACGTGTAGTTCTATTAAATCTGCAATTCTATAGAGGATTTATGTAGGCAGGTACTTGTCCTAGACTGTTTAAAAAATTACCTGGTCAAAAATAATCAGTCGTGGGGCTGGAGAGATGGCTCAGTGGTCTAAAGCACCTACTTGAAACAAGCTTGGCAAAGCACAGGGACCGCGGTTCGATCCCCAGTACCACATGCCAGCCAGACCCGCCCCCTGGTGGGCTGAGCTGGCCACACACACACACAATAAATAAATGTAATAAATAAAAATAAATAAATATATAAAAAAATAATCAGTCGTATTCATTAGAGAACAATAGTAAATAAGACAGTTTAGAATACAAGACTGCCTTTGCCTGCCTTTGCCAGAGCTTGGCTGAGCTACAGCTGCTATTCTCACTGTTGTAGAAGGTAAGCATACAATAGACACCTATGGAGTGGGTGTTCCACTGCACTTAGAGAAGTAGTATTTGTAGAAGTCTTTAAAGCACCTTTTCATACTTGAAGCCAATCTAAAGATGGTAGGTACTTGAATTCAGCAAAATAAAGGAGCCACAAAGCTAGGAAATCAATTGAATATCTGTAAGTGGGACTTGGCCCAGTGCCTAAAGCAAAAACCTTACCTCACTGTTTAGATGAACAATCGCTTCTCATCCTTTTGGCTAAGATCAAGTGTAGTATCTGTTTATATGAACATCGTCTGGTCAAGAGTAGCTATCAGTTGCATCATGCGTCACAAAATCCACAAAATTATAAATAACATATTGTTCTGTTGGGGTGTGCATATATATATATATATATATATATATATATATATATATATATATATATATATGATTTAGGAGAGATATAGGGCTACTTTGTCCTAGTTCTTTGAGAATAAAAACTGGTGTTAATATTGTTTAGACAAAATATTATGTCTGCATTTTGTCCTCTGCATAACTACTATGAAGACAACAATATGCAATGTGCTAATTATTATAACATCCTACTAACCTGATTTTATGTTTTCTCATTAACATGAACAAAAATAAAATAAAATAAAAACTGAAAGGAAAAAATAAAATACATGCATAAAAAAGACACCTATAGTGTATTGCAGAGCCCAGCCCCAGCCTCTCCCCATAGCATCTTTGGTGGTTGATCAAGCTTTGGTTGCTTCTTCCACCACTGTAGAAGGCAAGCAAATAGAGGACATGGGAACCTCTCCTGCCAGGACAGGAAGCCTTTATGCACCATACATTGCCCTCCTACTGTCAAGAAAGCCTTGCTCTCCTGCAACCTGTACGTGTACCATCACTGTTGAATCCAGGTGAATATTGGTAGTTAATAAAATGTTAAAATGAAGTCACAAAAAACACACACTAAGACCTGCAGGCCACCCAGAACAAGTCTAAAAGACAATTGGAAGCTGGTAAAATCATTTAATGAAAATTTAGACCTTGAAGCCAGCACTGTGGCCTATGAATGTGAAAGGAACGATCTCTTAAAAGTAAAAAGTATCAGGAAATAATCATCCAGTAGCTACAAGATTATGCAAAGAAAAAATATATAAGACTCATAGGTTTAAAAAAAGCAGGAATAAACACAAATAACAAAAAAAGTTTATTTTTTAAGTACTAGCACAAAATTTCCTAAGCATTAGAAAAGAATCTTACATACAGTTAAGTGAGCTATATAGCACTCCACTTAGCACTAGTCATAAAAATTCTAGATTCAGACACATAACAGTCAATGTCTCAGAAGTTCAGCAAAACAACAGAGTATTCAATATGGTTAGAGAATCAAGAAAATCATCTATGATGGAAAAAACATCAGAATCATGGTAGATTTCTCAACACAAACCATCAAATCAAGAAGAGCTTGGAGTGTGCTTTTTTTGTCCTGAAAGAAAACAGCTCACAACCCAGAATGGTGTAACCTTCAATGTTTTAAATTAAACTTAATGAAGACATAAGATAAATAGAGCAGAAAACATAGAAGAACTCTATGGAACCTATAGTAGGAAAATATTTTTTTGTTGTTGTTTGTTTTTTGGTGGAACCAGGGATTGAACTCAAGGAAAATAATATTTAAAAAACAATTCAATACATATCAGTTAATGTTATCAATGTAAATGGGCTCAATTCACCTATCAAAAGCAGACTGGAGAATGCAACAAGAAACATAAGAAACATATTTAACTCAAAAAGAACCTCATATACTAAAGTCAAAAGGTGGAAAACAATACTCCATGCAACAGGAACCCCAAGAAAAGCATGAAAAGTTATGCTGCTTGCTGACAATATGAACTTCGAAGCAAGAAGTACTAAAAGAGATAAAGAAAGATCACTATATATGCTCTGTTAACTGCTTGTTTCGCTTGGTGTTTCCTTTCTTTTGTTGTTTTTGAAGTTGTGATCATTTTTGTCTCTTTCTAGAATATCTGTCAGTACTCTTTTTAGGGCTACTTTAGTGGTCATAAATTTCTTTAGTTGTCTTTTTCACAGAAGTATCTTTTCTCTTCATTATGTTTAACTTAAAATTTTGCAGGGTCCACAGAGGTAAGCTGTAAGAAGAATTGATAACAGTAGTAAATATACACACACACACAATGTAGAAGTACCCAACTATTAAAGACAAATTTTAGCATGACTTACCCGCCCTGTCCACGGGCCTGCTGATATGGGACTAAGCATGGTGGTGCACATGTGTAATCCCAGCACTTGGGTGGCTGTAAAACAGGCAGATCACTATAAGAATGATCTACTAGTGAGACCCTGAATACCCTGTAGACCCTTCCCTAAAATGCAAAAAAAAAAAAAAAAAAAAAAAAAAAAAAAAAAAAAAAAAGACAAATTTTATCAGAACTAAAAAAGCACATGTACAAGAACAGAGTTATTATGAGGGAATTTAACACTTCACTAACACAAATAGATAGATAAATGAGGCAAAAAAATCAAAGAAATAACAGAATTAAAACAAATGTGAAGAAATGGATTTAATAGACTGTACAGAGTGCTCTAACCAACAATTTCAGAATGCACATTCTTCTCAGCTGCACATGAGACGTTCTACAAAATTGACCATATATTAGTACATAAAGTATGCTTAAAATAAGAAAAGGAATTCAAATTATCTGATCATGGTGCAATGAAAGTGGAAATTACATATTTCACCTTCCACATGCCTTCTGCATTGTATGTCTTCTTTAGTTACTCTCATTGAAGAGGAGGAGGAGAAGGAAGTGTATAAGAACCAAACTAGTGAGAAAAGACTTAAGAATTCTCTCCCTGCCAAAATGCCTATACGTAAGCTAATTAGAATCCTGCCTGAGGTCAAGAACCACACTGTGACATATGAGACAAACACTGGTGAAATATATGATGGAAAGCTCATTGAAATGGAGAACAATATGAATTGCCAGATGTCCAACATCACAGTTACAAACAGAGATGGCCAAGTGACACAGCTAGAGCAGGTATATATCTGTGGCAGCAAGTTACACTTTCTGACTTTGCCTGATATGCTGAAAAATTCACCCTTGTTAAAGGTGATGAAAAATAAAAACCAAGAATCAGGAGCTGGCAAGGGAATACCTGAGATCCAAACCGACCAAGTGGCTGCAAAAAAGAGAACATAGAATAAGATGTGTAAACAACTTCCAGAAACAAAGATAACTTTCTTTGTTGAACAGAACTGTCCTTACATTTTCTTTTTCTTTTTTTTCTATTTTTTCCAAAATTTTATTGATAAAAAGATAGCAATGAGGCAGTTTCAAATCAAATCGGAAGTACAGTTTCAACAAATAACACACTGCATATATTCTTCTTAGTGGTTAATTGCTATACAAGATGCGGACTTGAGATCCTATTTACAAACACCATTGGAACAAATCATTCTACTCATTAAGAAAATGCAACTATATATCTATCCTAA
>NW_004524608.1:19483357-19483805 GCF_000260255.1 Octodon degus | reverse complement strand
TTAGATTATATTTTAAAAATAGGATAAAGAATTCTATGCTTCTCATGTTTGCACATAAGTCCAAAAATCTCATCATATACAACCTTGAAACAGGACCCTACCACAATATTCCTTTTCCTGTCTCTTGATTTCATTCACCATCCCCTTCTTCTTGAACATCTATCTACCTGAGAGACATCATAGCAGTAAATGGCATGTCATGACAAGACACCCATATGCAGACTACCAGAATGAGAGGCACTCCAAATATGAAACTACTATTACAAATTACCATCTGCAGTGCAGTAGCTTGGTTCACAGGTATCAGAATATATAGTTAGTCAGGGTGAGAATCTTTCCAATTAACTCCTAGATTAAAAAAATCTTCTGAAGATTCTCCGGATCATTGCCTTACTCATCTTTTACATATAATTGTATGGCTTGACATTGTCATGTTTCCTAGCTCTTC
>NW_004524608.1:19442465-19475875 GCF_000260255.1 Octodon degus | reverse complement strand
GCATTTGAGCCGAGCTAGTGTCCTCCGCACTTGTTCTGGGTGGGCACTGGGTTGCTTCCATATGTTTCTGCATTTGATTCTTTATTGCAGATGTTATTAATTCAGGGATTTCTTTTTTCATTTCCATCTGAGGTCCTCCATATCTTTCTGCAGCTTTTTCTTTATTTCAGAACCTGTTGACTCATTGCTTTCAGTTGTGTGATTTCCAATTTGTTCTGTGTTAGTGTCCTCTGCATTTGTTACAGGTGGGCTTGCATTCTGACGTTGCCTTTTGTTCCTTCTCGTCATTTTGTGTAGCACTGTCTACTGCCCTTTATTGTTGATCTTTGCTGTAGGTATAACCTTCAAACGTTGTGAAGTTCAGGTGCAGCTCTACAAAGTATGGACTTATCCAGCTGCGTCTGACTTATGTCTGGCTGCTGTGCTCAGCTTCTTCCCACTGCTGCCCTTGAGGGTGAATATGTTGTGCCCCTGTAGCAAGATGTTCTGCTCCTGGACTAGCTGGATAGATCTATACTCTACACTCTCTGCAGGGATTGCAGCTGCAGGGTCACACCTCAGGCATGTATGCCAGTCCTGAGCTGTGCCTGGAGGGGGCAAGGTTAAGTAGGGGGAAGAGGAAGCTCTCCCACACACTCACTGGACCTGTGCTAAAACTGGGTCCCAGGTTCCCGGAACACCACAAAAATCCTATTCGGCAGGCGGTGTGGGGAGGTGCTGCAGAGTGGTGGGGGGCAGCCCAAGGAGGTGGGAGAGTGGCTAGCCCACGCTGCTCCTGGGCTGGGACAGGTCCCGCTGGCGCAAAGTAGCAGAAGCTCTCCAAACACTCACTGGATCTGGGCTAGGACTGGGTCTGGGGGTTCCCGGAAGTCGGCAGAAATTCCTACTCTATGGGCGAGGTGTGGGTGGTACTGCGGAGTTTTGGGGGGTGGCCCGAGGTGGTGGGAGAGCGTCCAGCCCACGCTGTGCCTGGGCTGGAACTGGTCCCACCGGCCCAGGGTAGCAAGAAGCACTGCACACACTCACCAGACCTGGGCTAGGTCTGGGCCTGGGGATTCCCCTAAGTGGACAGAAATTCCTACTCTATGGGTGGGGTGTGCGAGGTACTGCGGAGTGGTGGGGGGTGGCCCAAGGGGGTGGGAGAGGGTCTGGCCCAAGCTGCGCCTGGGCTGGGACTGATCCCGCTGGCGCAGTGTAGCAGGAAGCTCTCCACACACTCACTGGACCTGGGCTAGGAGTGGGTCTGGGGATTTCTGGAAGTCGGCAGAAAGTCCTACTTGGCGAGCGGGGTGTGGAAGGTACTGCGGAGTGGTGGGGGGTGCCCTGAGGTGGTGGGAGAGGGTCTGGCCCACGCTGCACCTGGGCTGGGACTGGTTTGCAAGGCGCAGAGTAGCAGGAAGCTCTCCGCACACTCACCGGACCTGGGCTAGGACTCTGTCCTTATGTTTCCTATTTAGGATATCTTAAGTTCATGTGGCAGACACTTGTGTGCATATCCTATATTTTCTCTGACATTTTTCTCTCTAGATCCTAGGAAATGTTACACTAAGTAAGTCTGACTGTTCTGGTTAAAAAAGGTGGAAATTATTGACAGAAGATACTGCAACAAATCCATAAATACATGGAAGTTAAATAGTACCCTGCTGAACAATAAATGATCACACATGAAATTAGAAAGAAATTTAAATATATTTACAATCAGGGGCTGGGAAGATGGCTCAGTAGAATAGGCACTTGCTTGGTAAGCACAAGGGTCTGAGTTCAATCCCAGGTTCCTTAAAAAGAATGAAATAAATAAATAAGTAAATAAAATTTACAATCAAATAAAAATGGAGATATAGCTACAGGAATATGTGGGATAGTAAAAAGTGTGTTAGGAGAAAAATTTATGCTGATAAATACATCAGGAAAACAGAACAAGCACAAATAGGCAATCTTATACTGCACCTCAAGCAATTAAAAATAAAAGAGCAGTATCTGAAAAACACAAATATGGCAAATGCGAATATTGCATTTATTTTGAAACAGTTTCTGTTGCCATTGAGAATAAATGAAAACATATGTCAGGAAAAAAGAAATAGAAGAGCAAGCCAAACCCAAAGTCCAAAGAAGGCAGGACATAAAAAATATTAGAGGAAAAATAAATGCAATGGATATGAATTAAACAATACATGGAATTAATGAAGCAAAGATTTGTTTCTTTGAATGAATAATTAATATTGATAGTATCTTACCTTTCTTATCAAGAAAGGAAAGAAAAAAACAAATTTAAGCAATAAGGAATGAAAAAGCTAAAATCACCAGAGATAACCGTAGACATACAGATCATCAATACCTACTTCCAAAATCTTAACTCTTACAATATGGAAAACACAGAAGAAATGTACAGATTCATAGATAGGTATGAATTACCAGAGCTTAATCAAAGCAATATAAAAATCCCGCATAACCCAATATCAGCCAATGAAATTAAAAATGTAATAAAAATAATTACCAACAGAAAAACCAAAGTTCTGATAGATTCATCGCTGCATTCTAAGAAATTTAGGGAAGACTTATTGCCAACTGTTCTCAAACTAGTCCCTGAAATTGAAGGGGAAGCAATACTGCCTAATTCATTTCTGGAGACAAGTATTACTCTGATACCAAAACCATAAAAACACCCAAGCAAAAATCAGAATGACCGACTACTTTCCCTAATGAACATATATTCAAAAATACTCAATAAAATGCTAGCAAATAGAATGCAGCAAATCATTAAGAAAATTATACATCACAAGGGGCTGGGGAGATAGGTCAGTAGAATAAACACTTGTGTGGCAAGCGCAGGGTCCTGAGTTCAATCCCCGGTCTTGCAAAAAAAAAAGAAAAAAAAAAATTATACATCACAACCAAGAGGGATTCATCCCAGGAATGCAGGGATAATTCAATATACATAAATCCATAACTGTAATATGGTACATCAAAGACAAAAGTCACATTATCATATCAATAGATGTTAAAAAAAAAAGCTTTTAAAAAGTCCAACCCTCATTCATTACTTAAAAATAAAAAACAAAACAAACAAAAACCCCCCAAAACTATAGATAATTGGAAGAGATGGTCTTTATCTTACATGATAAAACTCATCTATGACACACCAGCGACCAAAGCTGAATCCATCATACTGAATGGACAGATACTTAAAATCTTCATTTTAAAATAAAAAACAAGACAAGGATGACCCCTGTCATCACTCCTGTTCAATGGAGTTCTAGGAACACTAGCCAGAGAAGTTAGTGAAGAGAATTTTTTTTTAAAAAGCAATAATTACTAGAAATAAGGAAGTGAAACAATCATTATTTGCAGATGACATTATACTCTATTGGGAGCCACAGAAGCTGTAAATTGGTCAGAGTGAGGCCTCATGGCTGAAAGCAGCCAAGCTATCTCAGTCCTGAGATAAGCATACTGATTGGTTATTGTCAGCTGTTAGTCACTAGGCAATCTCATGACATACAATATTAACTTTACAAAGGTATACATAAATGCCCCTACTGTGGTCCTGGGAAACATTGCACTTAACCAGGCAGATAAGCCAGCAATTAACGTGGCTCTTGTCTTCTTTATCTTTTCCTCATTCCTGCCAAAAACAGATCACATGGGAGACTAGGGGATCCCTACATTTGCTGCCCAATCAAGACATCCAATACAAAAGAAGAGTGAGCAGCAGGAACACTAGCAAAGTGTACACATAAGGGAGTGAAGTGAATTGGTTTTAGCTAATAATCACCACAGGCATGATATGTACTGTCATATCAGTTGTAAAGTGTGGAGATGAAAGTGCATTAGGGCCACAGATGGGTTCACCAGGTTTGGAAACAGGGCCATTATGGCTAAAGAGATAAATAACCTTAAAAAGAGAGAGAGATTTGAGAGAATCCTAAAGGAAAGTTACACTGAGTTAAAAATGGGGCAAAATAGAGTTTCAAGGGCCACAGAGATATCCATACATAGAAGTGGTTTTGGCCTGATTGATCC
Source organism: Octodon degus (assembly GCF_000260255.1). Lineage (NCBI taxonomy): Eukaryota > Metazoa > Chordata > Mammalia > Rodentia > Octodontidae > Octodon > Octodon degus. The sequence goes on along the minus strand of NW_004524608.1, from coordinate 19,471,855 downwards.
CTATATTTACTTTTTCTTTAACTTAGACCATTGAGCTATCTCATTGGCCCCACCAGCTTTCCCATATAATCAATTCCTGAGACCAAGTGGGAGAAGGAGGAGGAAACATTGTCACCAAAAATGATAGAGCTTAAACCCTCTAGCCTTGCCCCATCAAATAAAGAAGGAGTGATGGGAGTCTAAAAGGATCCTTTCCCACCAGAGAACTTCTTTCCCCAAAGATTTCATTTCTCAGCAGTCAATTATTTTTATGGAGACCTTGGAAAAAACCTTGGCAAAAATTTGAAAGTTTATGAGTAAGGAAAAGCAATTCAAAGATTTTAGACCTCCTGATACCTATTGGGTTCAACAGATAAAACAAAATCATCAGAAAGTAAGGTTGATTATTTAAGGAAAATTATTTAAAGAGTTACCAGACACAGATGTAGATGTTTCAGTTATTTCTCAGCATAGTGAAGCATGAATTATGAATTCTACATGAGTGTTACAGATTTACAAAGGTTGGACAAGGTTTCTTTCTCTAGCAGAAGAGCTAAATTACTAATTTTAAGGGATACAAAGGGCAATTCTGAATATTTCTCTCCTCTTATTCTCCCCCATATTCTGGTCAGTCTATGGGGTTATGACAAATTAAATGGTATGAGAGCAATTTTGGCTAGTCCTAACTCCCTTGTGACTCATCAGTTGTTGCAACAAGGTACCATTCCAAATCAATTTCTTGGTAAAAATAATCAAGGGAGAAGAGAACCTTCTCCAGTTATGGTTCCTAAAAGGAACAATTTTATCATAGGCTACTCATCCTCACATTTTAAGGTAAGCTTTGATCTCTTCTGTGACCCCATAGAGGATATCCAAGATAACTTCGATATCTGATGACCCTGTTTGGATTGATCAGTGGCCACTCAGGAGAAGATTATAATAGCTCATATATTTGTTAAAGAACAGATGATAGTAGGGTCCCTAGAATACTCTAATATACCTTAGAATACACCAAATTTTTTAATAAAAATTCAGGAAGATGGAAATTGCTACAGGACTGGTGGGTCCTGAATTGCACCATGAAACCTGTGGGGGCACCACAACAAGGATTGCCCAGTCCTATAGTTATTCTTTTACATTTTTCCCTTATAGTGATTGATTTAAAAGACTGTTTTCTATCATTCTCTACCATGAAGACAAAAAATGTTTGCTTTTATTTTACCCTCTCTTAACCATCAGGCCCCTGTGCCACTTCCAATTGTGCTGTCTACCACAGGGAGTGGTGAATACTTCAACCCTGTGCCAAGATTTTGTAGTTGTAGCCATTCTGTCAGAATTACAGGTCTATCCATCTGAGCATATTATCCATTACATAGATGATATTTTTGAAGCACCTGAGTCCCCATTAATTTTCCATCAAATATTTATGCAATTAGATATTGACCTCCACAATGCAAGTCTAGTGACAGCCCTGAAATGGTGCAAAGTAAGGCATCCTTTTCATATTTGAGACACCTTATTCAATAGAGAAATATTGTGCCCCAAATTGTTCAGATCCAAGTTAAGCACCTTGTGACTTTAAAGTATTTTCAGACTTTGCTTAATTACATTGTTGATTTCCAGCTCTTAAGCTTATTACTCATGATTTGTATCCTCTCTTTGACATTCTTAAGGGAAACTCAACCCTTACTTTTAAAAGAACACATATCAGAGGCTAAAACTGCCTTCAGTAAAGGTAATCAGGCTCTTTATGATTCCCAGCTTTCTACATTTGACCCTTCTTTGCCAAGACTTTGAATTATTTCCCCACTCAGTGTATCCTCACTGCTGTTATTTGGCAGTCTCAGGGTCCCTTACAATAGATACACATGTCACATACTCCACATAAAATTATTACTCCCTTTCATGATGCTGTGGCAGAACTGACTGCATGTAGGGAATGCATGTGATTCAGCTCCTTGGTTATGAGGTACAAATTATTGTTTTCCCTTTTATTAGTTCAACAAAAACGGTTATGACAATTTTCATCCTTTCAATCTGCACAGCTAACTTCGCTGGTTTTATTGACAGTCCCTATCCTTAAGATAAATTAATACAATTTTCTTTTTGTATACCCTTTTTTTCCCTTTAAAAAATAAGTTCAGTCCCCATAACAGCAGATATTTCCATGTTTCATAGATGTGTGAGCCTCTAGTTAAAAAGGGTATGTAAAAGCCTCCTCTTCCACAATACGGGACCTGGAATTTTCCTCTGCACAAAAGCCTAAATTTAAAGCAGTCATATGGGATTTGCAAGATTTTTCATCCTCTCCAATTAACCTCCTTTCAGACTGTCTTTATGTCTGTGGTGTAATGCAGCACATTGAAACTGCCAATGTGCGCACTGTTCAAGAAGATGCTTTTCATTTACTTGCACTCTAAAATTTATCATGCAGTCACATTTTGGTCCCTGATTTGTTGATCATATATATTCTCATTCTCAATTTCCAGGATTCCTCACTAATGGGAATGGTATTATAGACAAATTGTTGGGTGCTATGATTGTTACTGTCTTATATCCTATTTAACAGACTTATGTCTCATGCTACCTTTCATCAAAATGCTTCTACCTTACACAAACAGTTTCATTTTACCCAAAACAGGACAAAGAAATTGTTAAATGATGTTCCTCATGTATAATACACCTACCCTCACTTTCTTTGGTGGTCAGTCTCAGGAGGATACATGCTGATCATCTTTGGTAGATGGATGTTACACACATTCTTGAATTTGCTTTTTAGCATTGTATCCATGTTTCAGTGGACACTTCCGCAGGATTCTTATTTGTTACTGGCCACACTGGTGAAGCTGCTAAACATGTAATTGCTTGCTCTTTGGACTTCTTTAGTGCCCTTGGCTGCCCAAGAACACTTAAGACTGACAATGGTCCACCATATACAAGTGCCACCTTGCACAGGTTTTGTAAAACTTTTCATATTTTTTTATCCCAGGCATTTGCTATATACCTGAGGGCCAAGAATTGTTGAATATGCTTATTGTATGATCAAAATTTAATGACAAAAAGTAAAGTAGGACTATTTTTCTACAAAATTCACACCTCATAGTAGAATTCACTTGACAATATACACTATTGACTTTTCAAATTCTACTAAAGATCAAAGTACAGAGGTAGAAAACATGCTACTAGAGACAGCATTCAATCAGGTAAAAGAAGAAAGAAAAAAAAAAGAAAACTAGGAAAGGTCCTCTGGAGAGATCTCAGTACTGGAAAATGGAAGAGACCCAGTACACTATGTATCATACAGTAGAGGGTAGAAGGTATGCTTGTGTCTTTCCAAAAAATGATGAATGTCCTAAATTTGGTGCCAGAGTTTGCTCTAAGGCTGTACTATAAAGCCAGATCTGGAGAATTTAAGAATTATGAGACTAATTCCAACCTAGAACCTATTGAAGAAACTGCCAAAATGAAAATACAAGGTCTAAATAGGTGATAGAGTATAATGAGATCAAAGTATTAAGACAAAACAAAATACAAAATTATGATATATGTATAATAAATTTAAAGAAAAGATGTTATTCCTTTCAAGTTTTTCTGATAAGTAATCCCTACTAATTGACAAATAACAAAATCTGTCTATTTATAATTATAAATTTTAGAAAAAATTATAATAGAGGTACTATAATTTAATTTGTTCAGGAATATAAATATTTGTGTGCACTCTTGATTTTGTAAAGTTTGTTGGTTTTGTGTTCTGTGTATTTGATTATGTGTGTAATAGCTATTCTTCTTTTTATTGGAAATTTGGGATATAGACTTAAAAGTATGTTTTTTCCAAAGTTACCAGCTGGCCTAACTGATATAAAAATTAGTTTACTCACATGTCATGAAAAAAATTTAAAATATTAACAAAATTTGTTAGAGTGGGGATAGGACTCCAATTAGCGGATAGAGAGGTGGCCAAAATTAGTTCATTAATAAAGAGCTCCAATAATCTCCATAGTCTGTTAGAAGATAACCCCAATATTTGGTCACTGCTTAAAAGATAGTTTTTCAGAAAAATATTACATTAAGATTTTTCTCATAAGAAATTCTCTTGGTAAAAAGCTAAATTAAGAAACAAAGATTTTCATGTGTGTAGTAATTTATTATTGGTAATCTCATGGCATATTAAATGTATTTCTTTATAATTCTAGATGTACAGGTCTTCAAAAATGTAAAACAAAAATTGGTTATTGTGATGAAGCTCTTTGAGATTTAGATCTTTGCCTTTAACAACAACAACAACAACAACAACAACAAACAACAACAAAGAGAAGTTATAGGATGGATATTCCTTTAAACATTAACAAATTAGGGAAAATTACTTATGTATTCGATAAATATGATAGGGTAAAAGTGTTATGTCAAATGAAAATTTGTCTCATCATTTTTTCTTAATTTTAATGAGAATAAAAAGCAATGAGACAGTTTCAAAACAAGTTAGTAGGGCAGTTGCAACAATTAATACAATATATATAGTTGTCTTCATAGTAGTTATTCAGAGTATAAGGTGTAGACACGATATCTTGTCTAATAATATCAGTACAACCCTTTCTTCTCAATGATCTAACATAAAGTAGCTGAATATCTATCCTCCTTGTCAAAATTATGTCAAAATGTCATCACGCTTGTCATGCCACAATGTTATATATGATTTTGACTTCTAAATTTCTGCATAAAAATATGCAATTGTTGGGGCTGGTGAGATGGCTCAGTGGTCTAAAGCACCTACTTAGAACAAGCTTAGCAAAGCACAGGGACCACGGTTCAATCCACCAGCACCACATGCCAGCCAGTCCCGCCCCCTGGTGGGATGAGCTGGCCACACACACACACTAAATAAATAAATAAAAAATATGCAATTGTTGTCAGGATTTAAATATTAGAATAGGGGCCAGGGATATGGCTCAGTGCAATAAGCGCTTCCCTGGCAAGTGCAAGGGGCTGAGTTCAATCCCCGGTTCCGCAAATAAATAAATAAATAAATATTAGAATATACATGGTTAGAAAAAAACTTAGCCAATAAAAATTAATTTGTGCAAAACAGAAAAGAAAAATTGTTCTGTTTTATATATAAGGTGCTTGAAATTCAGATACCTATTTTTCTTTACATTTTAGGAAAAGGACTACAGAGTGTTCAGTGACTCACTACTAGATCAGTCTCATAGCAATCCACCTGTTTACAGTCTCCCAAGTCTTGGGATTACAGGTGCGTGCCACCATGCCCAGTCTCAATTGCCATCTCAGTGCACCCCAGGGGTGGGGCTGGCACAGCAAGCCCAATGATCAAATCCCCTGGCTCCTGTGCCTGCTTGCAGACACTTTAATCTGATGAGCAATTTAACTGACCCTCTTCTGGATGTTTAATGAGTAAATTTTGGAAGGAAAAATTAGAGCTATGGACAGGCTAAGAAGCTAGCCAATATTTTGGCCCAAGCCCTCTGAGAATAATTAGGACTTAGAAGAAAAGGGAACCTCTGACATCATATCCTGTAACTCAGTTGAGTCCTTGATTTTCCCATCAAGGAGATTACAGGACCACAGGGGAGTGAATCAACCATGAATGATGTGCCTAAAGAAAGTCACTTGGAGAGAAAAAATTTCTCAGGCTATCATAGAAAGCAACTTGGTCAAGCAATGACTATGACTCATCTAAATGGCTGACAGTGACAGAACATCTAAGAGATGCTATACATGTCCTAAGTTAAACCCTGAGGAAATTTAACTGACCTTGTAAGATAAGAAATGTTATATTTTTATTTATCCAGGTTTTGCTTTAACTTTGTCTTCACCATCCAGCAGAAATGTGTAACCATGAAATGTGAAAAGTATTGCCATAATTGTATGTTATGCTACAAAAGGCTAATAAATTCTTCAAATCACTAATAAATTCTTTCAATTTTCAGATGCACTGATAACTCAACACTGTTATGGACCGTTGGACTATATAAGATTGTGTTGCTCAATTCAAGTACTGAAAGTCTTTGTACTCGCAAGAAGAATGAAAATATCTTCTGAAAATTTCTCCAAACACAGCTGCTCTAGCTGTTATGGAATACCCATCATTCATATAACAAAACAGAAAAGGGAGATAGATATGTTGAGAGCCATGAAAACTGGAAATTGATCAAATATGTGAGAATAGGACTAGGCCCTAGTGCCTAACCTGTCAAGCTACCTCAGTCCTGAGATAAACATTCTGACTGGTTAGTGGCAGCTATTAATCACTAGGCAATCTTTTGTCACACAGTACTAACTTTGCAAAGGTATAAATAAATGCCCCCGTGGTCCTGGGGATTATTTAACAAGCCAGACAGATGGAGCATCACCTAACTCAGCTCTTGTTTATCTTTCCCTCATTTCTGCCCCTGTTCTCCCCAGAGTACAAAATGGCTATACAGGTTCAATGCATTCCTACTTATTTTTTGCTCATGAACTCTTTACCTACCCGTGCAGCTTCAAGATTTCTACCTATTTTCTCCATTAGAATACTTCACAGGGGGCTGGAGAGATGGCTCAGTGGTCTAAAGCACCTACTTGGAACAAGCTTGGCAAAGCACAGGGACCCTGGTTCAAAGCACAGGGACCGTTGTTCAATCCCCCAGCACCACATGCCAGTCAGCCCCGCCCCCAGGTGGGCTGAGCTGGACACACACAGACACACACACACAGACACACACACACACACACACACACACACACACTAAATAAATGTTTAAAAAAAAAGAATACCTCACAGATCTAGAGAAAAAAACCCTAAAATTCCTCTGAAAAAAGAAAAGAACTAGAATAACAAGAGTAATCCTGAGTTCTTTAGAAAGAAAAAGTTAAGAAGTATCACAATTCCTGACTTGAAATTATACTAAAAAGCTACTGTGATAAATTAGCATGGTACTGGCAAAATAACAGACCTGAGAATCAAAGGAACAGATTACAAGATTTACACACAACTACAAACACACTCAGCCATGCTATCTTTGACAAGAGAGCCAAATAAATTCATTGGAATAAAGATAGTCTCTTTAATAATTGGTGATAATAAAATTGGCTTTCTACATTTTGAAGGCCAAATTTAGACACATGCTTATTACCATGCAAAAAGCTACAGTCAAAATGGATCAAAGATTTAAATATTAAAACTGAAACACTAGATGTTCTGGGGGAGAAAATGGGTAGAAATCTTAAAGCCACAGGGGCAGATAAAGAATTCATGAGCAAAAATAAACTCCTTGGGAAATACTTCAAAAAATCAACAACTGGTACCCAATCTTTTCAAAACTTTCTACACATCAAAAGAAATCACAAAAATCAGGTAAAATTATAATGGACTGTCCATCAGACAAAAGACTTCTATTTAGAACATAAAAAGAATTTTTAAAAATCCAAAGCCCCGATCCAAAACTAGGATCTGTGATTAATTTATGACTCACAAATGAAGATGTACAAATTACAAATAATAATACCTACTACTGTCTCTTCCCTTGGATTGGAATTTCTCTTTCAGAAAATTCTTTATCTTCTGCATTGGCATGTTCCTATTGTAGAAAGTTGAAATCAAATTGTCTACTGACATATTGACAATGTTTTCAAAGGGAAATAAAGTGTATGCTGAACAAACATAGAATGGGTGCGTTGAAACTACAACAAAATTTGTAATGTATATGACAAATTTACTTATTTGTGAGTAGGAAGAAATCATAAATTTTATTCAGGTCATCTAGGACTTTCAGGTCCTCTGAAATCAAATGAATTTAAAACACTTTTCACAGAAGTAGAAAGGTTTTAGTATATTTTCATTACATATTTATTAATCTTGAAAAATACAAGTGAATCAGATTGAATGGCACAGAGGCAATATTGAAAATATCTGAGTTTTCAAAGGTTGCTAGAGGCACCAATAAATGTCAGAAAAATTTTTAACAGTAATTACTTTTGAGATAAAGCAAAATTACATCACTGTTGGCAAGAAGAGATCTCAAATGATGTTGGAGCACAAATGAAGCTCACATGCTTAAAATATTATATTGTCATATGAGTATTTACAGAAAAATCTACAAAGTTTTGAAATTTCTAAGTAAACTAAGTCATTTTCATTGATACAGCTAGATTTTATAACTGATCAACAGAGTTAAAATGCAACCAATGCTATTTTCATCATTATATAAGTAAGGAATTGTTCCAATATTAATTATATCTTGTCCAAAGGAATTAACTTAAAGGGATTCACATTAAGTAAACTCAGCACATTTTAAATGTCAAAATGAATTTCAGTGTATATTGAAATAAAAGGTTTTTTAAGTATTTCATAATTTCCTGTATTACTGAGAAAATGAGAACAAAAGATAGAGATAAAAACTGTGACAACTGATAAATTTGTTTAGAGGCATAAATTGCATTAACATTTAAACTTTTCTGTGATTATGAATATTCTCAAGACAAAAAGGATGATATAAAAATATCAAAATTTGGAATGTTCTCATTTGTTAATTCTTGCTTTTATTTCATGTGCTACTTGAGATCTTTTCTTATATTTGTGACATAAATTTTTTACTTGTGTTTTCTTTTTCTATAGCAGTTTTAAACTTCCAAGATTTATACTAAATTTTCGGTCTACTTTGAATTTATTTTGTACAAAGTGAGCAATATGGATCTGTCTTCACCTTCTACATAGTAATATCTATTTTTCCCAGAACTATTTGTTAAAGAAGCTGGGGTTTTCCTCCCAATTTAAGTTCTTTATTTCTGTGTGAGGAAACGAGAGGAGTGGGATCAAAAAAGAACTGAAAAATAAATGAAAATGGAGCTTTTACAAATGCACAAGAAACCAAGAGATGGAAAGAAAAGGGTGGAAGATGAGGTGTAGATGAAAAAAAATTATATGTATTAGGTACATATATCAATTCCTTACAATAAACATAATCACTGTTATGATAAAGTAATATATATAAGTATTTATACCATTAAAACCCAATATTTTGTAAATAAATATGCACTAATAAAAATGTTTTAAAAAGTGATTTTTTTCTAAAACAGGAATCATAAAGCTATAGTTTTCATGTGATATATGTAAAGGTTGAATTTAAATTTTTCTACAAAATAGAATTAACATATCAAATATGCGGCCTCTAGAATTGGAGAAAATCTTCACTAAATGACTGCAAGCAGGATCAGGGGCTGAGGGTTAGATCCCCAGGCCTGCTGTGCTGGCCCTGCCCCTACTCCCAGCACAAGCTAAGATGGCAAATGAGACTGGGCATGGTGGCATGTGCCTTTAATCCCAGCTCCTTTGGAGGCTGTAAACAGGCAAATCACTATGAGTCCAATCTAATAGTGAGACCCTGAACACCTTGCAGACCCTTCCCAAAAAGACAAGAGCAACAATAAAATAATAATAATAAAAACTTGGACATTGGTAAATGATCCAATCATAAATGGTAAGTATGAATTTTACTAGCACTTATCAGAAGAATCAGTAAGTGACCAATGAATTTATTTAAAAAATTGTTCAAGGGGCTGGGAGATGGCTCAGTGGGATAGACACTTGCCTGGTGAGCACAGTGGCCTGAGTTCAATCCCCGGTTGTGAAAAAAAAAAATTATTCAACATTTTTGGCCATCATAAATGCAAATCAAAGCTACATTGATTTTCCATCTCGCTCCTATTGTTGAATATCATCAATACAAAAATAATAAATTCTGATAAGCATTTTTAGGGGCTAGATGGGGAGTCCTGTTTTCTTTCTTTCTTGCTGGCTGGCTGGCTGGCTGGCTTGCTTTTTTGTACAGGGGATTGAACTCAGTACCCTGCATTTGCCAGACAAGCATTTATTCTACTGAGCTATCTCCGCAAGACACCTGTTTTTTTCCCCTTTTTGTTTGTTTGTTTGGTTGGCACTGGGGGTCCTGAGTTTGACAGATTGACCTTTATGCCACTGAGCTGTCTCTCCAGCCTACAACTCTTTGATATTGTTGATGGGAATGTAAATTAGTACAAACATTACAAAAATCAGTAACCAATTTTCTTTTTTTTCCCCCCCTCAGGCCCTTGCACTTGCCAGGCAAGCGCTTATTCTACTGAGCTAACTCCCTGGCCCAGTAACAAATTTTCTTAAAAAGTAAACTCAGAGTCAACATTTGGTCTAATTATACCACTCTTCATCATCATATTCCCCAAAATATCAACATACTATAAAGATACTTGGCTATTTTATTTTTTGTCTGTTGTTTGTTTGTTTTGATACTTGCTTATTTTTATTGCAACACAATTTACATTACCTAAGCAATGGAAGCAGCATGTAAGCAAAATATTAAAGACCAAAATATGTGGTGTCTAGGCACCAACAATGCCATACACTTGAAAAAAAATAATCTTTTAAAAAATTATTATTATTTCAATATATTTAGGAGAGGGTCTACAAGGTCTTCACTACATAGATCAGACTAATAGAGATCCTACTGTTTTCAGGCTCCCAAGCAATGGGAAGCTGTACTCCACCACCAAGAGTCTCAATCTCTGCCTCAGCACGCCCCTGGGGAGAAGCCAGCTAGCACACCAAGGATGGAGCCATGCAGCACCCTTCAAATTAATCTTATTTATAAGAAAAATTAGGGGCTGGGAAGATGGCTCAGTGGAATAAGCACTTCCCTGGCAAGCGCAAGGGCCTGAGTTCAATCCCAGGTTCTGAAAAAAAAAGATAAGAAAAATTAAAAACCTGGATCCATGAAGTTAAGTGAAATATACCAGATGTAAAAATCCAATATCACGCATTGTCTCTAATATGTGAATGTGGAATAACTTTTTTTTTTCAGAATGGGGGATTGAACTCAGACCCTTGTGCTTGCCAAGGGAGTATTTATTCTACTGAGCCATCTTCCCAGCCCCTAAAAACCATTTAAAAAGAAGAAAATAAAGTAGAAGACCAACTGGTATGGAGCTATCTTGCTGGCTTTTACCACTCCTATTTTATTTTTTCCATTTTTTAAATTAATTTTATTGAGAAACATAGCAATGAGACAGTTTCAAAATCAATTAATAGGACAGTTTCAATAATTAATACATTGCATATAGTTGTCTTCATGGTGGTTATTCATAGTACAAGATTCAGACATGATTTTCTGTCCAAACACTATTCATAGAAATTTTTCTTATTTAATTAATAAAAAGTAACTGTATGTCTCTTTTAATTATATTGTATACACAGATAAAAAAATGGTCCTTCTTTTGTATCCCCTTTTTTTATTTAGTTTTGTCAGAGATGGATATTTCATTGCCAATTAAATATAGTAGGTGCATGAATTCACCAAAATAATCCAATATATTCCAATACTCCATAATAGTAGTGGGTTTTCCATAAGACTGGTAATATCAGAAGTTGTTGATGAGCCTTTTACAGCTCAGCATATTAATAATGCTTTAATTTTTTTTTGCGTCTCCAGATTGCCTCCAGGGCTGGTCTGGATGGCCTTGAGTATATGGGAATCAAACCACCATGCCCAGAGACTGACTGCTTCATTTAAACAGGCACTTAAGCAACTGAGCTAATGGGTGGGGCCCCAGTGCTTTAATTTTTATACCTCAAGTTTATACTTCTCTGCTGGATGGTTAAGACCAAGATAAAGCAAGACCTATATAACAAGAAATGTAAATTTTGCATCCGACAAAGTCAGTCAAATACCCTCAGGATTTATGCTGAAACCTTGTACCACAGTTTGTACATGCTTTGTCAGTATCAGCCATGTGGATGAGTCATGGCCATTGCTTAACCAATTTGCTTGCTGTGAAAGCCTGAGAGTATGTTTTCTCTCCATGTGACTCTCCTTATGCACAATCTATATCATCAATCATTTTCCTCTGAGACCCAATAATCTTGATCAGAAAATTTGGGCTACAATTGACCTACAGGATATTACAAGTTCTTCTATGCCCTGAGTCCTCACTGGCCTTGAAAGGCTAGGATCAAAATGCTGGCTGTCCTTGCAGCCCTTCTTTTTCTTTAATTTTTGGTTGCAAACTTAAGTTGTTAACCCTCCAGAAGAGAAGTTTTATGGTGTTATTACCCTATAACAAGGCAGTTGAGCTTAAACCTCACTATCTGTCTGAATATCAAACATCTTAGACATAACATGGAACAGGTATTTTCCATCAAATATTAATATGTTAAATTTTATATCCCTGCAGAATGTGAAGGAAAACAAAGAAAAAAAATTAAGAAAATAAGAATAAAGTATTTCATATCTTTACACAGAAATTTATAAATCTAACCATATACAGCATTGTAGCAGGACAGTCCTATGACTTTTTTGCCCCTTATCTCTTGTTTTCACTTATTACCTTTTTTTAAAGAACAAACATTTATTTGAAAGACTGTATGGCAGTAATTGGTATGACATGGCAAGCAATACCTATATAGAAGACCAGAATGACAGACATACCAAGTATGACCTTACTATTACACAATGCTATGTTCAGTGCAGTTTCTTAGTTCACAGTTATCAGAATATATAGTTAATCAGGGAGAGAATCCTCCCAATTAACTGCTAGTTTCAAAAACCTTCTGAATCGGAGGCCTGCCCCTTAGTTCAGTTCTTTACGTGGCTGCTTCAACAAAGCAGTACAGCTCAGTTTGCTGTGGTTCGATCCCCACAACTCAAGCCAGCCAATCATGCCCTGAAGGCATTTGGAGCAAAAAAAAAAAATCTGCTGAAGATTCTCAGAATCATTGTGCTTATAAATGTATGGCTTTACCCCTTTCATGTTTCCTACCTTTTCAGCTTTTCCTCTTTTTGCTGTTTATTCTTTAAATTCTCGCTTTCTTCTTAATTGTGTTATATGTTTCTATTTTTATTTCTTGTTTTCAGTTCTTACAGGAGGGAGACTATATGACATTTACACATGTGAGTCTGGTTTATTTCACTTTTGAGCATATCTTTTAGTGGAATCCAGAAAATATAAAGGCTGTGAGTTTATCATTCCTTACTGCTGTGTAACATCCCATTGTATAAAAATACCACAACTTTTTCAGCCATTCTTCAGGGGAGAAGCATGGTGGTTGTTTCCAAGATTTGGCTATTACAAATTGTGCTGCTCTAAACATAGGTGCATATATAACACTATGATATGATGATTTCAGTTCCTCTGGCAATATTCCCAGTAGGGGGATAGCTCATTTCAATGGGATTTCCAATTCTAGTTTTTTAAGGAGTCTCCACACTGATTTCCATAATGTAGACTCCAGTCTACATACCCACCAGGATTGGAGAAAGTTGACTTTTTCACCACAGCCTCTCCAACAGTTGTTATTGGTTGATTTCTTCATGATAGCCATTCTTTCTGGGGTGAAATGGTATCTCAGTGTTCTTTTAATTTGTATTTTACAGAAGACGAGTGATGTTGAGCATTTTTTTCATGTACTTATTCACTTTTATAATTTTGCCCATTGAAAAGTGTGTATTCATCTGGCATGCACATTTCTGGGTTAGATTTTTACATATTGGGGCCCAAATGCTTTTTATTTCTTTATAAATTCTAGAGACCAGACTTTTGTTTGATTGTTTATTAGTTAAGATTTTTCTAAATTTATGGGTTATCTTTTCACTTTCTTGGTAATTTCTTTTCACATGGAAAAATTTCTCAATAAGAGGAGGTCCTAGATGTTAATTCTATCAAGGATTAACTATGCAATTTGATTTTTGTTCATGAACTCTTTGCCTACACCTATGTCTTCAAGAGTTCCTCCTACTTTCTCTTTCAGGATATTTACTGTTTCTGTTTTAATGTTTAGATCTTTAGTCCATTTTGACTTTAGCTTAGTGCACAGGGGATAGACCTGGATCAAATTTTAGTTTTTGGCATGTAGAGAGCTAGTTTTTCTACCACAATTTGTGGAAGAGGCTATCTTTCTTTCAGGAAGTATATTTGGCTCCTTTTTCTAACATAAGTCATCTGAGTGTGTTGGAATATATTTCCACATCTTCTAAATTATTCCATTGATCCCCAGGTCTATTTTGTTGACAATACCATGCTGATTTTATCACATTAGCCTTGTAATATAATTTCAAGTGAGGAATTGTAATGCCTCCTGCCTTGTCTTTGTTGTCCAGGATTGCTTTTGTTCTTGTAGGTCTTTTCTGATACCAAGTAAATTTTAGGAATGATTTCTCTATGTCTAGGAGGTATGTTGCTGGTAGTTTGATAGGTATTGCATTAAATATGGTTTTTGTTTTGTTTTGTTTTGTTTTTGCATAACAGTGGATTGAACTCAGGCCCTTGTTCATGCCAGGGAAGTGCTTATTCCACAAAGCCATCTCCCCAGTCCCAGGTTTTGCATTAAATCTGTACAGAAATTTTGGGAGTATAGCCATCTTCACAATATTGGTACTTCCTTTCCAGGAGTGGGGAATATCTTTTCATTTTCTGAAATCCTCTAGAATCTGTTTTTCCAGAGTACTGTAATTTTCATTGAGTAAATCTTTGGCTTCTTCAGTTAGATTGATTTTAAGTTATTTAATTTTCTCTGGTGCTATTGTAAAAGGTGTTGTTTCTATAATTTCCCTCTCAGTGTGTGTGTTATCTGTGTAGAAGAATCCTATTGACTTTATGGTATTAACTTTGTATCCTGTTATGCTACAGAATTTGTGTATTAATTCTAGTAGCTTCTTCGTGGAGTTTTTTAGGTCTTCCAAGTAAAGTATCATGTCATCTGCAAATAAGGTTAATTTAACTTCTTCTTTACCTATTCTTATTCCCTTTATTTCTCTCCCTTGTCTAATGTCTCTAGATAATGATTCCAGAATATATTGAATAGGAGTGATGATAGAGGTCATCCTTATCTTGCACCAGATCTGAAAGTGGAAGATTTCAGTTTTCCCCGTTTAAAGTTATGTTAGCCATTAGATTGTTACAGATGGTTTTTATCAGATTGAATTAGAGGCCATCTATGAAAATTTTAGTTAGGAATTTTAACATGAATGAATGTTGCACTTTGTCAAAAGCCCTTTCTGCTTCGATTGAGATGACTGTGCTGTTCTTGGATTTGCTTCCATTTATATATTGAACCATCCTTGCATGCCTTGAATGAATCCTACTTGTTCATGGTGCATAATCTTCTTGATGATGTGCTGTGTTCTATTTGCTGGGATTTTATTGAGGATTTTTGAATCTATGTTCATGAGGGAGATTAGCCTGTCATTCTTTTTATTTATTTATTTATTTATTCATTCATTCATTCATTCGTGTGTGTGTGTGTGTGTGTGTGTGTGGCCAGCTCAGCCCACCAGGGGGCGGGGCTGGCTGGCATGTGGTGCTGGGGGATTGAATCGCAGTCCCTATGCTTTGCTAAGCTTCTTCTAAGTAGGTGCTTTATACCACTAAGCCATCTCACCAGCCCTGTAGTTCTTTTCCGTAGTTGTGTTTTACCCTGGTTTTGGTATGAATTATGGTATAATTCTTGCCTCCAGTACCAATTTTGGGAACAGGTTTTCCTATTCAAATTCATTGAAGAATTTGAGGAGTATAGCGGTTATATCTTCTGTAAATTTTTGTAGAATTCAGCTGCAAATTCATCAGGACCTAGACTTTTATCTATCAGTAGGGTTTTTTTTTATTAATTTCATATTTCATTGGCTGTCATTGGGTTAAGAGTTGTTGTATCTTTTTTATTTAATTTTGGTAATTTGTACAATTCTAGGAATCAGTGCATTTGTTCTGTGTCCTCTATTCTGTTACATTAAGATTCTCAAACTAGATATTGATAATCTTTTGAAATTCCACTGGGTCTGTGTTAATTATAGTCTTTTCATTCCTTATTGTTTGTTTGAATTTTTTTCTTTCATCCAGTTGATGAAGTTAGCTAGGATCTTATCAATTTCATTTAAACTTTCAAATAACCATCTTTTTTATTCATTAATTCCTTGAACAGTGTTCTTTGTCTCAATTGAATTAATTTCTGCTCCAATCTTTATGATTTCTTTCCCTCTTTGGCCTCTGGTTTGGTTTGCTCTTCCTTCTCTAGATGTTGGAGGTGCAGCAATAGGGTGTTTATTTGTTCTAATTCTGTTTTCTTAAAGTGTGAGTTTACAGCTATAAATTTCCTTCTAAGAACTGTTTCATTGCTTCCCATTTGTGGAGGACCACCTGAGCAGCTCTCCTTGAAAGAAGAGTGATTGTCTCCATTTTGACTGAGCCTGACCCTATTTCCTTGTATTGTTATGTACAGAGCTGGCTAGGACTTCTGTTTATCCTTCAATTGGCCTTAAGCAATGTATATTGGCCTATCTGAGGTGCTGGTGATAGTCTTTGAAGGTGGCGTGCATGTTTCCCTGGTAACCTACACCTGCTGCTCTTTAATGTGAGCCAGGTTGAGACAGGACAGTAGAGATAATGCTCCATGGTGCCAGTTGGGATCCAGCCTCGAGACAGAGGCTATGACTTCCTGGGGCTTGAAAGGCTATACCAAAGCTGAAGCACCAGACTTAGCAAAACATTAGATACAATATAATGCAGATTACTCTCTCTGCATATCACAGAGGTAAATTTAGGCCACCCACGTAGCTCAGCTCATAGTAGTCTCTTTCCCATAATTCCCAGTAAATCCTCAAGCCACTCCCCCATTGAATAAAACTGGGTGAGGCCCTGGGTCGCTCTCTTGGTTCCAGAAAGCCATATTCATGGCTGGACTTAGAGCCCCTTGACTCCCCGATAATTGAAGATATAATTTAGTATCTTTATTTTCACTGTGGGTTTCCTTGTAAGTGGTAGATTGGAATCAATATGATGGGATTCCAATAACATAACTTTGGGATTACAAATATTGGCTTCTTGGACCGAGACGAGGACCTGGAAGTGTCTCCTATACCCATTAATTTCAACAAGTTGTGCTTGAATTTTCATTCCATTGTAAATATCATTCAACTTTTTTTTGTTTTATTTCATTTGTAACCCATTGATTGCTAAGTAGGGTGTTGTTTAATTTCTGTGTATTTACAGGGTTCTGGTGTCTTTTGTTGTTTATTTCCAGTTTGCATTGTGGTCAGATAATATATATGGGATAATTTCTGTTTTCTTGCATATACTTAAGCATGACCTGTGGACTAGTATGTGATCAATTTAGATTATGACCCATGTGCAGCTGAAAAAATGTGTTTTGAGCTGTGGTTCAGCGGAGCACTCTTTATATGTCCACTAAGACCATTTTTTCCAAGCTCTGGTTCAGTTTTGTTACTTCTTTGCAATTTTTTTGTCAGCTTGACCTATCTTTTTGGGATAAGAGGGCGTCAAGTTTTCTGTTAAAATTGTGTTATTGAATATTAGATTTTTCATTATGATTTGCTTTATATAATTGGGTGCTCCCATATTGGTGCATACATATTTGTGTTACCTCTTCCTGTTGAATTTTTCCCCTAAGCAGTAAATAGTGGCCTTCTTTATTTTGTTTCATCATTCTTTCTTTAAGTTGAGACTGTTTATGCGTAGAATTGCTATGCTGACTTTTTTCTGAGGTACTGGAGCATATAGTATTTTTTTCCATCCTTTGACTTTTAGCCTATGATTTTCTTTATGATTTAAGTGTGTTTCTTCTATACAGCATAATGTTGGATTTTATTTCTTAATTCACTGTGCCAGTCTATTTCTTTTAATTGGTGAATTGAGTTCATTTACATTGATGAGTATAGCATAGATATATTGACTTAAGTTTGACATGTTATTTACCTGCTGTTGTTTAGTCCTTTTTCTCCTGTGTTTTATTGTTTGCCCTGTTTAGTAAGTTCCTTCTCTTCTCATTCATGAAGTTCTGATTATTTTGGTCCTTGTCTAGAACACCTTTTAATAGTCTGTATAGGGTTGACTTTGTCATCATGAGATTCTTTATTTGTTCTATGTCATGGAAGTATTTCACTTCTCCATGAAACTTGAGAATTTTGCAAGGTATAGTAGTCTGGGCTGGAATTTCTTTTCATACAGGATTTTCAGTACTCTGCTCCATGTTCTTCTTGACGTCACAGTTTGTGAAGAGAAGTTGGTCATCATTCTGATGCGTTTTCCTTTAAATGTGATCTGTTTCTTTTTTCTAATGGCTTTCTGTATATTGTTCTTGTGCTGGATTTCTTTGATTTTGATTATTATATGTCTTCGTGTGTTTTTACTTGGGGTGATGTTATTTCATACTCTGTCTGCTAGGTTACCTGAATGTCAGATTGCTTCTCCATATTTGGAAAGTTTTCTTTTTTTTCTTTTTTTTTTTTGGTGGAACCGGTGGAAAGTTTTCTGATATTACTTCTGCCCATATTCTTTAATATCATTTGTATTGACTCCCTTTTCATTGATGCCTATTATTCTCATGTTGTTCATTTTTTAAAAATTTTATTTATTTAGTGTGTGTGTGTGTGTGTGTGTGTGCGCACATGTGTGTGAGGCCAGCTCAGCCCACCAGGGGGCGGGGCTGGCTGGCATGTGGTGCTGGGGGATCGAACTGTGGTCCCTGTGCTTTGTTGAGCTTGTTCCAAGCAGGTGCTTTAGACCACTGAGCCATCTCACCAGTCCCATGTTGTTCATTTTTGCATCATCTTGCATACGGTGAAATATTTTTTTTTTCCTGCATCCTAGTTGTTTTTAAGAGATCATTTCTTGGGGGCTGGCAAGATGGCTCAGTGGTCTAAAGCACCTACTTAGAACAAGCTTAGCGAAGCCCGAAGCCCGAAGCCCAAGGACCATGGTTCAATCCCCCAGCACCACATGCCAGCCAGCCCGCCCCCTGGTGGGCTGAGCTGGCGACACACACACACACACACACACAATAAATAAATAAATAAATAAATAAATAAATAAATTTTTTAAAAAAGAGATCATTTCTTACCTTTTAGCTAGGTGTGACAGCATCTTCAAGATCTGAAAACTTTCTTCACTTTCACTCAAATATTTTTTGCAAGCTTGCAATTGAGATTTTTAGTTCATCTGTACCTCTTTGACTCCGCTTCATGCAATCTATTTCTTTCATATATTGCTCATTGAAGGATACCATGAGCAATCTCCTCTATTTATTTATCCATGTCTTCTTGTGAAGCAGTTATCTATTCTTTCATTGCAGTTATCCTTTCTTTTTGTACATCAGAGTTTATTTCTGATCTGATTTTTTCTATATGTTTCTTCATTTGATTCTTTACTTAAGACACTATTGGGGCTAGTGAGATAGTTCAGTGGTCTAAAGCACCTACTTGGAACAAAGCTTAGCAAAGCACAGGGACCATGGTTCAATCCCCAGCACCACATGCCATCCAGCCCCGCCCCCTGGTGGGCTGAGCTGGCCACACACACACACACACACACACACACACAAATAACTAAATAAAATTTTATTTATTTTTTAAAATATTTATTTATTTATTTATTTATTTATTTATTTATTTATTTATTTTGAGTGTGTGTGTGGCCAGCTCAGCCCACCAGGGAGCGGGGCTGGCTGGCATGTGGTGCTGGGGGATCGAACCGCGGTCCCTGTGCTGTAGCTAAGCTTGTTCTAAGTAGGCGATTTAGACCACTGGATCATCTCACCAGCCCCCAATAAAATTTTAAAAAATAAAACACTATTAATTTGGAGATTTCTTTTTTTATATTTCAGAAGTTATTTCTGATCGAGTACCTCTATACCTTCCTGTAGTTCTTTCTTTACTTCAGACACTATTGATTCAAACATTTCAGCTATGTGATTCCTAATTTCTTCTGTGCTACTGGCTTTGTGCGTTTGTTCTGAGTGGGCTTGGGGCCTGAGATTGCATTTTGCTCCTTCTCTTTGTTATTTTGTATAGCACTGTCCTCTGACCTTTGGTGTAGAGCTATGGTGCAGTTATAAGCTTAGTACCTACTGAAATCCTGTTGCAGATCTTTGCTGTTTGAATTAATCCTCTTGTGCCTGGCTTGGGTCTGGTTGCTGTGCTCAGCTTCTCCCTGCTGCATCCCTTGGAAGTAAACTTGTTTTGCCTCTCTGGCAAAATGTTCTGCTTCTGGATTAGTTAGGAGGATCTGGCCCCTAGCCTCTCTGTGGGTACTTCAGCTACAGAATTTCACCACATGCCTGTATGCCAGACTTGGGCAGGGTCTGCACTCTTTCAGAGAGCAAGACATAAGGACTCACACACAAGTGAGCCTGGGCTGTGTCTGGAGGATTCAGTAGGCAATAGGGAGAGTGGAAACTCTCCCACACACTCGCCAGGCCTGGGCTTGGATCACTCCTATTTTAAGTGACAGAAGTATTAAGCAAAACTCAATCTTTTGAGCAATTCTGATTTTTTAATGTGATTTAAAAGTAAATCCTGGGCCTGCAAGAAAGCTCAGCAGACTAATCTCATGCTTATGCAAGCCCAGCAAGTTGGATCCTTGCCACTACATGGTGTCCATGCCCCACCCCTTGCATTCTAAACTGACCAAGTCTGGACATAGTTGTTCATGCCCGTAATCCCAGTTCTATGGAGCCTGAAAACAGGAGAATCACTAGGACTCTGAGACCTCTGTATTGAGACCCTGAAACAACCAAATATAAACCCTATAGCTATTGATAGAATATAGGTCAGGCATGTTGCTTCTGAGAACATGATAGACAGCCTTTTAGAAGTTCTGCATGTGGATTTGAAAGTTTTTTACATAGCATTAAAAATCTACTGCATTGGGGCTGGTGAGATAGCTCAGTGGTCTAAAGCACCTACTTAGAACAAGCTAAAATAAGCAAAACACAGGGACTGCGGTTCAATCCCCTAGCACCTCATGCCAGCCAGCCCTGCCCCCTGGTGGGCTGAGCTGGCCACACACACACTAAATAAATAAATAAATATTTTTTTAAAAATCTACTGCATCATCTATCAGTACAAAGAAAAATTATGTGAGTTTTAAAATTTCTTTTTAATTTATGTGTTTGGTACAGGGTCTCACTATGCAGTTGGGACTCATAGTGATCCTCCTGTTTTGAGTCTCCCCAGCGCTGGGATTAAAGTCATGCACCACCATGCCTTGGCTCAGTGACTGTCTTAGTGTGCCCATTGGTGGGGCTGTCAAGGAATATGGTGCTGGGGATCAAACTCTGGTCCCTGCACTTGCCTAAGCAGGAGCTTAGTCCACTGAGCTATCTTGCTGGTCCTACAAGAGTTTTATGAGGCTGGGAAGATAGCTCAATTAAATAATTTCTTGCCTGGCAAGCACAAAGACCTGAGTTCAATCCCCAGTACTGCAAAAATTGTAAAATAAAAACACAAAGATACAAAATTTTTAAAAAAGTTTTATAAGATATTTGTAATATTTTTCTGTCTGAATTATAGGAAAAACCTGACAACCTTCATCCAGAAAGTAAAGACATGAAGACTACAATAAGAAAAAAAAAAACTGTCATGAAAAATAAACCATGAAAGAATTGGTAGAAAATATTAAAATAAATATATTTATTCTTGTAAAAGATATTATTTAGAACACATAAGGTAGTATATTGACTAAAAATGGCATCAAAGTTGTTCATTTATCAGTTTCTACAGTATTGTTATGTTAATTTTCACCGTTTCCAACCAATAGATAGGCATTCTTTCTCTATTCTTGAGTCTTGCTTGACCTCTGACTATCATGGGTCTCTAATGTTGGAAAAAGGCAGTGATATGCCAATTCTGAGTTTAGGAATTAAAAGTTTTTGCAAGTATCTACTTATGACCATGGATATCTCTAGATGGAGAAAAGAAGTCTGCATAATTGTCTGGTCCATGAAAGTTATATGAATGAAAACTCAAGCCCTCAGGGAAATAGCCAACAAACATTTTTTTTTTTTAAATTTAATATCTTTGGTTGTTGCAGGATCCCACTAAACAGCTTGGACTCATGGTAATACTCCTACTTTCAGCCTCTCCTGCACTGGGTTTATATGTGTGTGCCACTATGCCTGGACTCTGGACAGCTCAGCCTGCCCAGAGTTTAATATGAGCTAAAAAATAGCATTAAAGCAGAGAATCATGAGCAAAATGAATTTGCTTTATGTTATATATCACTATTGGGAGTAATTCATTTTGCAGTTAAATATTGTGCAGTTCATAAAACCCTCCAACTTGAAACTAGAACTGACACTTGACCAGTGAAAAAAGACAAAATATATACATATGCATATACTGAAAACATGAGTACTCAGAGAAATCCGCAGCACAATTACTACATATTTTTTAGAATAAAATCAACTCAACAAAATTCTTCATTTCAGAAAAAAATGCAATAAAATATTTCTCTTTACAGGGATATGCAATACATAGTTGACTAAATGAAGAAAACCAAACTGTGTTCAATCTAATCATAACTTTCATTTGTTCTGCTATCTCAAACAATTCTGAACACATCTAAAATTGTGGAGACTTATTGTTGTCTCCATGCACCCTTGTAGAGATAGCTACAGGGATGAGGAAAAAACTGACAAGAGACAAGAGCTGTGTTCAGGTGGATATCTGTTTTGCCTGATGGGGAAAAGACCCAAAAAACAACAGTATGAATGTTTATATCTTTGCAAAGTTAGTAACATGTGAAACATGATCACCTAGTGATTAATAGACAAAATTGACCAGATAGGATGCTTTTCTCAAGAATGAGGTAGCTCAACTGCTTTAGGCATACTGCCCTCCCATTTGTGATAATTTCCAACTTCAGCAGTCCCCAACATAAAACCATATGTGTTTAGAAAATGCCAGAAATTTTGCCTCAACCAAAAATGTCCTGGAAGCTTTTCACTAAGCACATATGTGAAGGTCACTGCAGTAGCTCTGATGCCAACATTTCTCATTGTCACCTGCAGGTGCTCTTTTATTTTCTTCTCTGTTAAACTCTGAGGAAGGGCCACAACTCTATGCTGACGCTGGAAATGAAGGGCAATCAAAGTTAGAGACGGCTTGTACTTTTTTTTTGCCATGGTACAAAGAACTGGATCCCATGAGTCAAATGAAGCCCCTGATCTAACCTGAAAGAAAAGGTAGAAATACTCAAGTAGTGAGACCAACTGTTTGTTTGTCAAGACACTTCTTAAACAAAATTGCCTACTATAGGCAAGGAATCCTCCAGTAGAGTCTGTAGAGCAGCAGCATTACTACCTATTTGGATCTTCTCAGAAATATTAACTGTTCCCTCTCCCTGAGTCAGCTGACTGTTAGCTAAGAGACTATTTTAGAATTAACACTATTTAAAAACAAATGGTGTTTTTGTTATGGGTCACTCAGAATAGGAACCAGATCAGCCAGGTTGGAATTTGGAAAGCCGTTTATTACTGAGCTCAGGGCCCTCGATCTGCTCTCATGCAGGAGAGGACCAAAAGGCCACCTACTCAGGAAGCAGGGAGGGGTTTTAAACCCTGAAACCACATTGAGTTTGATAAACAAATTTATTGTCTGATGCAGATTAATGTTTTTAGAATCATTGTGACCACTACTCAATAATCCTTTTAGAATTATTGTGACCACTACTCAAACTAGATTTCCTGAGGCTTTTGTTTCAGTTCCTGGTTAATTTGCACCTGAGTACCTACTGGAAGCTTTGATAGCCAGAGGTTACAAGGAGTTAAAACTCTTTTAGTTTCCTTTTAAAGTCATGTCTGTAATCTAACTTTGTTTTTAAAGGCTTTGGTGAGTTTTATCTAGCAAACTACAGGTAACAGTCACTATTTACCAAACAACCTAAAACAATGGGTGGGTATTCATTTACAACAGAGAGCACAAGATTTATATTTATAGCCTAAAATGTGAGTTAACCCTTACATTCCCCATTGGTTTTATCTAGGAATCAAATCTTTGATTCAGCACTAAAACCCAAGTTGCTCTAATTGCTCTAGAGTCATGAAGGGTTGTGGTTAGATCTCAGTACCATTAACTTGACGGTCTGGATTTTTTGAACATACTTAAACAGTTTATAAAACAGGGCCCAATAGAGCCAAGAAAAACAGGAAAACAGGTACAAATGAGGCAGGTATAAGGAGGCATCAAGAATAGCCTCCAATTTTTCCTTCTGACAAATCTCTAGAGCCAATTTTTTCCTTTGGCTACATTACACCCCAATCGCTTTACATATTGTTCTGCTATTTTGCCAAAGAAGAGGTTTTTAACACTAAATATCATACGTTTAATCTCTCAAGTCTTACACACTCATGACCCTTTGTGGTGATGTTGTATCAAATTATTTTGACATGCAGTCACCACTGCTAATCTATTCAGACAGCAAGGAATGTTAGTTAACAACAGAGTCTGAGTAGGTGGGTTTTTCTAGAACTATAGAACAGGCAATATCTCCCATGTCCCTACTGGTTTTTGTGCCACCTCTTGAGCTGTAATATTAGCCAGGTAGTTTCCACTTTTGTCTTAAGGTCTGCCAACAGTAGGCAGTATCTATCTTCCAAGCTGTAAAGTCACCTTGTCTTTAAACTTATCTCCCAGAGGGCCTAGCCCTGTCTGACTGTCTATAATATTTTTACTCTAACTCAGCTGCCTGCAACATTTTTCCTCTGAAGAAGTAACCCAAACTGTCATGGGTATATGGGTGATGACCGCTCTGGCTACTTCATGCTGGAATGGGTCACAGTTGTTGACCGGCAGTCAGAGACACTCTCCAGAGGTCTTACCTAAAAGCCCTCAATTGACACTAGGGAATTTTTATCTTGGGTAGGCAGAATGGCTTTACATCTGGAGGAGGCAAAGCCAAAGAAACAAACATGCATAACACTAGTCAGTACATTTTGTAGGTCTATTACCAGATATCTCTTTAATATGGGGTTTAATCTTCTATGGCCTTTGGGTACTAAGGAACATGAATTACTAGACCTATGGAAAACACTGAGTACTTTCTGGTTGGCAAATGGGGCCACTGGCTGGGTAACTACTGACAAATCTGTATAAGCATCTATTGAAAGTTTAATAGGCTTTCTTTTTATATTGGCTGTTAACATGGGTTTCCTCAGGCTGAGAGGGGAAGACCCATGACAACTTCAATCTGAAACTTTCTCTGATTCCATCACAAACACTTTCTTCTTCCTTTTCTAGCAGTTATGGACATTGCTCCTTGAAATGTCTCTTTTCTCTGTCTGGCTTTCCTGTAGGCTGCTAGTATCCCCATTCTTATTTTCCATCTATAATTCCATTCTGTATCCTTTTTACTATGAAACACTGCATCTCAAACAGATTCATTCCTGAAAGCCCTTCTAACTTCTGCAGCTTATGTCAGATATCTGGGGTCCACTGAGTAAGGTACAACTTCTTGGTTCCTGCAGGTAGCCCTTCCCAAGGAACACAAATATAGCTTTCTTCATAATGAGGCAGGAAACCCAGAGAAGGCTCAGATCACCTGGGCTCTATCAGGTGGATAGTTATATTAGGCTTTAATATGGTTTCTCTAGACAAAATCTGGTGCATCCCAGCAAAAGGAATCATAATCTAGCATATTTGTTAACAGATTTTGCCTGCATGATTACCTGGGTTTTGGTATCTTCTAGGACAGAACAAATTTTCTGAGCGATTAGAACTTATATAATCAAAGTATGAACATTCGAGCTAACAGGTACATTTATAAAGCTTTTTGAGACCTAACAATCATAACTTACTAGCTCTTAGACCCCTTCATTCATGGAGTCCGATAGTTTGTTATAAATCTCTCTAGCTATATTTACAATTATCCCTAAATTTCAAGAACATATGGAAAATCAGACTAATACCTTATTTTTACTGTCAATGCTTTTAAGTAATTTAAGTACAGTTTGGCATATTTTCCTAGTTACACTTGTGTTTACTATCAACATGAAATACCTGAGATACATCAGAAATCAACCAGGCTAACTTAATAAACTTATCACAAAATACACAGTATTCAGTCAGATTAAACCAATGTCCCATTCAGTTTTGGATATGGTCCCTACTGTAATCAAGGGGCACTATAGAGAGATTTATCTTTTTAACACTGGCTCTGAGTTTTATGTTCTAAAGACAAGGCCTAGCTCTAACACTGTGTAGCCAGTGTCTCTAGAACATTTTTACATTGACAAGATTTTATCTGTACATGAACAATATATTTCAATTACAGCTTAAAACAAGATGATGATGACTGGAATGAAGGTCAGGGTTGGAGAAGACAAAGAGACCTGTGCCAATATCCAGCAACAGGCTGGGCTTTTTCCTTTAGTCATGATTACTCAGGGCTACTCCATGGAGATGACAAGTAGAGGTAACAGTCTGGCCAGAGGGAGAAGGCAGGTCCAGGACCCTTTAGTCCTACTGGACCATCTGGGAAGCTGAGTCTGAGCTCTGGGGCTTCTGCCTCAGAGTGCAGTCTCACTTCTAGTGGCTGCCTTAGCAGTCAGGTCATGGCTTGTGGGTCTCTTAATGCAGTCCCTCTTACAGTGGCCTGGCTTCTGACAGCAGTAGCAGATGAACCTCATCATCGTTGAGCTCTTCTTAGAGCCCAGAGAATCAGAGTTAGGGTCTGTTTTGAGGCAGCAACAAAGGCAGCTGTTTTTGATTTTTTTTTTTTTTCTCCCTGGCTTTCTCCCAGTTCTGATTATAGGGCATTGCTTTCTTAGTTCCCTATAAAGTATCAAGAGGTGTCTGGAGCAAAAGCTAACTTTTATAGCTCTTTTCTAATATCTGGAGCTGCCTGTAATTAGCTTATCTATAAGAGTAATTTGTCCTCCTACTGAATTAGCATCTCGAGAAGCATGTTTTATCAGCTTTTCATTAAACATTTTAAGAAATCAGAGGGGTGGTTATCTTTTTCCTGGTAAACAGCTGAAATTTAATGACAGAAGGATTGGTTTTAATTCTTTTTAGACCTTCAAGAATACACATTAGAGGGGCTGGTGAGATGGCTCAGTGGTCTAAAGCACCTACTTAGAACAAGATTTGCAAAAAAGTACAGGGACCATGGTTCACCACATGCCAGCCAGCCCCGCCCCCTGGTGGACTGAGTTGGCCACACACACACACACACATTTAGTTCTTTTTAAAACTTCAAGAATACACATTAGAAAATATTTTTTTATTATAATCTCCTGCCTGGCTATGAGGCCAGCAGGGGTCTGACTGTTTGGGCTCCAGTGAGAACAGGTAGTTCCTATTACAGATAAACCAAAATAGACTGGCTGTCTATCTTCTGGTTGTTTAAAATTAACAATTTGACATTTATTTCCAAATGAAATATCAGCTCATAATGTTGCCTGCCTTTTCATAGAAGTCAAAGCTTGGTTTCAGATTAACATTACATCTTTCCAATCTAGTTCATAAGTTTGAATAAGTCCTCTAAAGACATCAATGTACTTATCAGGGTCATCTAAAGATTTTTTAAAATCTGACATCTGTTTTAGGTCACAGAGAAAAAGGCACATGAACTCTGGAAGTTCTAAACTTAAACTGTCTTTTTACTTCTTTAAAATATATTACCTTTGTGCAAACTCAGCTAAGGATGGGTGTAGCCTTGTATTAGAGCTGTTTTAGAAGCCCACCCTTTTAAAATGCAAATAGAGAAACCTTACTTTCAGTAAGGGAGGGCAAGGCTGTGATTAAGGCTCTTAAGCTTAGGCTCCCAAGGTCAGGAAGCAGCAGCCTTAGGCTCCTGAACTGCCTGGTTCTCCTGTAGCCCACATCTACATTTCAAAACTAGAATGACTTTCTTAAGGCAAACAAAATTTGAACATAAGCCTACTGGTCTGGTGACAGGAGTCTTACAGAAGGAAGCATAACCATTGCATAAAAACGTCAAATTGAAGTGAGCACTTTTTAAGCTACGAAAGTCTCTTCTAGAGATAGAACAATTGGCAGGAAGATTTCACCCCATGCACTGAACCAGCCAAGTCTCCAGACACTTGTGTTTTTCAACTAATCACTAGGTAAACAGGTTTAGCAACTGGACAAGAGTTAAACCTGAAGCTCACAGGTGAAACTTACATTTACCATCTAGCAATCAAATTTTACATATTGGTAAAAACACATTACTTTAAGGCTGACAAAAATCTCTTTTTACTCTTAATATGTAGCACACAGATGTAAATTATTTCCTTGACAGCCACTGTAGAATGTAAGTGGCTGCCTCAGTCTAATTTCTGAAGGAGTGACTCATCAAGTTCTACTGAAAAGCTCAGGTAGAATTTTTACTTTACTGGCAGAAAGAGAAGGGGAAAGGTACAATAGGTCAGTAGAGATATTTCAGTAGTCAATAACCATTGTTGACCTAATGTCATTTAGCTGGCAAAAGGAGTCACATGTTTTACAGGCATGTATATTTCTGTACTAGTTTTTAAAATCCCATTTTTCAGAAATTTACATAAAATTTACTAGAAAGCTTACATTTTTTTAGTGTTAATGTCTAAAGTCAAGCAAGGAATATCAGTACATTTAGTAACAAGTTTGAATGCAACACATACAAATACAAAAGTCATAAAATGTTCCATTAAAGAAGCATCATAACTTTATAACATTTCCATGTTTTAGCTTAGATTTACCAACACATTTTGACCAATATTTTAACAACTGCATAATGAATTTATCTGTGTACCGGGTGGCAGGCAGGATAAGCGGGTTCTGAAGGTGATGGTCGGGGGTCACAGCCACTTCTTATCTGTTGGAACTGTCAGTGTGACCATGTGGGATTGGCTGGTCCTCGGGGAACAGCATCTTGAATAGCAATCCTTGAGTCATTTCAGAGGTTCATGGGCAAGATCAATCCAAGCCTGAATGTAAGGAGGCTGGTCAGGGTGTCACAGATTTCCAAAGATGACTGTCTAGACTTGGTAAGCAAAAGAAAGGTTAAAAGAGCCCTGCAGAGACCAAGCAGCCTAGAAGGAGGGCCTTTCTAATTTGGAGAAGGTCCAACGTTTTTTGGGGGATGTGGAGTCTCTGTACACTGAGGGTCATCATCTGAAATCCTGAAAATTATTTAGAAAACATTATAGGAGTGACAAAGACACAGAAACAGAAGCAGACTGACACACAGATATTAGACAAATGACAATTGGCCTAAACACACAAAAATGAAACAAAAACAGATCCGAGACTCTGATCTGTTGTCACGGAGGGAGTCAAGTCCAGGGCTATCATTATTTCTAACACTGCCTAGGACTCCCAGATGGGTGCCCGAACAGAACAGATACAGATGTCTTACCGGTAAGAACTTACAGACGGCTCAGAGGTTCGAATGATGACATTTCTAAGTTTTCGGAGACCACCCTGGGGCCAGAAAGTCTCCCTTTGGGAAGTGGTTTCTGAAAACTGGTTCCTCAGATTGATCCCCAATAAAGGGGATCCTGGACGACCCCCCAAATGTTATGGGTCACTCAGAATAGGAACCAGATCAACCAGATTGGAATTTGGAAAGCCGTTTATTACTGGGCTCAGCCCCCCCCCCCC
>NW_004524608.1:19427486-19433550 GCF_000260255.1 Octodon degus | reverse complement strand
TAATAATAATAATAATAATAATAATAATTCAAAGGCATCAGTGTTCTCAAAAGAGACCATAATTTCTCTTCATACTTTAACTAGCTGAACTTTGGACCTACTTTCTTCAAACAGAACTCAATCTATGCATTAAAGGTAATTTAACAAGTTTTACTAAAAGTTTTATGACATTAATTTTTTAAAATATAAGAATGGACAGTTTATAAAAGTCACCTTAAATATTTCTGGTTTTCCTTTAACTTTCTGTCAGAATAACCAGGTTTCTTTGTACCTATTAAGAAAACACCTAAACAATGCTATCTGACCATTGACTACTCAACCTGGAAGCATCTTCTCAAATTTTACCAGTACTCTCTACTGTATGCATTTTTATTCACATAGAAAACTCATATCAGGGGATATGTTCATCAAAACACAAAGCCTCATAGGGACAAATATTGCCACCAGCATCTATTTTTAAAGAAATTGGTATGGGTTGTTCAGAATAGGAACCAGGTCAGCCAGATTGGAATTTGGAAAGCCATTTATTACTGAGCTCAGGGCCTTGGTTTGCTCTCACGCAGGAGAGGACTGCAAGGTGGCTAGCCCAGAAGCAGGGAGGGGTTTTAAAACCTGTAACTACATTGAGTTTAATAAACAAAATTATTGTCTGACCACATTCAGTTTGGTAAACAAATTCATTGTCTGACACAAAATAATGCTTTTAGAGTTAGTGTGACCTCTACTCAACCCTAATTTCCTGGGGTTTTGTTTTTAGTTTCTGGTTAATTTGCACCTGAGTACCTGTAGGCAGCCTTGCATAGCTCAGAGGTTACAAGAAGTTAAAGCCCTTTTAATTTCCTTTTGAAGTCATCTCTGTAAACTAGCTTTGTTAACCAGAATTGGTGAGGGTTACAGAAATTTTATCTTAGCAAACAGCAAGAAACAGCCACTAGTTACTAAACAACTTAGAACTGTGGTGAGTATACATTTTTACACAACAGGAAACACAAAATTTACTTTTATAGTCTAAAATGTGAGTTGACCCATTATAGAAATAATATTATTTTTACGTGCAAATATTTGCAAGTTTTCTTGCAAACTAAGAAATCTGCTTTAGAGAATGAAAAACTTCAATAAAAGCTATTATTCAGTTGTGTTCTACTATAGTTTATGATCGATGTATTAAGTACTCATTTCTCTTACCATCTTCTCACTCTTGTTTTCCTATCTCCACCTTTATTTATATGTAATTATTGTCCCTCTTCTCTATGATTCAGTATTCCTCCTAGCAGCTTAGATCACCTTTTATACAAAGTGAGGAAAATGGGAACCTGTAAAACTACATTAACTCACACTGGTCACACTGACAATCTTTTTATCAGCCAGCATTTCCAGTGAACCCTATAAGTTGGAGGATTTATGACTGGGAAATGGAGAGAAAATTTTTTACATGGAGACAAATAAGTGGAGTGTATTTTATTTTTCTATGCTTGGAGTATAGCCAGTGTCTTCACATTTACTTTCATCCCCAGGCCTTGCTTTACTTTTTTATTTTCATTAGAGTACAGCTATATCCCTAAGTTATCATGGGTGGAATCAAATTTGTGATTCCTCTGCCTTAAATCCCACAGTGCTGTATTACCTCTACTGTGCCTTTTTGAGTAAGACCTGCGTACTTGGTGACACATGCTGTATCATAGAAATCCAAGACTAATATAGGTTGAAAAAGTGGCAGAAACTTCATGTTCATACCATTTCATCACTTTCTTCTAACAATTTCAGCCCCCAAAATCAGAAATGGCTAAATTTCTCATAATTTTTTCCTTATGTTTGGCCAAAACATGCTTTTCTTTTCTTTACTGTATCACATGACTTCAGAAAATTCTAGTGGCTATAGTTGTTCTTCCATCTGTGTACACACCTGAGACCATCATGAGTAGATGATGTCAGTGCCTGGCAGTTTCTGGCACATTCTCCATGATAAAGTTCTCTACATCGGAAAAGGAGAGAGTGAAAACTTTGCCATAGGTCCTGCCTTGTTGATGAGTGCTCAGATTGATGGTAGATATGCTCCTCTCCATATATCCAAGATCTTTTTACCCCTCCACCTCAAACACACAACAGAGACAAGCACACACAGAAGTGTCCTTCAAATCAATTCCTCCCTATTGCTCTTTACCTACATAAGCCCAGAAATCTTAAGATTTTCTTAATACCTCAAGAAATTAACAAGTCCATGAGATGTTAGGTATGGTAATAAATACCTAATTAATCTTTCTAATGTTGCAGGTAGCCAAATTAGGTAGAAATATCATAGGCAGTCAGACAGGGCCAGGCCCTCAAAGGAGACAACACAAAAGACAAGCTACCTTACAACTGTGGGAGGGATGGATGTTTCTGCTGTGAGCCAGACCTAAAGAGCAAACAAAAGTTAACCTCCCTAAAGATTAGTATCCTAAAGATTAGCATCCCAGATCATTACCCTGAGAAAGCTAGAAAAAATCATTATCTGATGGCTATCAGATAAAGTCCTGTTTTACATTCATGCCCACTTGCTACTTGACTCCCTTCCCCATTTTGTCCGGGACTTAATTTTACCTGAGCAATGGTGCTTGTAATTCCATTGATTGACCATAGTTTTGTCCCACCCTACATCCACCTACATGAGTTTCTCCTTTCTCCACCTTATCCCCACATGGTTTTACACTATAAAAGTCCCTGAAAGAGACAGCTTCCTGCAGAACAACCCACTTGGGGGTGGGGCCTCCTGTCCCTTTCTTGGAGAGGAGCGTTCTTTCTCTCAATAAATATATTCTACGCATAACCTCTATTTGTTCCTAAAATTCATTCTTCAGTTTTAGAGAACATGAACTCATGCAGGTCAGGTCCAGAGATCATTTTTCCCTATGTCATTTGGAAGTTCCCTATATCATTTGGAGGTAACCCACCTGAGATCAGTTTTTCTCCCTGTATCACTAACATATCTACATAGAATACAAGTTGAACTTGTGTCCTATTGATATACTCAATTATTATTTTTACATTGAAAATAATGTTTACAAAAATAATTGAATACCTAATTTTTAATATTAGGTTGACTGCATCTTTTATAATGTGTTACTTAGGAATTACATTGTTTTTTTTTTTTTTTTTTTTTTTAAAGTAAGAATCCATCGCTTTATTTATTTATTTATTTTGTTGTGTGTGTGGCCAGCTCAGCCCACCAGGGGGCGCGGCTGGCTGGCATGTGGTGCTGGGGGATTGAACCTCAGTCTCTGCGCTTTGTTAAGCTTGTTCTAAGTAGGTGATTTAGACCACTGAGCCATCTCACCAGCCCAGGAATTACATTGTAAAGAAAGAATAGCTTGTATATTTTTCAAAACACCCAATATCACTTAATAGAAATTTTATTGGTATACTGATCTTTGCTGCTTTATAGGCTCTGAACTTAAATATTCTTGTACAACATGTTGCTTTTAGAATGTCACTAGGCTCAATAGAATAAGTGCTTGTCTGACAAGGGCAAGGGCCTAAGTTCAACCCCTGGTTCTGAAAAAAAAAAAACAAAAAAACAAAAAACATCACCTCCAATAAGGGGAAAAATGCAGAATATTTGAATAATCAGGAGGTTGAGCAGGGAACAAAGATCAAATGTAAAATGCAAAAATATTTCAAAAGAATGATTTGCTTTTGATTACCAACCAATATAATGAATTCAAATCATGATCTCCATAATTCAGACCATAAAGCTTGTTCTGCACATCCCCAAATCCAAGTCCTTGGGATGATCAAGCTTGACAATTCACACTGACTGTGGAATACATTTCACATCTAAAAATAAGTACATTCTGTAAAAATATTTCAGAGTTTGTGTAGAGAATAATTTGTGAGAGAAAAGAGTCATTCCATCAAGAGATGTGTGAAACACCAAGCATATTTTACCTTTCATATAGCATGACTGAGGAAATCCACATGCATTCCTAGATGCATTAGTAAAATTTTAGCCATGTTGTGCCTTTTGTAAAACTTAGAAATTTAAAGGTTTTATATACAAAATTGTAGCATGAGAAGGAGTCTCCCACACAGACCCACAAATTCTCTACTTTGTCACCTTATTGTGGATTTAAAAAACGAAAGAAGCAGAATGGAAATAAAAGTTGTATGAAGCTCTATCTGAAATTTGGCTGTTATTGGAATGAAAAATGATAACAAGAGCTCTTTTTCTCAAGTCATTGTGAATAAGACAGTAATTTCTTTTAGTTTGTTTAATGTAAAAATGTTAATAATTTAACCTACTTCATGCATCCTTTAGGAAGAGTCACTGAGTCTTATTAATATACAGTAGTCAGTCAAATATTATATATAAACACTGATGCCACTGCTACTGCCTATTTTAATAAATTTATTCCTACTTTTCTTCTCTCCTTTGAAGACTTCAACCATAATCATGTTTTCACAATTATTTATGAGATAGTGTTTGGCATTTTAATTATTTAATGAACACAACCAAGATTATTTGCTTTTATCTTTTTTTCTGTTACATATGAAGTTTTGTGGTACAATCAATGGTATGATTTTCAGCACATTTGACACAAAATCTGGAAATTTCTATATTGCAATGGCTCTGTCATTTGGATACACAGAGGTGCACATGCACTTACCTTTGAGGTCAAGTTTTGTTCTTGGCTGGGAGAACATATTTGTGGTTGAGAGACTACAAGAATTGATTTCCTTTGAGGGAACTTCCAACTTATGTTGAAATAAGATAAATTGGACCTTTGAATCTCTTGAGCAATAGCTTTTGATCTGTTTCTGTTGTGAATGCCAAATTTTTCAAATCTTGCTACAGAATCTTCTAGCAATTACTAAGGGTAAATCCTCTCCAGTCCCTTAAGAAATCTTCCCCTAGCCTGATAAAGAGAAATGAATCTTCAGACATTAGACTTTTCTAATCACTTAGGCCTATCATCCATTTTCATGATTATAAGTAACTATGTAAACCTTGCTTTTTTTTCAGTTTATCTTTTCAGGTGGGCTCTAATGATATACTACAAAGTGGAGTGGAACTTGTTTATGTACACCATGGGTGGCCTCAAACTAATAGTGACACTCTTTCCTCAGACTCCCAAGTGCTGGAATTATAGATGTGTATCAGCACACCTGGGCAATAATCACCAGCATTATTCAGTATAGTTCTGGAAATACAAATCAGAGCAGTTAAGTAAGAGAAAGAAATAAACAGAATTAAGATAAGAAAAGAAGAATTTAAACTATTATTATTGGAATATGATATGGCACCTTACTGAAAAGACCCCCAAGCACTACACCAAAAGTTTAGATTTAATAACCAAATACAGTAGCATAGTTGTATATAAAGTCAGCATTAAAATTCAATGACATGGTGCTCGCTTAGGCAGCACATATACTAAAATTGGAACAATACAGAGAAGATTAGCATGGCCCCTGCGCGAGGATGACACCCAAATTCATGAAGCGTTCCATATTAAAAAAAAAAAAATCAATGACATGGGGGTTAGGGAAATGGCTCAGTGGAATAAGCACTTCCCTGGCAAGTGCAAGGGCCTGAGTTCAATTCCCAGTTCCACCAGAAAAAACAATATCAATGACATTTGTATACACAAACAACAAACTCACTGAGAGAGAAATTAGGGAAACCACACTATAAACAATAGCATCCAAAAAAACTGAAATACTTAAGAAGCAATCTAATGAAAGAAATAGAATTTTACATTGAAAATTATAATACTCTGAAAAAAGAAATCAAAAGTTTATGAGGAAATGGAAAGATCTCCCTTGCTCCAATGTTAGAAGTATCAGCAAAATGAAAACGACCATACTCTCAAAACTGTTATACAAGCAATGCATTCCTGATCAAATGCCGATAGTATATCTGCTAGAATTAGATAAAACTTTTCTTATCTTAGTTTGGAACCAGAAGACACCTAGAATAGCAACAACAATTCTGAGTAACAAAAGAAAGGCAGGAGCATCCTAATCTTTGCCCAGGAATTGATGGAACTGACTAGAAGATGCAGAAACAACTGCAAAAACAGTTAATATA
>NW_004524608.1:19425691-19427386 GCF_000260255.1 Octodon degus | reverse complement strand
CCACTAGTTACTAAACAACTTAGAACAGTGGTAAGTATACATTTTTACAACAGAAAGCACAAGATTTACATTTACAATCTAAAATGTGAGTTGACTCATTACATTAGTAACTAGTGGCTGTTTCTTGCTGTTTGTTAAGACAAACTTCCTGTAATCCTCACCAATTCCTGTTAACAAAGTTAGTTTACAGAGATGACTTCAAAAGGAAATTAAATGGCCTTTAACTTCTTGTAAACCTACAGACTATGCAAAGCTGTCTGCAGGCACTCTAGTGCAAATTAAACAGAAACTGAAACAGCCCCAGGAAATGCAGTTTAAATTGTTCCCAATCACTCTGAAAGCATTATTTTGTGTCAGACAATGAATTTGTTTACCAAACTGAATGTGGTCAGACAATAAATTTGTTTATCAAACTCAATGTGGTTCCAGGTTTTAAAACCCCTCTCTGCTTCCGGGGCCACCTTTCAGTCCTCTCCTGCTTAAGAGCTGAATGGGAGACCCTGAGCAGTGTAATAAATGGCTTTCCAAATTCCAATCTGACTGACCTGGTTCCTATTCTGATTGACCCATAACAATAGGTTCATTAAAGTAGATTGATTTCTTCAGTTGTTCAGAGCTAGATTCCCAGTTGGTTATTGGGACACATCCACGTGGAGACACTGCTGGAAGACAGCAGCAGCATCCTGAGGCTAATATTGGATCAAGGTAAGAGAAAGATTCTTGTAGTTATTGTTTCACTGATACTCACACATTAAATGAATTGTCACAATAAGAGTTAGATGAGGAAGAAAAAGGAAGAGTGAAACATTTCTAGGAAAGGAGGGCAAAAGTGTTGCTAGAGAGGCAGAAAGAAAATGAGGAAAGTATCCTGTCATACTAGCCAAGGAAAGAGAGATAAATAGTTGACTGAAGAATGAATAGAATCTCCTGAGGATCGTTATACTCTGATAGGAATGGAAAAAAGCTGCCAAGTTTAGTGGTATGAAATTTATAGGTAACCTAGCAGGGGCAGTTACTGAGTGGAAAGGAAAATGCAAATCAGAAAAAAAGGACAGAAAGTGGGGCCATGGATGATTTATAACGAAGACCAACACTTAAAACGGAATATGGCCCAGTTTAAATACTGTCATGCTGTGAAGTTCAATTCATTTGAAAGAGCATTGTCACAAAAACACAAAAATCATTCAAATTTTAGTCTGTTTTGTTTTCACTATTTACCTCCAGAACTTATTCATCAGAAAGCAGTTAAAATATGTTTGAAAAAGACTTTCACACATAGGGATATGATAATCATATTTCTTACATATTGCAAATATTTGGAATTTCATGTGTCTACCACAGGTTAAAAAATAATAATTCAGGGTCAGCGGCCCTGTCAACCCCGCCCCCAGCCACACTGAGATGGCAATTGAGACTGGGCATGTAGAGCACACCTGTGATCCCAGCTTTTGGGAGACTAAATAAGGGGATCACTACGAGTCTGATCTAGTAATTGTAATGAGTCAACTCACGTTTTAGATTATAAATGTAAATCTTGTGCTTTCTGTTGTAAATGTATACTCACCACTGTTCTAAGTTGTTTAGTAAATAGTGGCTGTTACTTGCTGTTTGCTACATAAAATTCCTACCTAACCAATCCCTGTAAACCAAGTTAGATTGCAGAGATGGCTTCATAAGGAAACTGAATGGGATTTC
>NW_004524608.1:19410041-19414801 GCF_000260255.1 Octodon degus | reverse complement strand
TGGAAAACCTGCCTTTCCACATGCCAGAGAATAAGCCATACCCATATCTTTCACCATGCACTGTACCAAAATGAAAGTGAATGAAACATTTAAATATTAAAACAGAAACCTTAAATCTGCTGGAAGATAGGAGAGATCTAAATAAACATGTGAAACACATGTTTGACATTATTTGTCAATCAAACTAAAACAATGCTGAAGTTCCATCGTACTCCAAAAAAAAAAATACAATTACCAAGAAATAAACCATTAATTAATGCTGGTTGGAGTGTATGGAAAACAAATTTTTCTCCACGGTTGGTGAAAATATGGATTGCTGCAACCACTATGAAAATTAATATCAAAATCCCTCGAAAATCTAAGGCAGAGGCCCTGTTTGACTCCAGCTATTTCCTTTCTTGATATCTTCCCCAAAGTGTTAAAAGACTTAAGAAGAATTAGTCCTGCAAGTCTATATGCACACTCATGTTACAACAGTGAAGTATGTAAAGGATAAATATTTCAAACTGCACAAATCTCATCAAATGAATGGATAAAGACTGTTTTTCTTTTACACAAGGGAGTACTGCTCAGCCACAAAGAAGGATATACCCTAGACATTTCTAAGTAAATATATTACCTTGTGATCATACTCATAAATGAAATAAATAATACACACATGTTCCATTATTGTATGATTTTTCTAATGTAAACAAAGTGTAAGTCAGTTCCAATATTTATAGTAAATAGGAAGAAAATAATCAAATGAGAATGAGAATTAAGTAGGGAGTAGGGAGAAAGGAAAGGCAGAAAATAGAAAAAAAAAAAAAAACCCTGGACACAAAGCTTTTTAAGTAAGGAGTACAAAAGAAATTGAAGGGAAAGGAGGGAAATGGGAGAAAAAGAATCAAGATATGCCACGGTTCAAATTCCACATGATGAATCTCATCATTATACAACTAAATTGTACAATTAATTATTTTTTAAAAAATAGACAAAAACTCTAACAAATAATATAAAATAATATGCATCTAGAACAGTGAATAGTTACCAAAGGGAGTCCAAAAGGCTTTTGTTTTTCTCCATGACACAACACATTGCTTGGAAAATATTTGCCAAGAATAACCAGGGTGGAAAAGTTCTAGATACAGTAAGTTAAGAATAATAAAGGAGGGCCAGTGAAATAGCTCAGCAGACTAACCTCCTGCTTAGGCAAGTGGAGGGACTCTGGAACCACAAGGAGGATAGCTATGAGTCTGAGCTGTGTAGTGAAACCATGTACCAAGTAAATAAAATAATAATACTAAAGAGCTATATATAATAAATATATATTAACCAAAGTTTATGCACACTATATAAAGATAGCATTTTCAGTTTTCAGAGTTAATAGAGTTGTTTGCTCATGGATATTATAAAACTGCTTTAAAAAAACTACAATGAATGCAAGTGATTATTTTAAACATAGCAATACTTCGTAGAGTTAATTTAAAAACATTTAGGTCTGGCCAGATAGCTCAGTAGAGTAAAACACCGGCTTAGGGAGAGTGCAGTGACCGGAATTCAATCCCCCACACCACGTACTCTGCTGACCCTGTCCCGTGGACAAATTGAAACTGATTGCGACTGGGCGTGGTGGCATGCACCTGCAATCCCAGCATCTGGGAGGTTGAAAACTGAAGGATCGCCAAGAGTACGAGTTATTTTAGGATTAATATAAACTCCTTAAATATAAACTCCTTAAATATATTAGGAGTTATTTTAGGATTAATATAAACTCCTTAAATATATTAAATATTATTATACTTATATAACTACTATATATTAGCTACATATATAGATATATAGCTACTTTCTCTGAATTCAATAAGAAGTAAGATCTGTGCTAATAGTGTTTGGACAGGATATCATGTCTATATCTTGTGCTATGAATGATTACTACAGACAACAATAGGCAATGTATTCGTTGTTGTAGCTCTCCTACCAACCTGTTTTAAAGCTGTCACATTGCAATTTTTTCTCAATAAAATTAATAAAATAAATAAATAAATGTAAAAATAGGATTTTCTGCTATGTATTTTTTTTCTGAAAGTCTTAGCAGAGAAATGTAATGTATATATGAGTCTGAAATAAAGAATAAAAATAGCAAAAACTGAATTTGCTGAAATTGATTAGGGTGCTTTCACTGCATTCACATAGAAATGAGGATCATACAGCTGGTTGATAACTTTAGGATTTGTTTTTCTCCAGGCTGTCTTAGAAAATGTGAGGTGAGGCAAGATGGATAGTAAACAGATTACAATAGTTCATTGCTTCAAATTATATTTGCTCAAGGAGGAATTTCTTTGTGATTTTAAAACTGAAAACAAGAAATTTGCATCTATATTTCAACCAAATTTATCAAAAAATATTCACTCAATTGTAATAATGTAAAATAATGTATGATTTGGAAGAGGAAATTTATTTAAAAAAATATCTTCTATGTTACCATGTAATAACTTACTTAGAAATTCTCTTTTATGTAAAATACATGAACTGGAATACTGCTTTCACTGCTCATTCCTCCTGCTTACCCATTGGCTACTGAAAAGTCATGTGGGTGGAACTATGATTTATTTTTAGTGTCCAGTGGAAGTCAAACAAGAAACAGAATCTGTTTTGTCAGAGGTGCAGCAGCAATGAATTCCAAACAGCAGTGTGTGGAGTTGAATGATGGTCACCTCATGCCTATACTGGGATTTGGCACCTATGCTCCAATTGAGGTAACAACAGTGGCTTTGGCATTGAAGACTCAAGGAAAGTAGACATAGGATGAGTGGAAGCTGATTTGGGTAACCAGTAATATATTCCTGCATGATGACAGGAGGTTCAGATGGTTCTCTGTTACTGCTGGCTAGAGATCTTTCCTAAACAGAAAAGGGAATTTGGCTAGATACTGCTTTACATCTAGGTCTAATTATGCTGTTACCTACCAATTATGTTGGCCTGGTTGCCTAATATATATGGCATTGGCCTTCCAATTACAACTGTTTGCCTATACATTTTCTTTATATTTCATATGACTTTCCAGCTAAGTAGAAAAAATAAAACTTTTCAGTTATGAAAACTGCATGATTTCATGATTTTGAGCATTTTCTCTTATATTAATTGCCCATGGTAAAAATTTGAGTACTCTTGTGCTTAAGAAAATCAGTTGGAAGCTGATGTCAAAAGAAAGCCAAAAGATCCAGGCTTATATTTATTTTAATTTCATTAGGAAAAATAATTTCCTTTAATTCATTATCTTAGTAACAATGAAATAAGAGATTTCCTAATTTGGTCACTGACATAAGAAGTCTCAAGGACATGTCAGAAAAGTTTGTGATTTTAAAGTTTTCTCTAATTATATCTTCCCTAAAACAGTTGCCTTAGTTTTAAAGTTTACATTTACAAGAACCAATGCAATGCATAAAGTAGGAAAATCCTTATGCATGAATATGCACCTTTTGAGTACAGAACTTTACTGTCATATTTACTTATGCTATGCATACATACTGGCTCCTTCAAAATTTACCAAAACACTCTGCTATCCATTGAATGGCTCACTTACAAAGAGGCCCTTTCATGACTTCTGCAAACTTTGATATTTCACTATTCCAGCAGATAGGGACAATGCTTGTCCTTGGGCTGCTTGCA
This sequence comes from Octodon degus, assembly GCF_000260255.1. Taxonomy (NCBI): domain Eukaryota; kingdom Metazoa; phylum Chordata; class Mammalia; order Rodentia; family Octodontidae; genus Octodon; species Octodon degus. The sequence goes on along the minus strand of NW_004524608.1, from coordinate 19,411,150 downwards.
CAAAGAGTAGCTTATATGAGTCCATGCTATGATTTATTAGGCTGGAATATTAGATTATTCTAGCAGAGGAGTAAGTGTAACCAAGATATCAGTGAATCAGAAAATGTTTCCAAAGAACTTTCCTTGCAAACAAAATATTTATGTCTTCTAAACTAGATGTTGGCAAAATTTAGTGTATTGTTTTTAATTTACTTGGTAAGATATTTTTTCCATACTTTATCTTATGCTCCTTTTATTACATTAATTTTATGTCTTCATTGCATGAATATTAGCCATTGATATACATATGTGTTCAATCCTGTGAATCCTTCCAATAAGTCATTCTACTACATGAGGATATCGCTGGAGATCTTCTATTTGTGATCAACCAATAACTGTCAAGGACTAGAGGGGTCCTTGCAACATTCTATATTTGTTATGAAGAAGGACCAGTCAACTTGTGTTTATCACAAGTACATAACTAATTAAAAACATGAGGAAAAAAGATTTTACTTGTGTGTGAAGTCTTTGCTTATTTAGATTCATGTGACTCTCTAAACACTACCATCGCATACCTCTCTAGGTGCCCAAGAGTATGGCTACAGAGGCCACTAAATTAGCTATAGATGCTGGATTCCGCCATATTGACAGTGCTTATTTGTACCAAAATGAGGAGGAAGTGGGACTTGCTATTCGGAGCAAGATTGCAGATGGCACAGTTAAAAGAGACGACATATTTTATACTTCAAAGGTAAGGTGTATATAGTGTACAGGTGTACAATTTAAGAAAATGTGATGCATTGAAGTAATATTTGCATGATATAATCAGTAATGCTTGATGAGTAACATACATTGGTCCATCTGTTAATTATATATATTTATATGTGACATCCAATACTTAAAACAGAGGAAAATGATGGCTTTCTTACTATTCTTATTTTCACATTTCTAATTGCAATGTAATGATTTTCATTTTCTGAGCTTCAATTCAAAACAGTGTAATTAAAAAAAAAACAGTGTGATTTAGCATGAGCTCTGTTTTCAGGTAGACCTTGATCAAGCTACAGCTTCTTTCATCATATTGGAGAAGTCTTACATTTGGCTAAAACTCTCAATATCACTATATACCT
>NW_004524608.1:19407072-19409531 GCF_000260255.1 Octodon degus | reverse complement strand
TTCCTTTATTCATTATGTTTCCTATTACCAAATGAACATTTAACAGAGTTTACATGAATAGATGAGATATAGAGAAATTCAGGATAGAAACTAAGATATTTCCTCTGTGAGCCTCAGTTTTTAGCCAAATGAAAATTTCTTCAATTTTAGTGAAATGAAATCAGTAACATTAGTTAATGTGTTTATCTATAAAAGTTTTTGTTTTTAACATCTCTAGCTTTGGGGCACCTTCCATCGACCAGAATTGGTTCAATCTTGCTTAGAACGGTCATTGAAAAAACTTCAATTTGACTATGTGGACCTCTATCTTATTCATTTCCCATTGCCCATGAAGGTAGGCAAATTTCAACATCTGTTCTACCTAACTTCAGCTGTTTTCATGGTTGTCAATTTTATGGTTGATGGAATTAGTGTTTTTCTTTTTTTGGGGGGGGTGGAACCAGGAATTGAACGCAGGCCCAGTGCTTGCCAGGCAAGCGCTTTTTCTACTGAGCCATCTCCCTGGTCGCTGGAATTAGGTTTTTATACATTTGTACAAACTTTATATGTTATGTGAACTTTTGAAGTCAACTTATGCAAAAGAATTATTGGACTATTTAAATGAGGAGTTCAAGATACAACCACACTGATGGATGTCAATCTTCAGAAACATTTCTTTTTATGATTCCATGCATGCATTGCTATGAATTCCCTCTGTGTTTTTCAAGTTTCTACTGCACTAGAGATAAATGAGACTTTTATAATGCAAGGCTCATGAATATTGGTACTTTAGAATGACTTAGTATATATTTTTTTATTTTGAAAAACTTTATTTATTTTTCCATAATTTTATTGAGAAATAAATAGTAATGAGACAGCTTCAAATCAAATTGAGGTTCCAATAATTAACACATTGCATGCTCCTTTTCCTGTGGTTATTTGTTATACAAGGTGCAGACATGATATCCTATTTACAAACAGTATTAAAACAAAAGCCTCTATTCCTTGAATTAAGAGAATGTAGCATTATATCTATCCTAACCATTTAATTTTTTATTATTTTATTTTTTGTCATAATTTTATTGATAAACAGATAGAAATGAGACGGTTTCAAATCAAATCGGTAGGGCAGTTTCAATAATTATCACACTGTATACATTCTTCTTAGTGGTTAACTGCTATATAAGAAGTGGACTTGATATTCGATTTACAAACACCATTAGAACAAATCATTCTATTCATTAAGAGAATGTAACTATGTATCCATCCTAACAACTTTGAATACACAGATACAAAATGGACATTCATCTGTATACCCTTTTTTTCTTAAGTTCTGTTATTTGAATATTATTGATGTGTAAACTCAGCAAAATATTCTAAAACAGTCCAGTAGCCCATAATAGTACTGGGGCTTCCATTTAAATGACAATGTCAGAAATTGTTGACCTGAGTCCCCCACAGCTCAACATAACAGCATGGCTTTACCTCTTATATTTTGTTTTTATACTTTCCTATTGGATGGTTAAGACCAAGGTAAAGCAGGACCTATGCAACAAGAGTTGTAGCTTTTGGTTCTGATAAGGTCAGTGAAATCCCCTCAGGATTTATCTTCAGATCCTGTACCTCAGATTGTAGATCCTTTATCAGTGTCAGCCATGTGGATGACTCACGGCCATTGCTTGGCCAATGTGCTCTCTGTGAAAGCCTGAGAGAATGTTTTCACTCCATGTGACGCTCCTTAGACACACTCTACATCATCGATCACTTTCCTCTTGGCCCCATAATCTCCTTGATCAGAAAATTTGGGACACTACCGAATTACATGAAGTCACAGTACAAGTTCTCATATGTCCTGAGGCTTAATTGACCTTAGAAGGCTAGGGCCAAAATGTTGGCTTTCCTTGCAGCCCTCCTTTTTCTCTAATTTTGGTCTACAAACTTAGGTTGTTAACCATCCCGAAGACAAGCTTATTGTTATTATCAAACAACTTAGGCTGTCAAGTTTACCTCACTATCTGTCTGCATATTAAACATCTTAGACATAATATGGAACAGGTATTTTTCATCAAGTACTGATATGTTGAACTTTAAGTACCTAAAGAATATGATAAAAAACGTTTAAAAATTAGAATATATTTTAAAAATAGGCATAAAGAATTATATATCTCTCATGTTTGCACATATGTCCAAATATCTCACCATATACAACCTTGAAACAGGACAGTCCCACAATATACCTTTTCCTGTCTCTTGCTTTCATTCACCACCCCCTACTTCTTGAACATCCACCTACCCGAGAGACATCATAGCAGCAACTGGCATGTCATGACAAACAGCTTATATTCAGAATACCAGAATGACAGGTACTCCAAACAAGAAACTACTATGACAAATTACCATCTGCAGTGCAGTAGGTTAGTTCATAGGTATCTGTATATATAGTTAGTCAGGGTGAGAATCTTTCCAATTAACTGCTAGAT
>NW_004524608.1:19398846-19403632 GCF_000260255.1 Octodon degus | reverse complement strand
TTTTTTTTTTTTTTGTGGACAAATAATAGTTGCTTTGCTGAAGTGTTTCATCTGTTTTGATTGCTCCCCCAAAGCTGTAGTCACAAGTGCAGGAGGCTGAACAAACCTACCAGGATGCTGGTGGTGGAGGCTGAATTCTGAGGCTCCACATAGTTGGGATTTGCCAAATGCACGGGCAGGGATTTGCCGTGTGGACCCGCAGAGGGGAGGATTGGAAAGGCCCTCAAGGTAGGGCTGATGTGCAGCAGTTCCAGGATTTCCTATGTCAAAATAATTTTAAATTGATTTTTGACATGAGATTTGCATTTAGGATCAAGATTAAGAGAGGAGACTGATCTGCTTCTTCAGTCCCGTTAGTATAGCAGAAGGGCATGAAGCTTCTGGGTTCCCTGCAGCACCTGATTTATTCACAAAGGAGATGCAATATACTTAAATAAATTTAAAATCTTTTAGGTGTATAAAGAGTGTTTGTCTTAACGTATTTCAACAAAAAGCAGATAGTTGCACTTTTTTTGCACATTGGATTTAATAATTACCATCAGTAGCAAACAGACCATGTTTAACCAATGTTAGGGATCGTCAGTCCAAATGTTCTGTTTTTGAAGTATATTTCATCACTGGTCCTGGTTTTAGGAAGAAGTTGATTGCCTCTCATGCCGTAAATCAGAATTATAAACTGTTTCAGATCTGGTGTGCTAAATGTTTGTTTTTACCATTTTCTTAGGAGTATATTGAAATGCCAACAGTTGTTTGAATTATATTCTGTAAGAAAGTATTAGTCCTTTACATTGGGATATGTACAGTTGTAGAAAATGCCAACTTAAAATTCATATTTGGTTGCTAGGAGTTTTCCTAAAATACATTAAAGTAATTTCATTTCATAAAAAAAAAAAAATACCACACCTTTTTCAACCATTCCTCAGGTGATAAGCATCTTGGTTGTTTCCAAGATTTGGCTACCACAAATTGTGCTGCTATAAATATAGGCACACATATATCACAATGATATGATGTTTTCAGATCCTCTGGGAAAATTCCCAGTAGAGAAATATCTGGTTTAAAGTGGATTTCCAGTCCAACTTTTCTAAGTAGTCTCTATACTGATTTCCATAAAGGTTGCACCAGTCTACATTCCCACCAGCAGTGGAGAAGGGTTCCTTTTTCGATTTAGTATCTTTAGCATGAAAATTAATCTTGAAAAGAGCCTGAACCTTTGTTCTGACTTATATCTGTGAACTTTTTGTATTTTTTCATTGTTTCTCTTTTTTTATAAACACCATTTTCTTCAATCATTAAGACACTGATGGACAATTTGTTTGATATCATTATCATTGGAAATAATGTTTCAAGGAACATGAAAGTACAATTACTTTTTACATTTATTTCATCTCTTTTGGAATAATTATTTGGTACTTTCATTTTTTTCACAATTTTATTGAGAAACAAATAGCAATGAGACAGTTTCAAATCAAATTGGTAGGACAGGTTGAATAATTATCACATTGCATACATTCTTCCTAGTGGTTAATTGCTGTACAAGATGTGGACATGATATTCTATTTCCAAACACCTTTAGAACAAATCCCTATATTCATTAAGAGAATGTAACTATGTATCCATCCTAACAACTTTGAATACACAGATACAAAATGGATATTCATCTGTATACTCTTTTTTTTGTTAAGTTCCATTATTTGAATATTATAGGTTGTGTGAACTCAGCATAAAATTCTAAAAGAGTCCAGTAGTCCATTATAGTACTGGGGCTTCCGCTTCACTGGCTATGTCAGAAATTGTTGACCTGAGTCCCTTACAGCTCAACATAACAGCATGATTTTATTTCTTATATTTTGTTTTTATTCTTTTCTGTTGGATGATTAAGACGAAGGTAAAGCAGGACCTATGCAACAAGAGTTGTAGCTTTTGGTTCTGATAAGGTCAGTGAAATCCCCTCAGGATTTATCCTCAGATCCTGTACCTCAGATTGTAGATCCTTTGTCAGTGCAGCCATGTGGATGAGTCACGGCCATTGCTTGGCCAATGTGCTTTCTGTGAAAGCCTGAGAGAATGTTTTCTCTCCATGTAACTCTCCTTTGGCACACTCTACATCATCGATCACTTTCCTCTTGGCCCCATAATCTCCTTGATCAGAAAATTTGGGACGCTACCAAGGTACATGATGTCACAGTACAAGTTCTCATATGTGCTGAGTTTTAACTGACTTTAGAAGGCTTGGGCCAAAATGTTGGCTTTCCTTGTAGCCCTCCTTTTTCTCTAACTTGGTCTGCAAACTTAGGTTCTTAACCCTCCAGAAGAGAAGCTTATTGTTATTACCATACCACTTAGGTTGTTAAGCTTAACCTCACTATCTGTCTGAATATCAAACATCTTAGGCATAACATGGAACAGGTATTTTTCATCAAGTATTGATATGTTGAACTTTAAGTCCCTACAGAATATGATAAAAAATATAAAAATTAGAATATATTTTGAAAATAGGCGTAAAGAATTATATACTTCTTATGTTTACACATAAGTCCAAAAAACTAACTATATATAACCTTGAAGCAGGGCAGTCCCACAATATTTCTTTTCCTGTCTTCATTATTTCTCTTTTAATCACTAGAAAAGCCTAGATGAAGATCAGTGTAGAGAACTATAATTCAGGAATTGAGCAGAAGCATACCAGCTCACAGTGCTATCTTAGTAGGCCACACCGAGTGGCTTTAATCTCTTTTATTCAGTTGTTGGCTGTGTTATATGTTTTAAGTTTCATAAACTCTGTGACTTAATTTTTTTCCCTGTAAAGAATAAGCACATCACAATGATTACATAGCAGAAAATATATTAATAGTATTTTAATAAGAATAATGGTGAATAAAGCAAAGGCCAAATTGTGGCAATCTCAGTATATATTTTTTATCTCTAGAATAAGTGAATATTATAAAATTCATCTCCCATGTTTAAACTTCACATGCCTATTGACAATCTGGCATAGGAAATTTTAAAAAGACTGAGAAGACTAGGATATAAGAACTTTAAGGAAGTGTTTAATTTGAAATATTACTTATAGTTAGAATCTTGTTTTCTCATTAAGATACGTAATTGTATACCTTAGCAAGAAATAGTCCACAGTCCATTGCTGAAAAGAGACTGCTTCTATGATCCTTAAAAATCTAATGAGTCATTGTTGCTGATTGGGTTTTGGGATTTGTTTCAACTTTGAGTGTCTTTCTTATAAGGTTCTCAAACAGACTCGCCTAACACTAGGACATTTTGTGCAATTCCAGAATACATGACTGGTGGTGGCTGGCTTTGTTTTTGTTGGTTTGTTTATTGTATGTCAGATGAGGGCCTGGCCCTAGCTCAGTCCTTTAAGTGGCTGTCTCCACAAAGCTGTCTGCCTCAGGTTGCTGTAGTTCGATCCTCACAACACTCCAGCCAGCCAAAAGTGCCCTGAAGGCATTTGAGGAGAAAAAAAATCCTTATTGTATGTCAGAAGTCACTTCCATTGACTTTGGACAAATTTATTTTTGGTTTTTATATTGGTACATGTGTATATTATTTAATGATTATATTCATCATGAATGGCTGATTCATTTGCATTACATTTATTAATTTGTTTTTAAACTTTCTCCCTCCAGTTCCTTCCCAACTCCACATCTCTTGAATCCAGTCATACATGTATATTTTTACATATTGTTAGTAAGTGAGGATCATGTTCCTGAAAGAGACTTACTATAGGTAAAAAAACATTTCACAATCCACCCACCCTCTTCATTTAAATTCCATTTTCTTGGACTTTTCCCTCCTTCTTTTGGTTCCCTTCACATAGTCTAAAGATTCATCTCATTATTTATTATTGTCTAACTTATATTTTGCATATTACTTATACTTTATCTTGTAAAAAAGATATCTTGTGATATTTGAGCTTGTATGTCTGATTTACTTCATTTAATATTATGATCTCAAGTGAATCCTTTTCTTAGAAGTGGTTCAAGTTTGTGGTCACAGAGATAGATCAATGTTCTAAGCATCTGCCTGGGCAAGTGCAAGGACCTGGGTTGTATCCAAGTACCACATGCCCTGCTGGCCCCCACCTTGGGCATGCCAAGCTGGGCACCAAGACCTGGAGTGGTGGTGCATGCCAGTAGTTCTACAGATTGGAAGGCTGAATCAGAAGGATCACACTGAGTCTGAGCTGTGTGGTGAGGCACTGTACCAAATACATGAAATTAAAAGAAAAAGAAAAAAGGCATGGCTCAAGTTTACATTAAAGAGTCACTTAGATTCCAGTGTATTATCTACTTTTTTATTTTCATATTTCTTCTCATACTTATGCTTGAAAACAAAATAATAAAGTAAACAAACAAAAAAAGTCAAGAAAGAAAAAATAACCCCTATGATGGATCATCTTTGACTCGTGCACCTGACTTTGATATTAACATGTCCAAGGCTAGAAATTAATACTGATTCTTTAGCTTGAGTTAAGACTTTCCCATCTGAAACAAATCATTTTTCCAGGGATAAGTACAGGTATATGAAAAGCAAAAATATGTCAAAGAGGATATCATATAAAGACCAAAGAAAACATAATAAATTAACACCTTAAAAGATATAAGAGAAAAAATGAAATCTTTCATCTAAAATATTCCTGAAAAGATGACAAATAAGTTTATGGAAATATAGTTCTGAAATATTACTCCATTTACTTTATTTTTTTTATTTTTTATTTATTTGAGAGAGAGAGAGAGAGAGAGAGAGAGAGAGAGAGAGAGAGAGAGTG
>NW_004524608.1:19396880-19398746 GCF_000260255.1 Octodon degus | reverse complement strand
GTGTGTGGTGTGTGTGTGTGGCCAGCTCAGCCCACCAGGGGGCGGGACTGGCTGGCATGTGGTGCTGGGGGATTGAACCGCAGCCCCTGTTGCTTTGCCAAGCTTGTTCTAAGTAGGTGCCTTAGACCACTGAGCCATCTCTCCAGCCCCTCCATTTACTTTATAGAAAAGTAGTGTCACAACACTAGGATTTTAGATATGGATGCAGATATGGATATCATGAAATGGATTTAATGACTGCTTCTCTTCTAGCCAGGAGAAGAGATTCTTCCAACTGATGAACATGGAAAACTAATAACTGACACAGTGAATCTGTGTGCTACTTGGGAGGTGAGTGCCTGGAATAGAGAGCAGAAAGGAAAAGAAGAAATGGGGTAGTAAAAAAGGAAAGGAAAAGTGCTGGTGAGAGAAGGATTAAGGAGCAGAGACTGAGAACAGGTCACAACCAACCTCCAAAAATGTGCTAGGCACTAATGAATTAAGAAATTCATAATGCATACAAAGGGTGTTCTGCTCTTATGGTGGGCAGAAATGTATTACTGCAATATAAGATGGCTAGAGATGATTTGGAAAAAGCAAAAACAACCATCTTTTTCCCTTCATATATAGTATCTCTGATTTCTTGAGGAAAATACAAAATATATTATTTTCCTCTATTATTTTCTTAGTACCATTTCTAGTCACATTTATTTTCATTTCTTGGAAATGTTCCTTTTAACACTATTATTTGGCTATATATCATACATGAATATATGATCACTGCCACAAATTATTTTTCACAATATTTTCCTCAAGGCCATGGAGAAGTGTAAAGATGCAGGATTGGCCAAGTCCATTGGGGTGTCCAACTTTAATCGCAGGCAGCTGGAGATGATCCTGAACAAACCAGGCCTCAAGTACAAGCCTGTATGTAATCAGGTAAGTACTCTTAGCTTCCAGTTCTTCTGTGCTTCATTGTTTTTTTTCCAATGCTACCGTCAGGCTTCCACAAGTCCTCTCTCCTATTTGTCTTAAATTTGTGGAAGATATGGAGAACATTTCATTGGATTTCTGATTTGTAAAGTTGTAATAAAAAAGCATTGGAGTTCATAGGACTGGGATATCAATGTGTAAAAATCTATAAGTGTATAAGTTATGTAGGGGAGCTAAACTAATCATTTAGACCTCATGGAAAAGATATACATCCATAGGAGCTATGATTGATGACAACAGATTAAATGAGTGAAAGTGTATATTAAAAAAAAAATCTGAAAATGCATGGTGTGGACAGTAAAGAAGGCTGAAGGGAGAATAGAATGTATGATAAAGATTTGGTGAGATTCTTAGGTTTAATTCCTTCACTTTGCATCTTTACATAAATCTTTAGCAGAATCTAGCTACAGGGAATATGGAAAATAAACTGGAAAATGATACCTCTCCAGGATGCAGGAAAGAAGTTATCTGTTTACTGATGGTGGGAGAAATCAGCATTTTGGAATTCTGACCAGAGGTCCTTCTTCCTGATTTCATTTTATTCAGTTTCTCCCTGCTTCCTGTCATCAATTTGATTGTTCAATCACAGCTATTCTGTACTTGCATCAGCTCTAACTTATGTTTTCCTAATTACTGTCAGTTAGAGAGTAAATGATGAAGGTAGAAAATACAGTTTACAATTTTATGAGTGTTACATAGTTCCTTATTTTCAAATATAAGTATTAAAAATAATGTGATTTTATAAATTGCTCTCCTCATGATGCTCATTTTTAAACCTTTAGAATAATTTTAAGAATTATATACAATATCCATATTTTTTCATTTATATCCAAAAGTGTTGTCATTTTTTCATTTTGCCAGATATAATGAATATATGTTGGTATATATATAAAT
>NW_004524608.1:19382706-19396780 GCF_000260255.1 Octodon degus | reverse complement strand
CTTGCCAGGAAAGAGCTTACTCTACTGAGCCATCTCCCTTGCCCCTGAATGTATGCTTCTTTTTTGTCTGAGACTGCACAAAGTAAATTTGTATATAACCTTCTATCTCTTGAGACACAAGAAAGAAAAATGTCCCCCCAAAATTACAGCAGAACCTTGATTTACAAAATTAATTTGTTTTACAATTTGAGGGAAGTTGACTATAGTCGTCTTTGTCAGCTGCTTTCAAGTTTGTAAATGAAAGCAAAATTTTCCTGAAGAATTTTTTTTTTGCATACTGAATCATTTAAAAATAGAAGCATTTATGAACTGAGGTATTACTCTATATTCTCCCAGATAGTTAGCTACAATTTATTTTCTACATCTGATGAAGTTATTAATTTTTCTCTTCTATAGTTTAATTTCTGGTCCATGTTTAAATTTCTGCTTCATGAAAATATAGTGTTTTTCTATGTCTGTGCATTTCATTTTTAGCTAGGATATATTAGTAGCTCAGCCCCATTCCCAATATTTGGTAATATTTTCAGACTGTGTTAACCTGGAGTAATCACTAGTTCTTTGTTTTTGTTTTTTTTCTGTTACCCAGAAAGTTTGGTCACTAATACTGTCATATTGTTTTCTTGCCATGCTTGATAATTATTTCTCCATTACAAGTTTTTCTGGAGGCCGAGGAGATGGCTCAGTGGAATAACTGCTTCCCTGGCAAGTGCAAGACCCTGAGTTCAATCCTTGGTTCAAAAAAAAAAAAAAAAAAAAGAAAAAGAAAAAAAAAGAAAGAACAGAAAAAGAAAAAAAAAGTTTCTCTGTTAGAACTGAAATCTAATTTTTCTTTTAAATATTTTTATCCTCTAATTGGACCAACTACAATTTGCTCATGTTGCTCATATAATAACAGATTGTTCCACATTTCCTAATACTACTTTGAAACATGGTTAACCTACTTAAAACCAGAGCTTTCCTATTTAAACATGTATTTCTCTCCACTGTGATGTCCACTATCTTGCTGTGTACAAACATCTAGGGTCAAGTTACATTTCATGATCAAGTTTTGCATAGTATTTTAGTTATACTTTCCTGAATTGGTTATTTTATTGGGGATTATAAATAATTATCATCATTTTGAACTATTCTGCTTATTTTGCCACATATTTTGCTGCACGAACATCAATTACAATTATTCTTATAAGATGAGGTCAATTATATTATCTTTTTAAATTATCAATTTTACGAGAAGTTTTATTATATTCATAACCAAATGCTGGAAAATATTTTTGTTTCCTCATTATACTTTATTATACATATTCACCAATATTCAGGAACAAGTTTTCTTTTCTCTAAGCTTATTGATTATACTTATGGTTGTTTATGATGCAGAATTGTATGCAAAGATAATCAGAAGCATTAAATTTATTTTGAAAAGGATCTTCACTTCAGGTTGATATTTTCCATTCAAGTTTCATGTTATATAAGTTTTTCTTTTATTCAGCTTCTTTTATTTTACCTTATCTTTTCATATTAATAAAGCCATTGAATCTGATCTGATATTGTTCTATCTGTCAATATATAGGTGGAATGTCATCCTTATCTCAATCAAAGCAAGCTGCTTAATTTCTGCAAGTCAAAAGACATTGTCTTAGTTGGCTACAGTACCCTGGGATCCCACAGAGAAAAACCCTGGTAATAAAGCAATAAAAAACACATCAAAACATTTGCTGATGATGTATTGTTACTTTCAAAATATTATGTTTCCTAAAGTTCTCTCTCTACTGGCTCAAGGAGGGGATAAAATTTACCTTTCTGAGGAAATTCCAGTTCACATAAAAAGTCCTGGCCTAGAATTGGTAAATTTGTTTGCTTTGGAGTTTGACCAAAACACGTAGCATCAAGACTAAACCATTTCTGCCTTCCCTTCCAGGGTGGACCAGAACTCCCCAGTTCTCTTAGATGACCCTATTCTTTGTGCCATGGCAAAAAAGTACAAGCGGACTCCAGCCCAGATTGCCCTTCGCTATCAGCTGCAGCGAGGGGTTGTGGCCCTGGCCAAAAGTTTCAATGAGAAGCGGATCAAAGAGAACATGCAGGTGATGTGGGGTCATGGGCCTTAGGGATTCTCGACAGTTGCTTTCCTGTTTACTTTTTTACAAGCTTGCAAAATATCTTTGTTTCAAATCATTTTTTCTGGTATTTACTGTCTGTATGTACCTTGTATGTATTTCTAAGTGTTTTCTGCTACACTAAAATTGCACTGAGGTTTTCATGTTTTAATATTATTAAAACAACAGATTTGAGAAATGTGAATTTAGCATTACACTGTTAATGTACTTCATAGACCTGAAAAAGTTAGATCTCCATTTGTTCTTTGTATGAAATAGAGATTTGATTCCATATATGTGAACATTATTTTCACAACACTGAAGCTCCTCTGCTCCAGATGCTAGTTAGTGTCTTGGTTACTGATCTCTCCTTGCTGGGACAAATACCCAACACCAAAAATGAAGGAAGGAAAGGTTTATTTAGCTCACAGTCAGTGGAGGTTTCAGTACATACTCAGCTGACTCCAAGGCAGAGTGGCACATAGCAGAGAGCAAGCTTTCAAGACAACAGCAAAAAGAACAGGAGCAAGAGAGCAAAGGTAGTGGTAGCAGCTCAGGCAGCTAGCTAGCCTCTCTCCTCTCCTCACACTGTAATGCAAATTACCTTCCCTGGGGTGGGTGCAGCACCCACACCCACAATAATCAATCACAAGCTTCAGAAGCTGCCCCATGACTGCATGAGGCTTTGGGGGACAACTAAACACAAACAGTAGCAGTTAGGCTATGACATGAGGAGCCTCAGATCTCCTGCATGTGGATTTCATCCACTTAGGCTTCATCTCCTCAAGTACTATTTTCTGAAAGTTGTGAATAGATATTTGGGAAGATCATTTTCAGGCTCAAACATTGTACATTCCTGTTTATGTCAAGTTCTAGTGACCAATGGAAATAACAGGCCTGTTATTATTGAGGTAGGGAAGAGACACTTTTTTATTTGTATTTATTTATTTATTTATTTTTAGTTAGTTACTTTTAATACAGGATCTTGCAATGTATTTCAGGTTTCCTGTGAGTTTACTATGTAGCTCAGGCTGGCTGCAAACTTGATGCGATCCTCCTTCTTCTGCCTCATGAATGATAAGATTACAGGCAAGGTCACCTTTAGTGATAGCACCTTTCAGTAGAAAGGAGTATAAATATGTAGAGGCTCTGAGATAAGAAGTATGAATCACGACATTTTCCCAATCAATCAACTGCATTTATGTATTCTACATATTAATTGATTTGAGATTCAAAATGTTCATAGAAATGATCTTCCCTTTAGTAGAGTGACTGTATGCTTTCATGAATTAATGTTCTTTCTCTTATTATAATCAAACTCATCATACCTTTACCTTATGGACAACAAACATTATAACTTTTCCTATATGGAGAAAACACAGTATTTTACTATCTTATGATACAAGTCTTACTGTCTTTCCTTTCATATTGGTAATTCTTTCAAGGCTAGTGTTTCAGTTATATGTGAAATAAGAATCAAGTATTCAAATATGATGTTAGACTCTGAAAATTATACAGCACCACTGGATATATTCCGCTTTCTATACTCTTATGCACTGATCTATTTATTTTCTCTAGTCTTATTATGTTAAAATTTCAGTATTGTATTCAAATTTTTCATTTCTCACCTGATTTGGAAATATTTTTTCCACTTCTTTTTAGATTCTTGTATTATTCAAAATGGAAGAGCACTTAATTAACCCACCAAATTTTCTTTAAGTGTTTGATGTTATTTCAATGAAACAATTAATATATTTGGAGAGAAATAATTTAAGGTTTGAAATCTATGATTTTCATATAAATTTCCAATTAATTAGGTACTCTTTTATAATAAAAGATAAATTTGACAAGTTTTCCAGTAAGATATTTCTAGAAACAGAAATCCAATAGGAAAACAAAATTGATTTAAGGAAATCTATAGTGTTGATCATCTTTTGATTATATTATTTTTCTTTTGACAATATTTTAATTTAAAAAAATGTAAAAATATTATTTCTTTGATTCACAAAGTTCTATATTTGTGACATGTAAATTCTATGACTCTCTGAGTCACCTAGAGAGAAAAAATTCTCTCAGGCTTTCACAGAAAGCAAATTAGTTGAGCACTGACAGTGACTCATGCAGATGGCTGACACAAAAGAAATCCTGAGGGGATCTGACTGACCTTGTAAGATACAAAATTTATAGTTATATAGGTCTTGCTTTAAATTGGTCTTAACCATCCAGCAGAAAAGTGTAACCACAAGGTATAAAAAGTAATGCTATATTAATATGCTGAGCTGTCAAAGGCTCAAGTCAACAACTTCTGACAATTGCCAGTTCTGCTGATAACTCCCTACTATTGTGGACTATTGGACTATATTGGGTTGTTTTGCTAAATTCAAGTACCTATTATCTTTAGGCTTGTTTAAAGTATAAAAAAGTCCTTTAAAGACTTCTCCAAATACAGCTTTTCTAACTGCAGTAGCACACCCATATCTGACAAAACAAAATGAAAAAGGGGGATATGCTAGGAGCCATGAAGCTAAGAAACTGATCAAACATCTGTAGATGGGAGTCGGTCTACTGCCTAAATCAAACAAGCCACTTTACTCCTGGGATGAACATCCTGTCTCATAAAGATTAGCTATCAGTTACTAGGCAACCTAATGTTATGCATTACTAACTTTACAAATGTGTAAGTAAAAGACCATTTGTTGTGGAAAAAAAAAGAATATATATATATATATATATATATATATATATATATATATACACACACACACACACACACACACACACACAAAAGTTAGGATAGATATACAGCTACTTTCTCCTAGTTCACTGAGAATAAAAGTTTGTACTAATATTGTTTCGACAAAATAACATGTCTGCATCTCATCCTCTAAATAACTACTGTGAAGAAGACAATATGCAATGTATTAATTACTGTAATTGTCCTACTAACCTGTTTTGAAACTGTTTTATTGCTATTTCATTTTTTATCTCATTAAAATTAAAAAATAAATTCTATGACCCTGAAAAATTATAACTGTAAATATAATAATCCATTCATTGCCCTATGTCAATAATTAATAAAAACCATTCCATTTTTAAAGTATTATGCACTGAGGCATTAAGATTCTCTTGAATTCAGCCCCTAAGTTCTTTGAAAATTGAATTATTGGTACTGGTGCATTGCCTCACTTACATTGAAAAGAGTAGCTCATTATTAGGATATGAAAATCCAACTGCATCATGACTATTACTGAATTTATTATATTTCAAATTATTGAATTATATTATATTATATTTTATTGACTTGAGACTATGCTGGATGATTGTGAAAAAGATTATCCTATTGGAATCATGGCAGCTTCAATTCTATTTATTGCTGTTTGATATATTATTTCTTAGAAGTGTGCTATCCTTTTAATATGCAATATGCAAGAACAAATTTTTTATCAATTATTCTTTTTTCATTCATGTTTGTTGTTGATGCTTTTAGTAACAATTGGAAGCTCTTCATATGTCTCAAGGACTGTTTCTGCACTCTTAATCTGATTAATATAAAATTTCAGAGAAACAAATAAGCACTATAAATATAATAGAAATCTTCTATTTCTATAATAGGTTTTTGAATTCCAGTTGACTTCAGAGGACATGAAAGAATTAGATGGCATCAAAAACAATGTCAGATATATCACAGTTGATGAGTGAGTAACTTTGGTAAATATGTTGCCTGTTCAATATAGTTTGTGAGGAACAATGTAATGTGGCTGCTAAAAGCTGTCTCGGGAGTAGGAATAAAAAGATAGGGGTACAACAGAAGCTTTCTGGAACTTTTCTCAGATTCTCTCCAGGGTTGTCTCTGACACCAAAACAGGAAGAGTGGAACTAGGTTGAGCTTGGACTCCAACACTTGGACCTCTGCACTTCTAATGCCTTGAATGCTCCTGATCAGCCAAAATCCTGCTGCATGTGTCCTGCATGAACACCTTTGCATTTTGCAATAATCTATTGAATGAACAGCATTGGACATCACCAATGCAGTATATTTATACATTTCCCAAAATCATGCCTAAAAGATCTTTTTCCAAATCTGTTCAATTCTGTCAAACTAAAGAAGAATCTCTATTATTCTGATGATCCAAGCCAACTATTCTCATCTAACTTTTTAGAACACTTCAGTGAATAAGGCAATTTACTAGTTTAATAATTTCATGGCTCCCCCTTGCTTTGCACTATGCATAATTTTTCAGATTCCAAACACTTCATGTGGTTTCAGAAAGGCTGACATGAAGGCTGTTAAAATACCCAGCAGTGAGTTTTTCTTTTCTCTCTTTTTTTTAAATGTGTGTGTGTGTGTGTGTGTGTGTGTGTGTGTGTGGCCAGCTCAGCCCACCAGAAGGCGGGGTTCGTTGGCATGTGGTGCTGGGGGATTGAACTGTGGTCCCTGTGCTTTGCTAAGCTTGTTCTAAGTAGATGCTTTAGACCACTGAGCCATCTCAGCAGCCCTCAGCAGTGAGTTTTTAAAAGATTTCAAAGGAAAAAGAAAAAAAATAAAAAAAGATTTCAATGGAGAGGCTGGACAACTTTTCAAGAAAAGAGGGATTCCAAGGGAAGATTTTGCAAACAAAGACTCATTCTTGGAGACAATCTATATCTTCCAATATTAATTAGTCTCCTTTCATGCATTAACTTTATAGAAAATGAGAAAGGACAGATACTATAATAGACCTTAACAAGAAATTTATGCCACTTCAAACTTTGGGAATTCTAATTTATATTTGAAGTGTGATAATATATGAAAGGACACACTGCAAATGTGATTGTGCTCAAATAAGGGAAAAACCACATTATCAAGACTAATGTTTTTATTAATATAGAGAAAAATATAGAAAATTTAGCAATATAATAAATAGCATCAGAGATCAATCAAGAAATAAGTCTAACTATAAGTAATCATTTAAAAATAATTGATTTTTAACATTTCATACATTGTGTTATTAAAGAGTAGAGTTGGAAAAATAACATAGTAAATTCTGTAGAAAAGGAAAACTGCTATAAGTGATATTTGTCCCATTTCTGAATCAAGCATGCTATGTTATGTGGAAGAGATGGCAAGTAAATAATTTCTGAATTATGAATGTTTCTAACAAACTGTTCAGCCTGAAGTACATTTATTTTCAACAATGTATAAAATTGCCCTTGTCCTATACAATGCATAAATAGAATCTACTTTCTTTGAAAATTTGAAATAAGAAAAAATTAGATAGTATATTACTAGATCAACCAAGAAAGCTAAACAACAGATATCTGTACATTCATAGTGAGAAAACACAACTGAAGAATTTAGATAAGACTTGAAAAACATTTCCAATTCATCTTGAAAATTTTATAACCTGTTAATAAATAGTTATCGTTTCTTTCTACCACCCTAAAAATGCAGTTGCCAATCTCATAGTATGCATTTTTCTTTTTTTCTTGTTTTCTTTAGAGCTAAAGCCCATCCTAACTATCCATTTTCTGATGAATATTAACATCAAGGCTTTTGAACTAACTTCCCCCAGAAGATCTTGTGCATGGATGTGGATGTAAGAGATCTCTCAAATTCAGAGGTTTAGACTCGCTTCTTCTCACCAATTCATGCTATCAACTCATAGTATGGTGGAATTATACTACAGATTTGGAAGAAGGGCAACATCTTTTTGTCACATTTTGAAAACAATAAATTGTTTTCCCTAAAAAATCTTACCTAGTACTCTATGTTACTTGCACAGTTTGTTTGCTTCTGACTGATTAAAACTAAAAACTGATTTGCTTGATAGACATCAGTCTGTGTGGGGTAGATATGATAAAGTCATTTGCAGACATGTATGGGCTGGTAATACATGACCTCAGCCTCCAGAAAATAGTGGTTATCAGGTGTTTTTCTAGCCTTTCAATGAAAAAGAAAACCCACTGCATAACATCTCAAAGGTGAGGCATTTATAGGAAGGTGGTCAACAATCTAAGGGCTCTTTGCCAGCAGCTGAAGGATCATAGAATCAAGACACAGCCCAGTGTGGGACAAGGAGAGGCAGAGAGGGTGAATGGTTATCAGAGATGAGTCATAGTTCAGTCACTATGTGGACACAGAGGCTATTTTCACCCAAGTGCAGCCAACATCCATAAGACTTCTGGGAGAAAAAAGCCTCAAACCCAAGAACTTTCTGACAGCTGTTAAGAACATCAATATATGAGAAACAAGCAGGACAAAAGCAGTTTGGGTTCTTTTCTCAAAGTGAGGCAGTTTTTCTTCATGACAGGAAGAGGACAATGGCTACACGCAACATGCTTCACTAATCTAAACTTATTATTTAAATATTCATTCTTCACAGTGCCTTGCACTGTTGCTCCACAGTTTATTTCTGTGCTTTCTTAATTTCATGGAATAAAGGTTAAAAGTTTTGTAACAAAATAATAGAATAGAATTTTAATAAATTACATATTATCTTTAAAGTATTAGCTCAGGGTACAACATATAGACATACATATTTCTCTAATAATATTATCACAGACCTTCCTTTTTTTAACAAACTAAGTGATACTAATAATATAACTCATTTATATTTTCCTTAACATTTTCCTTGACATTTTCCTTTTTTTCCCATTCTAGTTCCTTTTAAAAATTTTCTTCACAGTTTACAACATTTCTATAATGTATTGTACAATATAGAAATTATTTATTCTTTTAGGTTCTCACATTAGAGAGACAATACAACATTTACATTTGTGACTCTGATTTATTTCACTTATGAGTATGGTTTTCCATTGCAACCATTTACCTTAAGAAGTTTTAGGATTGTTCCTCTTTATGACCAAGGAATACTCTGTTGTATAAAAATGGTACGTCTTTTTTATCCCTTTCTCAGCTCATAGCCATTTGGGTTCCTTCCAAGTTTTAGTTATTAACCATGCTGCTATAAACACAATGCACATACATCAGCATGGAATGCATTTAATTTTTCTGAGAAGCTACCAAGAATGAGTATAGCTAGGCTGAATAAGATCTTGTCTCAGTTATTTTCTTTCATTGCTGGGACAAAATAACTGACACTCAAAACTAAGGAAGGAAAGGTTTATTTAGTTCACAATTAGTGGAAGTTTTAGTCCAATCTTGGCTGGCTCAAAGGCAGAGTGGCACATGGAAGAGGGCAGCAGTTCATGCCTGCAGAAAAACAGCAAAAAGCAAAGGAGGAGCAGCAGTCAAGGCAGCTAGCCAGCCTCTCTCCCTTCCTTACATTGTATGAAGGTTACTGACCCCAGGAAGGGTGTAGCACTAATACCCATAATCCAAGCATTAGATTAATAATCACAAACTCTAGATGGCACCCCCTGATTGTATGAGACTTTGAGGAGACAACTAGACACAAACCATAACGGGCCTCTAAGCCTAGTTTTTCAGGAATTTCTACAGTTATTATCATAGTAATTGTACCCGTCTACACTCCCATTAACAGTAGAGAAGTTTTCCTTTTGCCCATAGCCTATCTATTGCTTGTTATTGGTTGATTTTTTGATCATAGTCATTCTTTCTGTTGTGAGATGGAATCTCAGTGTTTATTTAACTTGTATCTCTCAAATTATGAGTGATGTTGAACATATTTTTTCTTCTATTTATTTGCCATTTGTATGTTTTTTATCTTAGAAATATATATTCATATCAGATACTCATTTTTTGTTTGGGTCTTTGAATTTAGGGGATCTGAGTTCTTCAACTCTTTTTTTAAAAATTATTTGTTTATGTGTGTGTGTGTGTGTGTGTGTGGCCAGCTCAGCCCACCAGGGGGTGGGGCTGGCTGGCATGTGGTGCTGGGGGATCGAACCACAGTCCCTGTGCTTTGCTTAGCTTGTTCTAAGTAGGTGCTTTAGACCACTGAGCCATCTCACTAGCCCCAACTCTTTCTTTAAAAAGCATGACAACAAAAAGCTTATAAGGAATTAACCAGAAAAAAATTAAATAAAAATCATTTAAGCATTATCTACTCCTTTGAGTAAACCAATGGAGATTTTCAGTTCTTTATATTTTTAATTATAAGTTCTTTGTCTAAGGAACAACCGGATAAATCTTTTTCCCATTCATTAGGTTATCTTTTTCACTTTGTTGGTGATTTCTTTTGCTGTGAAAAAGCACTTTAATATGAATAAAATCTCAGTTATTATTTGAAGTGTTCCCAAGCTCACGGAGAAATTAGGGAAGCCATACCTTTCACAATAGCATCTCAAAAAAAAAACAAAAAAAAAAAACAAAAAAACAAAAAAACAAAAAAACTTAGGAATTAATCTACTAAAAGAAGGAAAGGATTTATACTATGAAAATAACAATGCTGAAATAACAACTCTGAAAAGAATATTGAAGAGATTATCAGAAAATGTAAAGTTATGCCTTTCTGCTTGTTAGGAATAACTAACATAGTGAAAATAGCTCCATCTTCAAAATTATTACACAAAGCTGGGGAGATAGATCAGCAGTCTAAGTACCAGCATGGAAAGTGCAAGGACCCAGGTTCAATTCCAGATGCCACATGCAATGCTGACCCTGGGTCCCCAGGCATGCTGTGTGCCATGCTGTGCCAGCCACTGAAACTGGGCATGGTGGCACACATCTGTAATAGTAGCACTAGGGAGGTCAAGACAGAAGGCTATGAGTCTGAGCTGCATAGTGAGACCTTGTACCAAATAAATTAATCCATAAAAGATTTTTAAAACTTAAAAAATATACAAATTTAACACAATACTGGTTGAAATATCTCAGCAGAACTAGAGAGAATATCCAGAAAATTCATCTGGAAATAAAAGAGTCCTAGAGGCTACCTGGCAACAAAGAAAAGGCAGGAGGTACCATAATCCTTGTCTTGAAATTATAATACAAAGCTACTGTGATAAAATCAACATGGTGCAGAAAAAACAAAACAAAAAAATCTGAGGACAGTAGGAACAGATTAGAAGATGCAGATACAACTATAAACACAATCATACACCTTATCTTTGATAAAAAAGCCAAACATATTCACTGGAAGAAAGAAAGGCTCTTTAATAAATGATGCTAGAAAGAAATGGATCTAGTTTTAGTCTTTAGAACCATTAATAAATGGACCTATGCTTAGTCTTTGTCTTTTCATTTGTGGAAGACTAACAATACATGCATGTTTATCACCATGCATTAAACTAAAGTCAAGATGAATCAAAGATGTAAATATTAAAAGAGAAATACTAAATTTGTGGAAGAGAATGATGAAGCACTTTTGAAGACAAAAGTGTAGGCAGAGTTCACAAATATTTGTTTGTTTTTGTCTAACATTCTAAATATTTGATCCTCATAGAGCCTATGTACTTTTTCTTGCACTTTATCCGTTCTCTAGTGTCCAAGTCCTGCAAAAGGAAATAAGGAAGGAGGTCAGAGTAGAACCAACTTGGAAGAACTTTGAGGAAGCATATGTGCCTAGATTTAGGAGAGTATGTTCAACAAGTTTTTGACTGTGAAGTCCTGACTTTCTTTTGATAATTACATTGTCCAGATGAAAGAAAACTTCCCACATACTGTATCTACAAGTCAGTGATCTGGGTTATTTTTGGACTAAATATTCATCCAGTAACAGCAGTGACCTACTGGGTAGTGAATCCCTATATTATAGCTACAGTTGTATCTGTTTTATAATTTATAATATTTGGATGATCTTTCTTCCCTTAGGCAATAATTGAAAACCCACTTGAAAAGCTTCCTTCTGAGGAAGGTCAGTGCTTGACCAAAGGTAGCCAAGTAAAATTGCAAGGCCTATTTAGTCAATAACTCAGTGAAACAAGAGACCTGATCAAATTTTCTTAGTGCCAAATACCATATTTATTAAATTTTGTAAAGTTTAAAACTATTAATGTGGCACAAGGGAGACAGCTTGGAGGTATAAGTGCCGGCCTGGCAAGCACATGGATCACAATTCAGTCCTAGGTATTGCATGCTGTCGCAGCCCCAGAACACGGGGCATGCTCTTCTGGCCACTGAAGCCAGTTGTGGCGGTACATGCCTATCATCCTAGCACTGGGGAGCCTGAGACAGCAGGATGAGTGCTAGCTGCAAAGCAAGATCCTGTACCAGATAAGTGAAGATGTAAAGAAAAATATGATTAATGTAAAATTTTAGTCTTTTTAAATATTTCCAATATAATGAATTCATACTTGCAAATATAAAATATATAACATTTCTAAGGTATGACATGTTTTCTGTAAAATTAATATATACTAAGTAAATTTTGTAATTATACTATTTTAAATTTTCAAACTTTTTATGTATTTAATACAAGGTCTCACTACATAGATTGGACTCATAGTGATCCCCTGTTTACAGCCTCCCAATCACTGGGATTATGGATGCACACCACCATTCCCAGTCTCAATCCCATCTCAGCATGCCCCACAGGCAGGGCTGGCACACTAGGCCAGGGAATCGAACTCCCAGTTCCTACATCTGCATAAACAGGCACTTTAATCTGCTGAGCGATATATCTGGTCCACCCTTCAAACACCTTTTGTAAACACATACATAAAGCAGCATGAGAATCAAAAAGCATATTCACTTTTGCATTATATTTAAAAATCACATTTCATTCTTCTTTTTAGGAATATAAAATGAACATTATAATTCTGAAGAGTGAAAATTTGATCTCAACATTTTGTTATGAGGGCATCAGGGACCATGTAGGCAATGAAACAACTCTGACTCTGACAGTTTTTCAGGACTTGATTCAACTTTCTAACACTTGTACTAGTTTTAATTGCTTTTGATTAGATGTATCATGTGATAAACTGAAACATAAGTAAACAGACTGGGTGTAAAATGCACTTCCCACCACTTTTCTCAACTGATTCACCCTTAAATTAGTAATTTATAGTACACAATAATTTATGTCATAACATATATGTCTGTGTATATATAATCTACTTTATAACATAAAGAACATAATAATGCATATATTATTATATAACTTTATCTAATACCAGTACACAATTGGGATTAAACTTTTAGGCTACAACTGTATTTGAGTATGTGTTTTCTGTTTTTTTTTAAATAATTTTATTGAGACACAAATAGCAATGAGACAGTTTCAAAACTGATTAGTAGGACAGTTACTATAATTAACACATTGCATATTGTTGTCTTATTGGACATTCATTGTAGTGTGTTTTCTTTTGTAGTATCTCATAGGACATTTTTTTCTTAGTTTATAGAAGCCCATTTAGAGCCAGTCAGATATCTCAGCAGGGTAAAGCATTTGCTTAGGCAGAAACAGCAACCAAGGTTCATCCCTAGAGTGCACTGTTGGCCCTGTCCACAGGGCGCCCTGAGACTGCAATTGAGACTAGGTGTGATGGTGCATGCCTATAATCCCAGCACTTGGGAGACTGAAAACAGGAGGAGCACTATGAGTCTAATCTATGTAGAGAGACCCTGTAGATCCTGTGCTAAATACATAAAAACAAACAAATATTTAATTTATAGACTTTCTTCTCTGAAGATAGACATCTTACATAAATATGTACCAAGTACATTTTTAAGGCCTTTATTAGGGTAGTGAAAATAAAAGCAGAAAATTAAAAAAATCTCAGGAAATCATAGTATCTAATTCTGAGCTATTCTTCACAAAAGAGTAAAGATCTTAGTATTGAAGAAATCAGACTTTCAAATCTTACAAGGAAAGACCTTGAAATTG
The DNA here is from genome assembly GCF_000260255.1 of Octodon degus. Taxonomy (NCBI): domain Eukaryota; kingdom Metazoa; phylum Chordata; class Mammalia; order Rodentia; family Octodontidae; genus Octodon; species Octodon degus. The sequence goes on along the minus strand of NW_004524608.1, from coordinate 19,382,958 downwards.
TTACTTTCATCTGCATGACAAGATACAGGTAAATAAACTGAAAATAAACAACCATTCTTAGATCCATTAGAAAAGAAGAAGTCACAAGGAAGTCATATATTTAAAAAGCAAAAACAAAAAGATAACAATTTTCTTTTTTAATTTTTTTTTCAAAATTTTATTGATAAACAGCAATGAGACAGTTTCAAATCAAATCGGAAGTACAGATTCAACAAATAACACACTGCATATATTCTTCTTAGTGGTTAATTG
>NW_004524608.1:19380132-19381230 GCF_000260255.1 Octodon degus | reverse complement strand
TTCCTGTTTATCATTCTTAATAGCTGAATAATACTCCATTGTGTAAAAATACCACATCTTTCTCAAACATTCTTCAGGTGATGGGCATCTTGGTTGTTTCCAAGATTTGGCTATCACAAATTGTGCTGCTATAAACACAGGCACACATATACCCTATGATATGATGTTTTCAGATCCTCTGGGAAAATTCTTCGTAGAAGAATACCTGGTTTAAAGGGGATTTCCAGACCAAATTTTCTAGGGAGTCTCCATATTTACTTCCATAAGGGTGGCACCAGTCTACATTACCACCAGCAGTGGAGAAGGGTTCCTTTTTGCCCAAAGCCTCTCCAAAATTTGTTGTTGGGTGATTTTTTTATGATAGCCATTCATTCTGGGGTGAGATGATATCTCAATGTTGTTTTAATTTGCATTTCACGAATGGCTAGTGATGTGGAGCATTTTTTCATGTATTTATTCGCTTGTTTAATTTCTTCCTCTGAGAAGTGTGTGTTCATCTCAGATGCCCATTTCTGGATTGGGGCTTTAAATTTTGGGGACCTGATGTTTTTTATTTTTTTATAGATTCTAGAGAGCAGACCTTGGTCTGAATACTTATTTGTCATGATTTTTTCCAAATTTGTGGGTTGCCTTTTCACTTTGTTGGTAATTTCTTTTGACGTGAAAAAACTTAACAGTAAGAGCAGGTCCCAGTTGTTAATTCTTTCAAATGTTACCTGTGCGATTTGATTTCTGTCAATGAAGTCTTCGCCTACCCCTATGTCTTCAAGAGTTCCTCCTACTTTCTCTTCCAGGAGATTTAGTGTATCTGCTTTAATGTTTAGATCTTTAATCCACTTAGACTTTAGTTTAGTGCATGGTAATACACCTGGGTCAAGTTTGAGTTTTCGGCATCTAGAGAGCCAGTTTTTCCAGCACCATTTGGTAAAGAGGCTATCTTTCTTCCAGTGAATATGTTTGGCCCATTTGTCAAAGATAAGGTGTCTGAGTGTGTTCCTATGGGATTCAGTGTCTTCTAATCTATTCCATTGATCCTCAGGTCTATTTTGATGCCAGTACCATGCTGATTTTATCACAGTAGCCTTGTAGTATAATTTC
>NW_004524608.1:19376393-19377417 GCF_000260255.1 Octodon degus | reverse complement strand
GTCTCAATTGAATTAATTTCTGCTCTAATCTTTATCATTTCCTCCCGTCTTTGGGCTCTGGGTTTGGTTTGCTCTTCCTTTTCTAGTTGTTGAAGGTGCAGCATTAGGGTCTTTATTTGTTCCTGTTTTGTTTTCGTAATGTGTGAGTTCACAGCTATGAATTTCCCTCTGAGAACTGCTTTCATTGTATCCCATAAATTCCGATAAATTGTGTTTGAATTTTCATTGAATTGTAGATATAGTTGAATTTCTTTTTTAATTTCATATGTGACCCATTGGTTGCTGAGTAGGGTGTCATTTAATTTCCATGTATTTAATGTTTTTTTTCTGGTTTCATTTTTCATTTATTTCCAGTTTCATTGCACTGTGATCAGATAATGTGCATGGTATAATTTCTGTTTTCTTGCATTACTTAAGCATGACCTATGGACCAGTATGTGGTATAGTTTAGAAAACGACCCATGTACAGCTGAGAGAAATGTGTATTCAGCTGTGTTTGGGTGGAGCATTCTGTATATGTCCACCAAGCAAATTTGTTTCAAACTCTGGTTCAATTCTGTTATTTCTTTGCTAAGTTTTTGTCTGGTTGACCTATCTTTTGGAGATAAAGGTGTGTTAAGGTATCCTGTTAAAAATGTGGTGTTGGATATTAGAGTTTTCATGTACATTAAGATTTTCTTTATATAGTTGGGTGCTCCCGTGTTTGGTGATTACATATTTATGAGTGTTACGTCTTCCTCTTAAATTTTTCCCCTAACCAGTATATAGTGGCCTTCTTTATTTCGCTTGATTATTGTTGGTTTGAAGTTAGGACTGTCTGAGAAAAGAATTGCTACCCCTGCTTTTTTCTGGGGTGCTAGGGCATGTAGTATTTTGTTCCATCCTTTGACTTTCAGCCTATGAATGTCTATATGAGTGAAATGTGTTTCTTGTATACAGCTTAATTTTGGATTTTGTTTCCTAATCCACTGTGCCAGTCTATTTCCCTTAATTGGTGAATTGAGTCCATTTACATTGATGGTTA
>NW_004524608.1:19371875-19372664 GCF_000260255.1 Octodon degus | reverse complement strand
ACAGGACCTGGGCTAGGACTGGGTCTCAACAATTTTCTAAATTGTTATAGAATTGCTGGCCCTGAATGATGATTCTGTTTTCATTATTCAAAGCAGTGTTAAAAAAAAAAAGAAAAACAAATAAACAAAAATACCCACTCTTTTCCAAATCAAATTTATTCTGGCTTTTATTAGAACCTAATTGGCCTGAAAAATGTGGAAAAATCCAACTTCAGCTTTGTTAGTATTCCTTGTAATGAAAAAGAAATACTCAGCAATTGCCTCCACTGGCTTTCTGGTTTCACTTATGGAATGAGGAACTTGAGAAGTTGATAAGTTGATGCTCAGACTCACTAAAGACTAGGGCCTCTCATCAGACTGAAGAATACTTTGTGTTTCCTAGTATTTTACTGCAACATGCATATGGATATTTTATGATAACACAGATTATGATTGAAAGACTTTATTGAAGAAATCCCCATTGAACATATCTGAATAATCTAAAAGCAACAGTGGAAAAAATAATGTAGGCCATCAGAAGAAACTTTAAACTCTGCCATCTAATGCTACAGCAAACATAAAACACAGACTCATTCCAAATTCGACAAACAAACACATAATCAGAACTCACATATATTGAGGCCCATTTATACTTTAATTATATCTAGTATACTAAGTATTGTTTCAAAAATTAACTGATATTCTTATCTAGAGAATAAAATGGCTTCAAAGTTAAAGGTCAATAGGCGCCTACCTCACAAGCCCAAAGTTCTGACATAGATCCCCAGTACCTAAATAAATAAATAAATA
>NW_004524608.1:19364352-19369405 GCF_000260255.1 Octodon degus | reverse complement strand
AAGAAATTAAAGAAGCAAATAAATATATGAAAATATGCCCCACATCACTAGCCATTCGTGAAATACAAATTAACACCACAGGCAGGTATCATCTCACCCCAGAAAGAATGACTATCATAAAGAAATCACCCAACAACAAATGTTGGAGAGGCTGGGGGAAAAAAGAACACTTCTCCACTGCTGGTGGGAATATAGACTGGTGAAGCCATTATGGAAATCAGTATGGAGACTCCTTAGAAAATTTGGTCTAGAAATCCCCTTTAAACCATCTATTCCTCTACTGGGAATTTTCCCAGATGATCTGAAAACATCATATCATAGGGATATATGTGTGCATATGTTTATAGCAGCACAATTTGTGATAGCCAAATCTTGGAAACAACCAAGATGCCCATCACCTGAGGAATGGTTGAAAAAGATGTGGTATTTTTACACAATGGAGCATTATTCTGTTATTAAGAATGATAAACTCGAAGCCTTTATATTGAAGTGGATGCCACTTGCATATATACTCATAAGTGAAATAAGCCAGATACACATGTGCAAATATCATATAATTTATCTAGTATAAGAACTCAAAAGAAGAAATACAAATAAATAGATATAATACAAATAAAAGGAAAGCAGGATCTCAAAGACTAACTAAACAAGATAGGGAAAGGAGAAGAGCTAGGAAACATGACAATGTGAAGCCATACAGTTATTTGTAGAAGATGAGCAAGGCAGTGATCCTGAGAATCTTCAGAAGATTTTTTTTATCTAGCAGTTAATTGGACAGATTCTCACCCTGACTACCTATATATACTGATACCTGTGAACTAACGTACTGCACTGCAGATGGTAATTTGTAATAGTAGTTTCATGCTTGGAGTGCTTGTCATTCTTTGCTAAGGTTGTTCTAAGTAGGTGCTTTAGACCACTGAGCCATCTCACCAGCCCCACAAATCCCAGTATTAACTCAGAACTCCAAAAATTCCAGTTTCACTTTGAATGTAGCCACCTTATTTATGATATACTGTGATCATTCAGCATGTTGAATGTGTTACATGAGGAAACAGATTTTTTGTGATTAATTATGTGTCAGTTCCAGTTTTCAGATTTCTCAAGTGAAATCTCAGGAGTACCTCTGAGAACACAAACACTCTGACCTGTGAGGTAGAATTAGAAAGCCATCTCACTTCCATACATAAGACAAGATGTGTGCTGTGTGTCTATCTGCTTACCATACTGTGAAGGGATGTTGGCTTGTATTTTAACATGGTTCTTAAATGTAATGTCTCCTGCATTAAGTTCTAAAGTTCAAGTAACATTTTTAATTTAAACAACATTTCTCTATAGACAACACAGTGCATAGATCCACACTCATGAGTAGTAAAGGAAAAAAGTTACTCAGTTAATGCCAGCCACTTTGATCATACATGTACCAACTTAAAATGACTAACTCAGTTTCCCTGATATGTAATAATTCAAAGATGGATAGCCCTGAAGCTGTCGTGTTGGCTCGCAACAAAACTTCACATATCTTCAATCACATCTTACTAAAAAATGTATTGAACAAATCAAGCACTTTTTCCTTGCTATCTACATTAGTAGAATAGTCAATCTGTATTATATATTATGGAGACTCATCAGTATTGTCTAGCCACTATCCCTAAATACCTTCTGCTGTTTAATTATTGTAATTATGGGTTCTAGGTGAAAGAAAAACACATGAAATGTCTTCAAATGCATCCTGTAATAAATGTTCACAACAAATGTCCTTAGCAGAGGCAGAATCAATTGTTAACCAACAATGAAATTTTTTTACCTTTAGCAAAATACTCAATAAGAATAATGTTCCAAACGCAGACACATCAGATGAAGTAATGGTCCTCAATAACTGCTTTTATCCTTTGCATTCATGATTATTTTTTCCTTTGAAAATATCCAAAGGCCTGTCCTTTTTTTTTTGTTTTGTTTTTTCTGGCTCCATGAGGGCAGGGCTGGTGTAGCATGTCATGCTTTGGATTGAGCCACGGTTCCCTGAGCCTGCCTAAGCTTGCCTAAGCAGGTACTTTAGAATGCTGAGCTATCTTGCCAGCTCCCAAAGGCCTGGTTTTTGATATATATTGTATTGTATCAATGTGGTGAAAAAGTATTTGAGAGTTCATGACTTCATTGCATAGCCAGTCACTGCATACTGCACAAAGTGGATAAAAACTTTTAACAATAACTTTTAATAATTATAATAATTTTAAAGCAACTCTTTATATTTTGATATTTTCTTTTAAATCCAGCTTTTTTTCAGATTCGAAGTGGAAGCCTGCCATCAGATGTGTTTTGTCCCTTGCCACCAACTGAGAGGATAATGCAAACCAAGTGGAACAGCTGTAATACAGTTGAAATTCATCTCCTCCTGTGCAAAACAAATCCAAACAAAGCCTAGTAATTGGCAATCTCTGTATTAACCAATTGAGGATTTAATAAGCTGTATGTGGACTGCTAGTGAACTAGGATTGTGTTAGAGGAAGGAGGTCACCTGTAAAGTGTTTTTGAAGGGTGTATTCCTTATCACATTGCTTTCCTGCTTTTTGCTTTCCTACTGACTTGAATTGACCAAATATCCTTTGACATACCCTATTATCATACTTCTGATTGATGGCCTCATGATCTTGGAGTAAAATTTCTGAAATTGTGAAGCCAATTTATATCTCCTCTCCCTAAATTTTTATATGACAGACAAATTACCATAGCTAAAGGAAAACTAATTAATGCAGTATCAAACCATAAATAGAGTCTAGGTATCTGTCTGTTATAAATGTAGCTCTTATACTTAGTAAGCTACCAAGGTGAGGGTTGCTTACCTACTCAAATTTTTCTAAGAATGAATATAACAGTTGATCATGTTTTCAGTTATGATAAGGACAAATCACTGACAGTAGTCATACTAAATGAAATTTGGGATATTGTGTAAATGTCTCTGCTAGTAAAAGCGCTTGCAATTCCAAAGATCATGGAGTGCAAATAGACATATGCACAGGAGAGGACAACATGCCAACTCCCAACCTCACTGGCTTTATCAGCAGCAGCATTAAGCTGTTCTTGAGGATGGTATTCTCTTATCCTTCACCCCTCAGGTGTGGCTCAAAATTCCATAACATTTGCATTTTGAATAAACTTTTCAAAATAAGCTTTTGACAGACACATTCAAATGACACATAATATAATAATTCCATAATTACATCTTCTTGAAATAAAGAAGGATCTATGATTGACAACTATGTTACATAGGAAGAGTTGCCAAAAACTTCACTTTCATGACTAATAACTTGTGAAATAAAAACAAATATTCAATTGATACACATGATAGTTTTGTAAGTACTGAGGAAAAGTCTGAAATTAAATTGTTTTTTTAAATTTCTTCTTATCCCTATACCTTTAACAAGAACTAAAATAAATGTATGTTTTTTAAAAATTAGAGTTAAAAGTTAACAAATTTTGAAAGCAAAGTGCAATTTTTCTAACACTGCTTTCAAAAATTATTGAGTCTTACATTTTTTCTTTTTTATTGTGTGCATTTGTTACTAATATAATGGTCACTTGTGTTGAATGGTATTATGATATTTTAAGTTTTACATTTATAAACCCACTTTATTTTATGTTTAATATATTTTGAGAGACCAAGTGAAGTAAGTTTATCTTTTGGTTTTTGGGTTTTTTTCTATGTATTTAGGACAAGGTGTACAGGTTCTCACTGTGTAGATGGGACTCATAGTGATCCTCCTGTTTACAGCCTCCCAAGTGCTGAGATTGCAGGCACATGCCACCATACCCAGTCTCAATTGCCATCTCAATGCACCCAGGGGGTGGGCCTTTAGGGAAGGCCAAGGGATCGAACTTCTGGCCCCTGCATCTGCCTAAGCAGGTGCTTAAATCTGCTGAGCTATTTCGCTGGCCCTTCAAATTTGTTTATGATCTAAATAAATTGAATAATTGTAGAGTTGATATTTAGGGGATTTTTATCATTGAATTATTTATTTTTTATATTGGTCTTTTTCAGCTTTTCTGAGCATTTATTCCAGTTCCCAAGAAATACTTATTTATTTATTTTTAATATCCTGAAGCTTTTTTGCACTATTTGATTCAAAGGTCGCAATGCTTGGCATTGGCTTGAACAGTGGTAGACTGACAAAAGCCTTGAAATTTTGCTTCTTAGTGACTAGTCCAGGTTTTCCTTCTTGTAGGTATTACAGGCAAGTATTACTGCTCTTATCAGCTGGGTGGACAACGGAAACTCTTCAGCAGGACTGCCCTCCTTCTTCACAACTGAAGGTGCTTGGAAAAGTAATGAGGTATGAGACATATTTTCAGCCATTGTAAATAGGACTCAGGAAGTCAGGGATCTGCCTCTTTGTATCTCCCTAGATGCCAGTGGTTCACGCTGAATTCTGTGGATGCTGAATACTTGTAACTTTTAAAAGCTGAAGATTTTTCCAGGTATGAAACCTCACCATGAGACACATCTCTGGGTTGGCACTTCACTGAGTTGGATAGGTTTAAATGTGAGGAACTTTCACAGGCCAAGCCTTTATAGTTCCAAATATTCTGGGCATACTTTTTGAACTAAACAGTCATATGTGGTGCCAGTCCTTGTGGAACTGGGTCTTCAGAATCCAGCCACTATGGGTGAGTCCGATGGCTGTAGAGGAAAACAAAGAGTGCAAAGACATGGCTTATTTGATGTATAGCCTTACTTCAGCAAAGCAAATTCCCTGGTGTCTCCATGAATCACCTAAAGATGTCCTGTTATGAAGCTTACTAATTCTGATTCCCAACTTTAACTCATGGATGAAATATATGAATTTTTTTCTCTTTAGAGCAGAATATGATTATCCATAGTATTTTATCTTTAACTTTTTGGAAAACTAACTGGAAGGGATATAAGTTGGTGAGAAGAAATTTCTTTTTTTTTAAATTTTATTGATAAACAGCAATGAGACAGTTTCAAATCAAATCGGAAGTACAGTTTCAACAAATAACACACTACATATATTCTTCTTAGTGGTTAATTGCT
>NW_004524608.1:19335724-19356845 GCF_000260255.1 Octodon degus | reverse complement strand
ATAATAGCATTGGGTCCTCTGTTTAACTGGCAATGTCAGAAATTATTGACCTGAGTCCCCCACAGCTCAACATAACAGCATGACTTTACTTCCTATATTTCGTCTTCATACTTTTCTACTTAATGGTTAAGACCAAGGTAAAGCAGAACCTATGCAATAAGAGTTGTAGCTTTTTGGTCTGAGAAGGTCAATGAAATCCCCTCAGGATTTATCCTGAGTACCTGTACCTCAGATTGTAGGACCTTTGTCAGTGCAGCCATGTGGATGAGTCACGGCCATTGCTTGGTCAATGTGCTCTCTGTGAAAGCCTGAGAGAGTGTCTTCTCCCCATTTGGCTCTCCTTAAGCACACTCTACGTCATCGATCACTTTCCTCTTTGGCCCCATAATCTTGTTGATCAGAAAATTTGGGACACTACCGAGTTGCATGACGTTACAGTAGAAGTTCTCATATGTCCTGAGACTTAATTGACCTTAGAAGATTAGGGCCAAAGTGTTGGCTTTCCTTTTAGCCCTCCTTTTTCTCTAATTTTGGTCTGCAAACTTAGGTTGTTAACCATCCAGAAGACAAGCTGATTGTTATTATCAAACGATTTAGGCTATTAAGCTTAACCTCACTATCTCACTGCATCTCAAACATCTTAGGCATAATAAGGAGCAGGTTTTTTTCATCAAGTATTGATATGTTGAACTTTAAGTCCCTGCATAATATGAAAAAAACATTTAAAAATTAGATTATATTTTAAAAATAGGATAAAGAATTATATACTTCTCATGTTTGCACTACAGTCCAAAAATCTCACCATATACAACCTTGAAGCAAAACCCTCCCACAATATTCCTTTTCCTGTCTCTTGCTTTCATTCACCATCCCCAGAAATTTCTAACTTTAGTTTGTTTGAGAAATCTCCATCCTTATTTTCATAGTGGTTGAAGTTGTTTACATTCGTAGGAATAATTATGAGGATTCCTTTTCTCTGTAGCCCTCCCAGCATTTGATATTTTTGACTTCTTGATTTCTGCTATTCCTTTTAATATAAGATAGAACTTTCGTATTGCTTAATTTGCATTTCTCAACATGAACTCGCTCTCCAATATGCTTGGAAAAGGAATGAGATATGAGACACACTTTCAGCCACTGTAAATAGGACTCAGGAACTCAAGGATATGCCTCTGTGAATCTTCCTAGAATCAAGGACTGTAAACTTCAAGTAAAAACATATAGCAATGAAAACATAAAATATAAAGCATTGTCTTGTATTTTCCAAGCAGAAACATGCTCAACTCCTTCCTCTTCAATTTCCTTATTTCAGAATTCTCAGGATCCTTCAAGACTGAGATTTCTCTCACTTCTCTGCCAACATGCACACCAACCAACATCATTCTCTAGTTTTGTGGAGTTCTGATTCTTGACATATTGGACAGAAGCCTTTGGATTCTTGGTCACCTTCGCATAAGTATCTCAAAGATTAAAGAAACACTGTGACTGCTATATGTCATTTATTACTTCTCTTAAAACAGATGTATACCTTTGCTCTCCCAGAAATGTCTATGAATTTGAAGTTATTGAGAAAAAAAAGAAAGAAATGAGGCTTGACCCTTCCTTTTTATTTATGACAGGCTAAAAATGAGAATGGACTGACAAATGACAGTCATGCCCCACATACTCATTCTTCTTCACTTCCTCATGAGGATGACTAGAGTTAGGAGCACCCTACTTTTCTTCAGCAACTGGTCTCCTGGCAACACTGAAAGAAGCCAAAGCCAGTGTAACAGCTAAGCCTATTCCCTGCTTGCATGGCTCCAGATCCTGCTGCTGCAGCTCTGGGCAAGGGAACAACATTGGACAAAGCTAAGATCAGAGTAAAACTAGGACAAACCCCAAGAGACTATGCTCAGCACAGCTGGCTAGCTTTGCTAAAATCTCCTCGAAAGCAGCAGTAGTGACCTGAGCCCTCTCATTTTTACAGTGATATTGCTGCTAAAAGTCAAACAACTTCTCGCATTTTACTGAATGCTCATCACGGTAACTGTGGTAGTCTTAAGGTGGGAGTCAACACTGAAAATGTATAGGTAAAGCACTTTGTATCTAGGATATAGGTGTGACCAGTTAAGGACTTTATAGGTAAAATACAAAGTAACTTCACAGGAACATATAGGCTTGCAGCTGCAGAATATAGACATACTTTTTCTGCTATTCTCAGGCATTCCTTTTTTTTTAGGAACTTGGGATTGAACTCAGGCTCTTATGCTTGCCAGAGAAGGGCTTACTCCACTGAGCTGTCATTCCTATGTCTAAATACTCTAGCCTGTCAGCTCAGCTCCCAATGCTATTATTTCATGTGTAATGTATACTGTGTGTTTCTGCATGCATGTGGCGTGTGTGTGTGTGTGTGTGTGTGTGCGCGCGCGCGTGTGTCTGTATGTGTCTGTGGTGTCTGGAATTGAACTCAGAACTTTGCACCTTCCAGGCAGATGCTCATGTTGCTGAGATATACCCATGGCCCCCTTAAAATTTGCTTTTTTGTGTGTGTATTTATTTTATGCATTTGGCAGAGCCAGAGATTGAACTCAGGCCCTTGCAGTTTCCAGAGAAGCACTTATTCCACTGAGCCATCTACCCAGCCCTCTTTTGTGTAGTTAAAGCAGACTTTCCCTTTCTAGACAGAGTGGACATCAGCCTTCTTCTCTGGTCATGAGTCCTTTTTGATTATTTGACATGAGTCATCATAGATCAGCCCCAGTATTACAAATTGGGAAATTATACTTACACACCAAAGCCTGTTCAGGAAATATGTCTTCACCTCAGTAAGCTTGAAACTTGGACCTATACCTGGTATCTCCATACAGTCTCCTATTAAAATCACTCTGCTCTGAGCTCCATACTCCACATTATCGTGGAGATTTTTAAGAAGATCTAAGAAATGTTTCAAAATGTACATGCACAGTCTCTTCTTGGTGAGGATAATAGTGATCGATATATAACTTACATTCTTTGGGTCAGTCTAAATTGACTCCCTCAGTTGTGCTATCCCAATCCATGTTCATTTTTATGGTTCCTGATAAAGACTTCTAAAGGTTACCACATAAATTTCATGAATTTTATTTTGTGCAGAACAGACTGCATTAAAAGTGTTAGTAATGCTTCAGGTTGTTATCCCTGGAAAAATGCCCAAGACCAGCAGCAATTGATGAATCTTGGAAAGACCAACAGTACAAATCAGTAAAGACTACTACCAACAGGCAGGGATTGAAGAAGACCTTCAGAGATCCCTTAAGAATCTTAGAAAGGCAGGAGAAGCTTTTCAAAACGCTGCAGAAGGCTTCCAAAAGAAGTAATATGCCCCACATTCTGGGACGCTTTTGGAATTGCTTTTTGGAAGCTGCTAAGAGCAGCTACAGCCTCCAAGATCAGGGTTCTAGCCAAATCAAGTTTGGCTCAAAATGAGTCAAAAGTAAACAAACCATGTAAACCATCATCGTTATTGTTATATAAGCATCCACATGGAAGGATATTTTATGTTACTGTTAATATGCAACTAAAATTTAGTACTTTTTTCTTGAAGATATGGGCTTTCCAACTTAGAATGTGTTGCAGTACCACATGGACTACACAAATTGATGTATATATAGGATTATTTTTTCTTCACATCCTTGCAAGTATTTGCAATAATTTTTGTGTGAATTATAAGAGCTAGTCATAGGAGTGAGATAGGATCTCAATGTAGTTTTGATTTGAGTTTTCCTGATGGATAAAATTTTGAGTATTTTTTTTATCTAATTGTTGGCAATTTGTACTTCTTTTATCTCATTTGTTAATTTCTTAATTTAACTACTTGTTATTTTGGAGTTAAATCTTTTGTGCTCCTTATATATTCTTGATATTAATACTCTTTCACAGGAATTCTCTGGCAAAGATTTTCTCTTATTCTGATTATTGAAAAAACATGTCACTTCCACATGATGATTCCTTTTATATGCAAATTTTTTATTAAATAGCAATCATCAATTTTTTGGTTATATGCTAATCCATTAGAGTTTTATTCATAAAATTATTGTGCATTCCAATATGTTGAAATGTTTCCTTCAATTATTATCATAGTTTCAAGTGTTACATTAAGCCTTTGCACCAAATTTCAACTAATTTTTGAATCTATATTCTATTTTTTATGTTTATTTACTTTATAGATAATTTAAAAAATTGTAAAATTAATTAGAAATGATGCAAAATTTCGGGCTGGTGAGATAGCTCAGTGGTCTAAAGCACTTACTTATAACAAGCTTAGCAAAACACAGGGACCATGGTTCGATCCCCCAGCACCACATGCCAGCCAGCCCCGCCCGCAGGTGGGCTGAGCTGGCCACACACACGCACACACACACACACACACACACACACAAATGAATAAATTAAAAAAAATTTTTCACTAAACAAAATGATAGGAATTCAGCATTGGTTGTTATATTGCATATTGTTGTCTTTAAAATACTTATTCAAATTACCAGGTATATGCATGCAAATTTGTTCAAAAATTTAAAAGAAGAAAAATATAAGCATTAACTATTACTTTCAATAAACCAATACATTTCAGCAATAAAGTTATCCAAACTATCATGTATAGCGATAGGTTCAATGTTCAATCTTCTACAAGTGAACTTTCAAATTTCCCAGCAACATTTCTCAAAGATGTTGTCTTCTCCTGCAATGATTATGGCTTCTGTGTGAAGAATCAGGTGGTTATAACTCCCTGAGTTTTCCATAAGTTGTCTATTCTGTGAATTGATCTATGTGCCTATTTTCATGCCAGTACCTTGTTGTTGTTGTTACATCAGCTCTATAGAACATTTTGAAACAGTGTACTGTGACACCTCCAGCTTTGTTCTACTGTTTCAGGATTTTTTTTTTTTTTTTGCTACTAAGGGTCCTTTATTCTGCTATATAAATTTTAACTTTGTTCTTTCTAATTCTTTGAAGACTACCATTGGTATTTTGATGCTAGTTGTGCTGAAAGTATAGATTGTTTATAATAGTATAATAATTTTATAAGTTTAATTCTTCCTATGTATAAATATTTGACTTTATTACTTTCTATAGCACTCTTCACTTACTTTCTTCAGTAGATTATAATTTTCACATTATATGTCTTTTATATCATAGATTTCTGAAAAATCATATCTGGTTAGATTTCTGAGAAATCATATTTGTTTGTTTTCATTTTGAAGCTGTCACGAATGAGATTATTTTCCTGATTTCCTTTTCAGTGTGTATTTTGTGTTGTACAGAAATGCTACCAAATTTAATGTTGATTTTGTGTTCTGCTATTATACTGAACTTATTTGTCAGTTGTAAGAAAATTTTGTTAGACCTAAAGTTTTCTAGATATTGAACCATATAATATGTAAACAGGAACAATGGAATACTACTCAACCATAAAGAAATATAAGCTTGAGATATTTATATGCAAATGGATGCCCCTTCAGACCAACTTTTTTTTTCAGACCAACTTTTAAATGAAATAAATTTAGGTTACATGTGTTAATATCACATTTCTCTATGAGAAAGCAAAAGTGTAAGTAAAAACTATAATATGTACTAGATGTTATGAAATAGGCAAAAAAAGTTATTTAGGCAAGGTTAGTAGGGAGGGCCAAAGGGAAAATGAAAGAAGAAAAAAGTAAAAATGTGAAAAGAAGGAAAAATTGAAAACAGAGCTTTTGCAAATAAGGAGGGAAAGAGGGACTGAAAGAAGGACGAAGGAGGTGCCAGGGAGATGGCTGGAGTTGGGGAGATGGCTCAGTGGAATAAAAGTTTCTCTGGCAAGCTCAAGGACCTGAGTTCAATCCCTAGTTCCACCAAAAAAGAAGAAGAAGAAGAAGAAGAAGAAGAAGAAGAAGAAGAAGAAGAAGAAGAAGAAGAAGAAGAAGAAGAAGAAGAAGAAGAGGGACAAAGGAACAGGGACAAAACAGGAAAAAGGATACATCACATACAAATACAAAGTCCCTATGATGATTTTGATCATTATGTATATTTAAAATGCACCAAGAAATGTAATCAATAAAAAAGATTGTATCAGTCAGGGTTTTATTATAGAAGCAGATATAACACATGGTATATAAATGTTTAAGAAATTACAACATTGGCTTATGATAATCACCCACAGAGTTGGATGAGGAAGTATGTGCATTACTTCTGCACATTTGAGAATAAAGGATTCAGTCCAAGTTTGGAGCCCACTTAGTACAGCTGTAAATCCATATCAAGAGACTGATGTTGAGTCTGTAAGGGAAGGCTAATGAGTCTATGCTGGGAAGGCTAAAGTATGCTGGACAGAAGCCAAAATCTGCACTAGAAGCAGGAGATGACATCCAGGCTGAAGCTGAAGAACGATAATACTCTAAAGAAGGGGGCCCTCTATCCTGTCACAATTACATTTATATCCTCTAACTGATGAGCCACCCTAGGTTGGCTTCTCTACATCCTAGAGTATAAAAGTCCTGAGCTGATTTATTTAAGCTTCTAAACTTCTCAAGGTGACACAATCAATCAATCACCACAAAAGCTTATAATTCCTTTCTCCCTACTACATCAGACACTAGTTTATTTATTCTACTATTTATCCATGTGGGCTAAAGTCAATGTGTAGATTTCACATAGAGGATGCTATCTGAGGACATCCCCTCACCAGTGCCAGAATATTGGTGAGAAGATAGAGAGGGCAGAGCACTGAAGCCAGATCCAGGAAAAACCACAGTGACAGCAACTGAAGGCCAAACTAAAAACCACAGGAATCACTACTACTCATCTGACAGGTTGACTTTGCTCAGAGAACCACTTCTCAACTCTCCATGTTGCTATCAAGCTCAAGGGTGGAATATTTACATGATCTTTATCGAGTTTAAGTAAAAATTATTTACTAATAGCTTTGACAAACACAACTGGACACAGCCAATTCTGAGGCACTCACATACAGCCAATATATTTCTCTTTCCACTATGGACCCACCATAAATTATTTTTAGGGTGATAGCATCAGCTTTAGGAAAAAAACCCTCCTGTCTTTTCACATTTGTCTTAATTTTAAGCAAGAGAATTTTCTGGAGCATTTTCTTTCCATTCTTTAAAGTACTTTTCTGTTTTTACCACTAACAAAATTTGAATACAACTTGCTGAACTCACATTTAGTAAAATTATATCAGGCCTCTATGGATCTTGTTTCTTATAAAATTTGCATTAATGTTGTCTTAAAATGTTCCTAGAAAATTATATCATGATTTATAGCATATAGTTTTCAGAACCCATTTTTCTTTTGTAATTTGAAAAGTGTTTATCACTGGCTTCCATGTGTGTCTCCTATGCTCTAAAATTACCCCAAGGCTACTACTGGCATAAGAAGGTCTCAAGGACCTCATGATTCTTTAAACAAGTAGTAGGCAGACAACAAGATGGCTCCCACTGATCTCTGATTCTTTATCTTTGTACTGTTGTTTAATACACACTTTTAGAGTATGACTGGCATTTATGATGAGATTCTGACCAATAGAATATTATAAGATAAAGGGGCATCATTCACACCATTGCATGTCTTAGTTACTTCCTCAATGCTGGGACAAAATGGCCAGTACACACAAATTAAAAGAGAGACTTACTGTAGCTTCGGGCTTTTAGAAAATTCAGTCCAGAGTCAGCAGGCAGGAAGTGCCTTGTGAAGAGTAAGGTGAAGGAGATCTGCTAATGTGGTAACCAGGACATACAGAGAGAGATTGGAGGAGTCTGAGAGGATGGTATACCTTTGAGGTCACCATCCCAGTGAGCCACATCACAAGATCAAGCCCCAATTCTTAATAGCACATTAAGCTATGGATTCGTGAGTATCCCTATTACACAGCCACCTCCTAAAAACCCCACATCTGAACACCTAAAATTTTCAGGGTACATTAGAGAACTAAATCATAAATGGTAATAAACAGACCAAGTCCTGTTCCAGCCCCGGAGAGTGTGTGGGAGAGCTTCCGGCTACCCTGCGCCAGCCTGATCTATTGGATCCAGCCCAGGCACAGCATGGGTGAGACTCACTTTCACCCCCTTGGGACAACCACCACTACTCCGCAGAACCTACCCTACCCCACCAGCCAAGTAGGAATTTCTGCCTTGTTCCAGGAAACCCCAGACACAGTCCTAGACCAGGCCAGATAAGTGTTTGGGAGAGGTACCTTCTATACTGCACCTATGGGACCTACTGGACCCAGCTGAGGTGCAGCATGGGTGAGACCCTCTTCCACCCACTTGGGATGCCCTGCATCATTACACAGCACCTCCTCTACCCTGCCTGCACAGTAGGAACTTCAGCCACATCCCAGGAAACCTCAGACCCAGTTCAAGCCCAGGCACAGTGAGTGTGTGGGAGAGCTTCCAGCTACCCTGTGCTGGCATTACCTACTGGTCCAAGACCAGGTGAGGCATGGGTGACACCCTCTTTCACCCACATGAGATGCCCCCTATTCCTCCGTAGGACCCCCAAAAACACCCCATCCACAAAGTAGGAATTTCTGTCACATTCCTGGAACCCCCAGATGCAGTCCTAGTCCAGGCCTGAGGAGTGTATGGGAGAGCTGCCACTCCCCCCCTACTCCACCTTGTGCCCTCAAGACTCAGCTCAGGCCTGGCATATAGGCTTGTGGTGAAACCCTGCAGCGACAATCCCTGCAGAGAGTGTAGGGGACAGAACCAAAAGGTAGTCCAGGAACAGAAAATCTTACCAGAGGGGAACAACAGGTTCACCCCAAAGAGCAGCAAAAGGAAGGAGCTGAGCAGAGCAGCCAGACTCAAGTCAGGCACAGCTGGATAAATCCAAACTTTGTAGATCTGCACCTGAACTTCAGTAAGTGCTAAGGTTATAGCTGCAACAAAGATCTACAACAAAGTTCATAAGACAGCACTACACAAAATGACAATGAGAATGAGCAAAATGCAATCTCAGAACACAAGCCCACCCATGACAAGTTCAGAGGACACAAACGCAGAACAAACTGGGAATCACACACCTGAAAGCAATGAATCAATGGCTTCTGAAATAAACAAACAGCTGCAGAAAAGTATAGAGGAACTCAGATTGGAAAAGAAAAAAGAAATCCCTGAATTAATAACACCTTCATTACAGAATCAAATGTAGAAACATATGGAGGAAAACCAAAGGCCACCCAGAACAAGAGCAAAGGACACTAGCTCAGCTCACATGTATGAATTAATAGCATCTTTAGTAAATAAGCAACAGCAGAAAGTCATAGAGGGATTCAGAGAAAAATTCTTTTCCAACATAAAAAAAGAATTCTCAGAACTCATAGCATTTGAAGTAAAGAATCAACTACAGAAACATAGGGAGGAAGCCCAATCTGAAAAACACACTACAGTAAAAGAATTTAAAATTGCTTCCAAAGAAGACATTGATTAAAAAAAAAATAGAAGGGATTAGAAAAATGAGGGATTCCTTGAATGAGCAATACAGGAAAGAAATGGGTCTAATGAAACAGAGTTAAAGAGATGTAGAGGAAATTAAAATCTCAATCACAAGCTTGCAAAAGCATTTAAGTGAAAGCGAAGAGAGTTTCAGATCTTGAACACGCTGATGCAGCTAGTGAAAAGGTAAGAAAGGATCTCTTAAAAACAATGAGGATGCAACGATCCATCACCTGCAAGATGATGTAAAGATGAACAATGTGAGACTAATAGGCATCAATGGGAAAGAAGGAGTCAATACAAATGACATTAAGAAATAGGGGCAGAAGTAATAGCAGAAAACTTCCCAAATATGAGGAAACAATCTGATATTCTGTTAACCGAAGTATATAGAACACCAAGTAACCTCAACTCAATTAAAAACAAACTGAGGCTGGCCTTAGACGCGGAGCAGCCATGATGGAAGGCCTGGACGACGGCCCCGACTTCCTCTCGGAGGAAGACCGTGGACTTAAAGCAATCAACGTAGATCTTCAAAGTGATGCTGCTCTGCAGGTGGACATTTCTGATGCTCTTAGTGAAAGGGATAAAGTAAAATTCACTGTCCATACAAAGAGTTCACTGCCCAATTTTAAACAAAATGAGTTTTCTGTTGTTCGACAACATGAGGAATTTATCTGGTTTCATGATTCCTTCATTGAAAATGAAGATTATGCAGGTTATATCATTCCTCCAGAACCACCAAGGCCTGATTTTGATGCTTCAAGAGAAAAGCTACAGAAGCTTGGGGAAGGGAAAGGATCAATGACAAAGGAAGAATTCACAAAGATGAAACAGGAACTGGAAGCTGAGTATTTGGCAATATTCAAGAATACAGTAGCAATGCATGAAGTGTTCCTGTGTCGTGTGGCAGCCCATCCTATTTTGAGGAAAGATTTAAATTTCCATGTCTTCTTGGAGTACAATCAAGATTTGAGTGTTCGAGGAAAAAATAAAAAAGAAACTTGAAGATTTTTTTTAAAAACATGGTCAAATCAGCAGATGGAGTCATTGTTTCAGGAGTAAAGGATGTAGATGATTTCTTTGAGCATGAACGAACATTCCTTTTAGAATATCACAACCGAGTTAAGGATGCATCTGCTAAATCTGATAGGATGACAAGATCCCACAAAAGTGCTGCAGATGATTACAATAGAATTGGTTCTTCGTTTTATGCTTTAGGAACTCAGGATTCTACCGATATATGCAAGTTTTTCCTCAAAGTTTCAGAACTGTTTGATAAAACAAGAAAAATAGAAGCACGAGTATCTGCTGATGAAGACCTCAAACTTTCTGACCTTTTAAAATATTACTTAAAAGAATCTCAAGCAGCTAAGGATCTCCTCTACCGAAGGTCTCAGTCTTTAGTGGATTATGAAAATGCTAATAAAGCGCTGGATAAAGCAAGGGCAAAAAATAAAGATGTTCTGCAGGCCGAAACTTCCCAACAACTATGTTGTCAGAAGTTTGAAAAAATATCTGAATCTGCAAAACAAGAACTTATAGACTTTAAGACAAGAAGAGTTGCTGCATTCAGAAAACATTTAGTGGAACTTGCAGAATTAGAACTCAAGCATGCCAAGGGAAACCTCCAGCTGCTGCAGAACTGCCTGGCAGTGTTGAATGGAGACACATAAGTCTCTTTCAGTTCCTGTTTAAAAGGGCTGCCTTCCTTCAGATCTTATTTTTATTTCCCTAATGACATTAAGCATTTCTGCCCACCAGAAGCGAAGCTGACAAAGTGCATCTCTGAGAAGCGGCGGCAGCACTGCACACAGGCAATGCAGTTTGTGCCGTGTGCTGTGTCCCTGGGCAGCGTCCACATCCTGCACCCTTCCTACTCCAAAGCCCAGAGTCTAGTCTTTTTTTAAGTAGCCTTGATAACTGGGTTCATTTTATAAATAGTATTCTTTATGGCTGCCAAGCTTATTTTCTTTTAAGTCATTTCTGAAATTTTAACCTTTTCAAATTACATTATTCAAACAAGGTAAAGATGGCCTTCTTGATTTTTAATTTTTTTTTAAAAAGTATTGTACCATATACTCTTAGTTCATTCATGTAACCTTGTAAAGCATCTTAATCAAACTTATTTTAATTATCATAAAAGTTTTGGGCCAGACTTCACATAATCTAAGATTGATTTCTGAAGAAAAATGCATTAATTAATATGTTTGCCTTAAACTTGTAGACTAAACCAATCATTGTAAAATAACCAGCTATGTGATACTTTTAAACTGAGGTTATGTATAACTCTAAAAGTTGGAGTAGCCATAATAAATCTACTCCAATATAAAAAAAACAAAAAACTGAGACATAACAGCCAAGATCTCAGAAACTGAGCACAAGAATAGTATATTAAAAGCCGCTAGAGAAAAGAAGCAGATCACATTCAAAGGAAAACCCATCAGAAATACGGCCAACGTCTCTTCACAAAACATGAAGGCAAGAAGAACATGGAGAAGAGTACTTCAATTTCTCTATGAAAACAAATTCCAGCCCAGAATACTATAGCCTGCTAAAGTGTCTTTCAAGTTTGATGGAGAAGTGAAATACTTTCATGACAAAAACTGCAAAGAATTTCATGATAACAAAGTCAACTCTACACAGGCTCCTGAAAGATGTGCTAGAGAGTGACCAAAATGATCAGAGCTCCATGAATGCGATCAGAAGCAACCAACTAAATAGGGCAAGCAACTAAACAAAGGAGAAAAAGGAATAAAAGACAAAAGGTAAGAAACATGTCAATCAGAAGTCAATGCATTTCAATTCTAACCATCAATGTAAATGGACTTAATTCACCAATTAAGAGAAATATACTGGTATAGTGGATTAGGGAACAAAATGCAACAATATGCTATATATAGGAAACACAAATGACTCATAAAGACATTCATAGGCTGAAAGTCAAAGGATGGAACAAAATACTACATACCCCAGTACCTCAGAATAAAGCAGAGGTAGCAATCCTAATCTCAGACAGTCTCAACTTCAACAATGATCAAGCGAATTAAGAAGGTCACTATATACTGGTTAGAGGAAAAATTCAAAAGGAAGTGGTAACACTCATAAATATGATGCACCAAACATGGGAGCACCCAACTATATAAAGCAAATCTGAATGGACATGAAAAATCTAATATCAAATACCACAATCTTAGCAGGAGAACTGAACACCTCCTTATCCCCAAAAGATACGTCAAGTAGACAAAACGTAGCAAACAAATAACAGAACCGAACCAGAGCTTGAAACAAATGGACTTAGTGGACATATGGAAAGTGTTCCACACAAACACAGCTGAATACACATTTTTCTCAGTAGTACATGGGTCATTTTGTGAAATAGACCACATACTGGTCCATACGTCGTGCCTAAGTGTATGTAAGAAAACAGAAATTATCCCACGCACTTTACCTGACCACAGTGCAATGAAACTGGAAATAAATGACAAAAGAAACCAAAAAAACACCCTAAATACATGTAAATTAAAGGACACCTTTCTCAGTAACCAATGTGTCACAGAAGAAATTAACCAAGAGAATCAGCAATATCTACAATTCAATGAAAACTCAAGCAAAACTTATTGTAATTTATGGGATACGATGAAAGCAGTTCTCAGATGGAAATTCATAGCTGTGAACTCACACATTAGAAAAACCAAACCAAACCCAAAGCTCAAAGATGGGAAGAAATCATAAAGATTATAGTAGAAATTAATTAAATTGAGATAAAAAACAATTCAAAGAATTATAAGAGCAAAAAGCTGATTCTCTGAAAGATTAAATAAAATCGATAAGCCCCTAGCTAACCTTATCAAAAAGAAGAAAGAAAAAATTCAAATACAAGCAATAAGGAATGAAAGGGTGTAATTACAACAGGCAAAGTGGAAATACAGAAGATTATCAATAGCTACTTTGAGAATCTTTACTCTCCAGAATAGAAGACACAGAAGAAATGGACAGATTTCTAGAATGGTATATATTACTGCAACTGAATCAACAAGGTATAACCACTCTCAATAGCCAAATAATAGCCAATGAAATATGAGATGTAATAAAAACATACTGACAAAGAAAAGTCCAGGTCTGGATGGATTCACAGCTGAATTCTACAAGACATTTACAGAAAATGTAGTCCATATACTGCTCAAACTCTTCCATGAAATTGAAAAGGAAGCAATCCTCAAAAATCATTCCTGGGGGCAAATATTATACTGATACCAAAACCAGGCAAAGATGAAACTAAGAAAGAGAACTAAAGGCTGATCTCCCTCATGAACATAGATGCCAAAATCCTCAATAAAATCCTAGCAAATAGAACACAGCAAATCATTTGGAAGATCATACACCTTGACCAGGTAGGATTCATCCCAGGGATGCAAGGATGGTTCAATATTTGAAAATCAATAAATGTAATAAGCTGTATCAATGGAGCAAAAAATAAAAACTATATGATCATCTCCATTGATGCAGAAAAGGCTTTTCACAAAGTCCAACACTCATTCATGTTCAAAGTACTAGAGAAAATTGGAATAGATGGCCTCTACTTCAATCTGTTAAAAGATATTTATAAAAACCCAATGGCAGGGCCAGAGAGATGGCTCAATAGGATAAGCTCATGATTGGCAAATGCAGGGATATGAGTTCAATCCCCGGTTGCACAAAAACAAAAAATGGTTAACATAATTCTAAATGGGGAGAAATTAAAATCTCTTACTCTTATATCTCGTACAAGACAAGGATGACCTCTATCTCCACTCCTATTAAGTATAGTTCTGGAATCATTAGGAACAGTCATTAGACAAGAGAAAGAAATAAAAGGAATAAGCATAGTTAGAGAAGAAGTTAAGTTATCATTATTTGCAGATGAAATGATATTTTACTTGGAACATGCAAAAAAAATTCCACCAAGAAGCTACTAGTGTTAATACAGAAATTTATTAGCATAGCAAGTTATAAAGTCAATACTCAAAAGTCAATAACATTCATTACAGAGATAACAAACACACTAAAAGGGAAATTATAGAAACAGTACTTTTTACAGTAGCACCAAGGAAAATGAAATACCGTGGAATTAATCTAACTAAAGAAGTCAAAGATCTTTTCAAGGAAAATTATAGTACTCTGAAAAAAGAGATCATAGAGAATTTCAGAAAATGAAAAGATATTCCATGCTCCTGGATAGGAAGAATCAACATTGTGAAGATGATCATACTCCCAAAATGGCTGTACAGATTTAATGCAATCCTTATCAGTCTACAACCAACATATCTCACAGAGCTAGAGAAATCATTCCTACAATTTATTTGGAACCAGAAAAGACATAGAATAGCAAAGGCAATCATGGTCAATAAAAACAAGGCAGGAGGAAGTACAATTCCTAACTTGAAATTATATTACAAGGATACTGTGATAAAATCAGCATGATTCTGCCAACAAAACAGACCTGAGGAACAATGGAATAGATTAGAAGATGTTGAAGCCCCTACGAACACACTCAGCCACCTTATCTTTGACAAAGTGGCCAAACATACTCACTGAACAACAGATAGCCTCTTTAACAAATGGTGCTGGAAAAATTGGCTCTCTACATGCTGAAAACTAAAATTTGACCCAGGCCTATCACTATGCACCAAACTAAAGACAAAATGGATTAAAGATCTAAACATTAAAGCAGAGATACTAAATCTCCTGTAAGCGAAAATCGGAGGAACTCTCGAAGACATAGGGGTAGGCAAAGAGTTTATGAACAAAAACCAAATTACACAGGAAATACTTTAAATAATTAACAAGTGGGACCTGCTCTTACTGAGAAGATTTTTCACATCAAAAGAAATTACCAACAAAGTGAAAAGACAACCCAGAAATTTAGAAGAAATCATGACAAATAAGTATTCAGACAAAGGTCTGCTCTCTAGAATTTATAAAGAACTAAAAAACACTAGAGCTCAAAATTTAAAGATGCAGTCCAGAAATGGGTATCTGAGATGAACACATACTTCTCAGAGGATGAAATTAAAGAAGCAAATAAATATATGAAAAAATGCTCCACATCACTAGCCATCCATGAAATGCAAATTAAAATAATGAGATATCATCTCACCCCAGAAAGAATGTCTATCATAAAAAAATCATGAACAACAAATGCTGGAGAGGCTGGGGGGAAAAAGGAACCATTCTCCACTGTTCAAGAGAATGTAGGCTGATGCAACCATTATGGGAATCAGTGTGGAGACTCCTTAGAAAAGTTGGACTGGAAATCACATTTAATCCAGCTATTCCTCACTGGGAATTTTCCCAGAAGTTCTTAAAACTTCACATCATAGTGATATATGTGTACCTATGTTTGTACCAACAGAATTTATGATAGCCAAATCTTGACAACAACCAAGATGCCCATCTCCTGAGAAACGGATGAAAAGGATATAGCATTTTTATACAATGGACTGTTACTCAGCTATAAAGAATGATAAACTTGAAACCTTTATATTGATGTGGATGCCACATGAAGATATACTCATCAGTCAAATAAACCAGACACACATATGTAAATATCATAGTTTCCCTAGTATAAGAACTCAAAAGAAAAAATACAAATAGAAAGGTATAATACAAGCAAAAAGAAAGCAAGAACTCAAAGACTAAGTAATTAAGACAGGGAAAGGAGAAGAGCTAGAAAACATGACAGTGACAAGACATACCATTATATGTAGAAGATAGGTAAGGAAATGATCCTGAGAATCTCCAGAGGATTTTGAATCTAGCAGTTAATTGGAAAGATTCTCACCCTGACTAACTATATATACTGACAACTGTGAACTAAATAACTGCACTGATGTTGGCAATTTGTAATAGTAGGTTCATGCTTGTAGTGCCCATCATTCTGGTCTTCTGAATATGGGCTGTTTGTCATGACATGCCAGTTGCTGCTGTGCTGTCTGTCAGTTAGATGATTGTTTAAAAAGAAGAGGGTGTTGAATGAAGGCAGGAGACAGGAAAAGGAATATTGTGAGACTGTTCTGCTTCAAGGCTGTATATGGTTAGATTTTTGGACTTATATGTAAACATAAGAATTATATAATACTTTATGCCTGTTTTTAAAATATATTCTACTTTTTAAATGTTTTTTTCATCATATTCTGTAGGGACTTAAACTTCAACATATCAATACTTGGTGAAAAATACCTGTCCCAGTTATGCCTAAGATGTTTGATATTCAGACAGATAGTGAGCTTAAGCTTAACAGCCTATGTTGGATGTTAAAAATAATAAACTTCTATTCTTTAGAGTTAACAACCTAAGTTTGTGGACCGAAATTAGAGAAAAAGGGGGGTCACAGGGAAAACCAACATTTTTCTCCTTAGCCTTCCAAGGTCAGTTAAGACTCATGACATATGAGAACTTGTCCTGTAATGTCATGTAACTCGGTAGTGTCCCACATTTTCTGACCGAGGTGATTATAGGTCCAAAGAGGAAAGTGATTGATGATGTAGAGTGTGTCTAAGGAGAGTCACATGAACAGAAAACATTCTCGCAGGCATTCACAGAGAGCACATTGGCCAAGCAAGGACCGTGACTCATCCACATGGCTGACACTGACAATGGTTCTACAATCTGAGCTACAGGATCTCAGGATAAATCCTGAGGGGATTCCACTGACCTTAACAGACCCAAAAGCTACAACTCTTGTGCATAGATCCTGCTTAACCTTGGTTTTAATAATCCAACAGAAAAGTATAAAAATGAAGTATAAGAAGTAAAGCCATGCTGTTATGTTGAGCTGTAGGGAACCCAGGTCAACAATTTCTGTGATTGCCAGTGAAGCAGAAGTCTCAATATTATTTTGGACTGTTGAACTCTTTTGGAATATTTTGCTGTTAGCACAGCTATGATGTTCAAATAACGGAACTTAACAAAAAAACAGGGGGATACAGATGAATATCCATTTTGTATCTGTGTATTCAAAATGGTTAGGATAGATATATACTTGCATTCTCTTTTTTTAATTTCTTTTTTTTTACATCAGTTATTTTTTGCTTTAAAGAAAAAAAATGAAAACAATGGTACAAAATCTCAAAACAAGATTTTAGGAGAGTAACAATGGTTACTACATTGTGTATTGCTACTGCCAAAATAGTATCTCATATTACAAGATATAGGAAAGAAATAATAAATAAACAACATGGGTACAAATCTCTTTTTTTGAGTCAACAGAAAATGGAAATATACTTTTTAAAGTTTCTAATACTAGAAGATATCATACATTGTCTTTTGAATAAATTGTAAGTCAAAGATACAGTATAAATCTTAGAGCAAAAATTAAGATTAAGAAATATTCAGAAAATTAAATATTTCAAAACAATTGAACTAAGAAAAAGTTTTCATGATAGCAAAGAAGTACTAAGAGTAAAACATAAGATAAATTCTGGAATGGCAAGTAAATGACCAGCACTTCTAACAGTTTGAGGATAGGATATCGCACAAAGTTCTAGTGTGTTGTGGACATGCATAATGACTGTGACAGTTACTGGTGGCTAGGCGTCACTTGTGGAACTGAGCTACAGCTGTTTCTTTGAAATCCACCCTGTAGATTTAGGTGGAATCATGACCCATGGGGTGGAAGAGAAGTCCATTTTTAGGGTGTGCTGTTGAAAATATTCTGCTGCTGAACACAAAAGAATAACTTAAAAGACTACTATTGTATACCTCTTATTCTCCTCTGTTTAATTGTTTACCCTATTTGATGGGTTCTTTCCATTCTCATTCATGGGGCTGTGATCAATTTGCTCCCTCTCTAGAACATCCTTTAGTAGTCTGTGTAGGCTTGGCTTTGTCATCATGAAATTCTTTAGTTATTCTTTGTCATGAAAATATTTCACTTTTCCATTATATTTGAAAGATAGTATTGCAGGATAGGTCAGTCTGGGTTGGAATTTGTTTTCTTGCAAGACTTGAAGTACTTTGCTCCATGCTCTTCTTGACTTGATGGTTTGTGCAGAGAAATCTGCTGTTATTCTAAAGGGTTTTTCTTTAAATGTGACCTGTTTCTTTTCTTTAGCGGCGTTTAATGTACTGTTCTTATGCAGAATTTCTGGAATCTTGATTATTATGTGTCTGGGTGTGGTTTTTATTGGATTGATACTATTTGGAGGTCTATATGCTTTGATTTCAGGAATGTCAGATTATTGTCCCATATTTGGGAAGTTTTCTGCTATTGCTTCTGCCCATATTCTTTTTATATCATTTGTATTGACTCCTTCCTTCTCATTGATGTCTATTAGTCTCAAATTGTTCATCTTTGCATCGTCTTGCAGGTATTGAATTATTTTGTCCTGCATCCTAGTTGTTTTAAAGAGATCTTTTCTTACTTTTTCACTAGCTGCAATGTTGTCTTTCAGGTCAGAAAGTCTATTTTCACTTTCACTCAAACGGTTTTGCCAGCTTGTGATTGAGGTTTTAATTTCCTGTATATCACTTTGAACCTGTTTCATAGATTCTATTTCTTTCCTAACTTGTTTATTCAGGGGTTCCATCATTTTTATATTCTCCTCTACTTTTTTATCAGTGTATTCTTTAGAAGCACTTAGTACTTCTTTGATTATAGTTACCAGTACATTTTTTAGTTCCGAAATTATTTCTGATCTGATTTCTTCTATACCTTTCTGCAGTTGATTCTTCACTGTCAACGCTATTGTTTCAGATATATCTGGTGGGTGATTTCCAGTCTCCTCAGTTCTATTGTCTTCTGCATTTGTACTGGGTGGACTCAGAGCCTGAGACTGCATTTTGTTCCTTCTCTTTGTCATTTTGTATACCACTGTCTTCTGACCTTTGGTGTAGAGCTTAGATAGAGTTATTACCTTAGCACCAGGTCCGGATCTATGAAGTTCAGATTCCTCCAGGTGGGTGTTGTTTGGATCTGGCTGTGTGCTCCATTTCTTTCTGCTGGAGGCGTTAGAGTTGAACCCTTTGTGTCTCTCTGGGAAGATGTTCTGCTCCTGAATCAGCTGGGTGGGTCTTGCCTCTAGCCTCTTTGCAGGGAGTTCTGCTGAAGGGTTCCCTGCTGGGCCTGCAGCCTGGGTCGAATGAGGATCTGCAGGCCCGGGTAGTCTCACTCACTCACCAGGCCTGCGCTCTGGGTGTATTCAGGATCCCGCGGCCCTCGGTCGTCTCACTCACTCGCCAGCCTAAGCTCCGGGTCTCTGCATTCTCTTAATGAATAGTGATATTTGTTCTAATAGTGTTTTTAAATAGGATATCATGTCTGCATCTTGTACAGCAATTAACCACTAGGAACAATGTTTGCAATGTGTTTATTATTGAAACTATCCTACCCATTTTGTTTGAAGCTGTCTCTTTGTTATTTGTTTCTCAATAAATTTATGGAAAGAAAAGATTCCATTATTGGATATTAAATATTTCATGTCCATTAATATGTGCTATATATAGTTGTGTTCTCCCTTGTTTGGTGCATACATACTTATGAGTGTTATCTCTTCTTTTATTTTTCTCCTAACCAGTATATAGTGGTCTTTTTTTATTTCACTTGATTTTTTTTTTGAAGTTAAGACTATCTGAATATAGGATTGCTACCCCTGCATTTTTGTGATGTGCTGGAGAGTGTAATGTTGTTTTCCATCATTTGACTTTCAACTTATCAATGTCTTTATGAGTTATATGTGTTTCTTGTATACATATATTTGGATTTAGTTTCCTAATCCACTGTTCTAGTCTATTTTTCTTAGTTGTTGAATTAAGTCCATTTACATTGATGTTTATAATTGAGATGTATTTACTTACAATTAACATGTTATTTACCTATTGTTGTTTACTCCTTTTCTTCTGTGTTTGTTTGTCCTGTTTACTTGCTTGCTTCTGATCTTATTCATTGAGTTCTGATCATTTTTATCCTTCCCTAGAGCATTTTTCAGGAGCCTGTGTAGGATTGAGTTTTTCATCATGAAATTCTTTAGCTGTTCTTTGTCGTGGAAGTATTTCACTTCTTCATCAAACTTGAAAGAGAGTTTTGCAGGGTACAGCAGTCTAGGCTGGAATTTGTTTTCATAGAGGACTTGAAGTACTCTGTTCCATGCTCTTCTTGCCTTCATGGTTTGTGAAAAGAAGTCGGCCGTAATTCTGATGGATTTTCCCTTAAATGTAATCTGTTTCTTTTCTTCAGCAGTGTTCAATATATTATTCTTGTGATAGATTTCTCTCACCTTGACTATCATATGTGTCGGTGTGTTTTTAATTGGGTTGAGGTTGCATGGCTTACTATATGTGTCAGTTACCTGAATGTCAGATTGTTTCCTCATATTTGGGAAGTTTTTTTCTATTACTTCTGCTCATAATATTAAATGTGATTTGTATTGACTCCTTCTTTCTCAATGATACCTATTCATCTTACATTATTCTTCTTTACATCGTCTTGCAAGCGATAAATTATTTTTTCCTGCATCCTCGTTGTTATTAAGATATCTTTTCTGACATTTTCTTAGTTGCAGCAGCATCTTCAAGATCTGAAACTCTGTCTTCACGTTCACACAAATGATTTTTGCAAGCTTGTGATTGAGATATTAAGTTCATCCATATCTGTTTGACTGCTTCATCTGATCTATTTCTTTCCTGTATTG
>NW_004524608.1:19333807-19335049 GCF_000260255.1 Octodon degus | reverse complement strand
TTCCAGCTATGCCTGGCTTGTGTCTGTCTGCTGTGCTCTGCTCCTTCCTGCCACCACCCTTGGGAGTGAACCTGTTGTGACTGTTTTGCAAGATGTTCTTCTTGACTTGCTGTTTGTTTCTGTCCCCTACTCTCTCTGCTCAAACTGCAGCTGTAGAGTTTTACCCCAGGCCTGTATGCTAGTCCTGAGGTGGGTCTGGACAGGGTAAGAAGGGGCAGGCAGCAGTGGAAGCTCTCCTACACAATCACCGGGCTTGGGCTAGGGCTGGATCTCTAATTTAATGCAAACTTCCTCTAAATTTTTGGAGTAAATTGGGCTAAAATAAGATCCACTGCTTCTTCAGTGTTTACCTTTTCTGTGTTTGTCTAAACACTATCAAAGTATTCTTTGCCCATCAACTATCGGTATAGCTGTTCAAATTGAGGGCAATTGCTTTTTGAGGCTTATATTTCCTTTTTTTTTCTTACAGTCTTTAGTTCATCCTAAACCGGTTGCCATATTCAGTATGTTCTAATTTGCTTCAAAGTATTTGTTAAAACTTCTTTTAGAAAACAATTACATTTTTTTCCATTTTCTAACCATATTATCTGAATAGAAATGTGAAAAAAAAACCCTTATTACCAAAGGATTCCATTTCTGTTTCCCTCAGTAAGGTTCATTTGATCGTCCTAAGCTTAATAAGCCTTTGCACAAAGTAGAGACCATAGGCAATAGAGCAGTGTAAATTGTTTTTTTTTTTTTTTCTGGTATAAGTTCTCAATTTTGAATTTTTAAAATGGATATAATAGTCTCAACCTAAGAGGTTGAAGACCAAATGATGCAATGTCTATTTATTTTTTTTTTCAAAATTTTGTGATAAACAGATAGCAATGAGGCATTTTCAAATCAAATCGGAAGTACAGTTTCAACAAATAATACACTACATATATTCTTCTTAGTGGTTAATTGCTGTACAAGAAATGGACTTGTGATCCTATTTAAAAAAATCCTTAGAACAAATCATTCTATTCATTAAGAGAATGCAACTATATATCTATCCTAACCACTTTGAATACACAGAAACAAAATGGACATTCATTGGTATGCCCCATTTTTTCTAAGTTGCATTATTGAATATTATAGGTGTGTAAACTCAGCAAAATATTCGAAAAGAGTCCAGAAGACCATAATAGCATTGGGTCTTCTGTTTAACTGGCAATGTCAGAAATTATTGACCTGAGTCCCCCACAGCTCAACATAACA
>NW_004524608.1:19322851-19329231 GCF_000260255.1 Octodon degus | reverse complement strand
CCTCTCTAGAACATCTTTCAGTAGCCTGTGTAAGGTTGGCTTTGTCATCGCGAAATTCTTTAGCTGTTCTTTTTCATAGAAGTATTTCACTTCTCCATCAAACTTGAAGTAGAGTTTTGCAGGATATAGTATTCTGGACTGGAATTTGTTTTCATAGAGGACCTGAAGTACTCTGCTCCATGCTCTTCTTGCCTGAATGGTCTGTGAAGAGAAGTCAGCCGTAATTCTGACGGGTTTTCCTTTCAATGTGATCTGCTTCTTTTCTCTAGCAGCTTTCAGTAGATTATTCTTGTGCTGAATTTCTGGGATCTTGACTATTATATGTCTCGGTGTGATTTTCATTGGGTTGAGGGTCCTTGGCGTTCTGTATGCTTCAGTTACCTGAATGTCCGATTGTTTCCTCATAGTTGGGAAGTTTTCCGCTATTACTTCTGCCCATACGTTTTTAATGTCATTTGTGTTGACTCCTTCTTGCTCATTGATGCCTATTTTTCTCACATTGTTCATCTTGGCATCATCTTGCAGGTGGCGGATTTTTCTTTCCTGCATCCTTGTTGTTTTTCAGAGATCCTTTCTTACCTTTTCGCAAGCTACACCAGCATCTTCATGATCTGAAACTCTGTCTTCACCTTCAGTTAACCGGTTTTGCAAGCTTATGATTGAGAATTTAATTTCCTCTATGTCTCTTTGACTCTGCTTCATGCGATCTATTTCTTTCCTGTATTGCTCATTCATAGAATCCCGTCATTTTTCTAATCTCTATTTTTTTTTATCATTTTCTTCTTTAGAAGCAGTTAGAAATTCTTTTACTGCAATGTTTTTTTCAGATTGGGTTTCCTGCCTATGTTTCTGTACTTGCTTCTTTACTTCATCTGCTATGAGTTCTGAGAGTTCTTTTTTTATTTCAGAAAAGAATTTCTCTCTGATTTTCTCTCTATCTTTCTGCTGTTGCTTGTTTACTATCGATGGCATTAATTCATGCATTTGTGCAGAGCTAGTATCCTCCGCACTTGTTCTTGGTGGGCATTGGGTTTCTTCCATATGTTTCTGCATTTGATTCTTTAGTGCAGATGTTATTAATTCAAGGATTTCTTTTTTCATTTCCAATCGGAGGTCTTCTACATCTTTCTGCAGCTGTTTCTTTATTTCAGAAGCCGTTGATTCATTGCTTTCGGTTGTGTGATTACCAATTTTTTCTGTGTTAGTGACCTCTGCATTTGTTACGGTTGGGCTTGGGTTCTGAGGTTGCATTTTGTTCCTTCTCGTCTTTTTGTGGAGCACTGTCTTCTGACCTTTGTTGTAGATCTTTGTTGTTGTTATAAGCTTCACACATACTGAAGTTTAGGTGCAGCTCTTCAAATTTGGGACTTATCCAGCTGTGTCTGGCTGCTGTGCTCAGCTCCTTCCTGCTGCTGCCCTTAAGGGTGAACCTGTTGTGCCCCTGTGGCAAGATGTTCTGCTCCTGGACTAGCTGGTTGGATCTACCTTCTACACTCTCTGCAGGGATTGCATCTGCAGGATTACACCTCAGGTGTGTATGCCAGGCCTTAGCTATGCCTGGAGTGGGCAAGGTGAAGTAGGGGAAGAGGAAGCTCTCCACAGACACTCACAGGACCTGGGCTAGGACTGGGTCTGGGGGCTCCCGGAACTCGGCAGAAAATCCTACTGGGCGGATGGGGTGGGGGAGGCACTGCGGAGCGGTGGGCCCGGCCCAAAGGGCTGGGAGAGGGTCCGTCCCACTCTGTGCCTGGTCTGGGACTGGTCCCGCTGGTGCATGGTAGCAGGAAGCTCTCTGCACACTCACCGGACCTGGTCTAGGATTGGGTCTGGGGGCTCCTGGAACTAGGCAGAAAGTCCTACTCAGCGGGTGGGGTGGGGGAGGCACTCTGGAGCATTGGGGGGGGCGCCCCAAGGGGCTGGGAGAGGGTTTGGCCCACACTGCACCTGGGCTGGGACTGGTCCCGCTGGTGCATGGTAGCAGGAAGCTCTCTGCACACTCACCAGACCTGGGCTAGGACTGAAGCAGTGTAAATTGTGAAAATTTTTGACAAAATTTTTTTTGGGACTGGATCTTTCTATATAGCACAGATTGCCCTCTAACCCATGGTGTTTCTCCTGCCTCAGCCTCCCAAGTCTTGGGATTACAAGCATGTGACACCATTCTTGGCTACATTTGCATTTTATTTTTTAAATATTTATTGGTTGACTGATTGATTTGTTACAGGGTCTCGCTATGTAGTTTGGACTCATAGCAAACCTCCTGTCTCAGCCATTCAGTGGAGGGATTGCACTACCACACCTGGTTTGAGTGGCTGGTGTGGCATGGGGTTAAATTTTAATACCATTTCAAATGTCTTTAAAAGTGAACAAAGAGCTTTTTGGTACAGATTGAAACACTTTAATTTAACCCACAAAAAACTTCAAACAGATTGACTAGATAGGTAACATCTCTTGAGGTATGAAATTTCTCAACTTGCTAAAATGAGAAATTATACATTCAAACATGAAAATTTAAAATTAAGAGTTTATTATGATTACAAAAATGATATTTCAAGTAAGCAATATAGCTTTTAAAAGCTGGTAAAAACACATTTATGTAATTTTGTACATATGTATGTATTGTACTATATGTTGTGTTTACAAGTATGCATGGGTCTGTAAATTTTTACCCTATGCCTATTACAGTTTAGATATAAAATGTCCGCCAAAGCCTTTTGTATGGAAATTGGTGTTATCATGGTGGTACGCTGCTCATCCACTGATGAATTCAGAGCATAATTTCCTGTTAGAGGATGGGCCTGATGGGAAGAGGCATGTCACTGAGGGTGTGACTTAGAAGAATATATTTCTTGGGGAACCACCTGCTCCAGGGCCCCCTCTTGTTCCTCTCTCAGACAGGATCTTTCTTTCCCTCAATAAATATATTCTCAAAAAAAAGAATATATTTATTTCTTTTGCTCTTTCCTTTACTTTCTGCCTCTTGACTGTCATAAAATGAGCAGCTGTCCTCTATTCAAGAACTTTCTGCCTGTTTCTAATTTGGAGTCAGTCTACCATGGAATGTAATGGTGAACCAAAATAAGAATTTTCTCTAAGTTGTGAATATTATGTGTTTTTTCCCAGTGATAGCAAAGTAACTAGAAGAGATTTTAGTACTAAGAGAGGGATTGTTTGGATATAATCCTGCTGTTACAAGACTATATCCAAACTTGCTTGGGAAGTTTTAGTTGGGATCAAGCACTCCATTCTCAGTTGAAGTAGAGGCCAGATATATTGCACTCTGGGAGAAAATGTTTTGCTTATATCCTGAGACAAGAACCCTTTCTTAGTTATGTTTCACTCTTGTTGCTGAGATGAAGTACTCAACACCCAAAGTTAAGGAAGGAAAAGTTTACAGAGCTCACATTTTGTGGAAGTTTTGCAAAGGCAAACATAAAAAATCTTCTAGTATAAATTAAAAATGAATCAGTAGCCTGGAACTATCTTGAAACAGGATGTGCTTCTGACATTTGACAAATAAGTAGGCTGCCAAGTTCAATTAGTCTTCACAGTCTGCTTCCAGCTGCATCTTCCTGACCACACTGAGTGATATCTGTGGCTTTCAACTGAAAATCTATATATATCTAGGGTTATTTTGTCTTACTTCACAGACTTTATATTTTTTGCCCAGAACAAATTGGACCAGTCAATGATACATTCGACACTATCTGCTCTGCTCAAACTGCCTCCCTCCTATGGTCTTCCTGTCTAGTGAAAAATAGTTCCTTTTAAGTAAACTTGCTTAGGACAAATCTTCCTGACAATATATGACTTGATTCTTGTAATCCATGTAAACAATCATGGAATAACCACCTGTAAGCTTTGTATGTCCTGCTTTGAAACTGTATTTAAAGAAATATCAAAACTGACTGTAGGTTGATGATTTAGAACAGGTTCCCATCAGCCTTCTAGTGTTATATTAAAGTTTCCTTTCTTTCTTTCTTTCTTTCTTCTTTCTTTCTTTCTTTCTTTCTTTCTTTCTTTCTTTCTTTTTCTTTCTTCTTTCTTTTTCTATTTTATTTTTTACAGGGAATCAAATTCAAATCTCCACACCTAGTACTTGTCAGGTAGGCTATATTCTCAGCTGAAAGTTTTCCTTTCAAACTCTTCCTTGTGAAATATTTTCTTTTTGGTCTTGATTTATTTGTTTTGTTTTGTATTTTTAGGGAAGGGTCTAGGGTGTTTGGGGTCTCACTACTACATCAGACTCATAGTAATTCACCTGTTTACAGCCTCTGAAGACCTGGGAGGGTATAAAAAACTGTTTGCCCAGAACAAACTGGACGAGTTTATTCCAGTCTCAATTGCCATCTCAGTGGGTCTGGGGGCAGGGCTGGCATGGCAGGCCCGGGGGCATTTGTGCCTGCTTGCAGGTGCCTTAATCTGTTGAACTATTTGTTGGCTTGCTCAAAAATGCTTATATGGTCACTTTTTCTTTCTTTCTTTCTTTTCTTTTTTTTCTTTTTTTTTTGTACTGGGGATTGAACTCAGGACCTTATGCTTGCCAGGCAGGTGCTTATTCTACTGAGCTATCTCCCAGGCCCTGTTTCTGATGTTTTCCAGCAACATTCTCAGTCTATAATTTGTTGGCTGCAAGGCAGGGTGGCTTGCAGAGAACAGTTCACGGTGAACAGAAAACAGCAAATTCAACAATCAAACATTAATAATATCTTTCTGCCATTTGTATACTACACTGATGAGATTAGAATGTTCCAAACTAATAAAACTCATGAAAGGTGTATAAACTGATAACAAACCCTTGATCCCAGCATCGCCAACTCTAGATTTAGTCACCTCAGAAACTCTTACTCCTCCATGGCAGCATGAGGTTCTGGGAAGACATCTAGACACACACTATAACAAGCCCTATATATTTCTTTATTCTGAGATATTTCAAGAAGACTAACATTAAATTTAGTGGTTTCATTCAACTAACAATTATTTCTAGTCAGATATAAAGTGAAAATCAGAAACAAAAAGCTCATATGAAATGTTGAAGGTTTCATGAAAAATTAAAGGGGAAAAGATAAATGTGGCTGCTGAAAAGATTAATATTAAAATTTATGCAAGTACTTTGCATCCAGATAAAAATATACCTAACTGCTGAGCATCTCAGTAATCAGAAAGTCCATATTCTTTGCAGGCTTAATAGTGCAAAACTAAAATTTTAATTTGAGAGCAGAGCAACGAGGCTTCTTGAAAAGCTGCTTAGGGGGCTAGGGAGATGGCTCAGTGGAATAAGCCCTTCTCTGGCAAGCGCAAGAGCCTGAGTTCAATCCCTAGTTCCGCCAAAAAAAAAAAAAAAAAAAAGAAAGAAAGAAATGGATTTTAAAAAAAAAAGAAAAGCTGCTTAGGTAATTGGATTGTTGAATTTTTTCACAGTGCTTAGATACCCAGGCACTCTGTAACCTCTCCAAATATGATCTAAGTTGAACTACCTACTGTGCAAGTTGTGGCAGAGATCCTTATCATTTCCATAGTGCTAGTTTCACGGGTATATGGAATCCAAGAGAAATCGGGGTCATGGAGATCTCCACCCAGATTTTAGAAAGTCTGGAAGACTAGAATGTTTGCTCCTGTGAAGCTACAAGTAAAGCCAAAAGGGCAAATGGAAAGCCTAGAAAGTGAAGATGCTAAAAATATGGAACGACTGTTAATAAAAGATGTAGATATGCTTCAAGCTCCCCTTTGGCATCTAGACCTCTCTGGACCAATCCCAGGCACATTAGGTGAGGGAGACCCTCTGCTTCATTCTCGGGATGCCCCCAAGCTATCTGCAGCACCCCAATGCCTACTAAGTGAGTGAGAACTTCTGCAGTTTTCTTGGGACCCCACAGACCCACCTCAAGCCCAGGGCCAGCGAGTGTGTGGGAGAGCTACTGGCTCCCCTACACCACCTGGATCTCTCAGGATTAAAACCAGGCACATCACTTGAGTGAAAGCATCTGCTGAATTCTCGGTACTCCTCCACCCCTCCGGAGCCAGCCAAGCCCAGGCCAGGTGATTTCTGCACCAAAGCTCTACACTAAAGTTCAGAGGAGAGTGCTATACAAAATGACAAAAGGGGTGAGTGAGACAACCGAGGCTGCGGGATCCTGAACAGACCCAGAGCACAGGCCCGGCGAGCTGCAGGCCCAGCAGGGAACCATTCAGCAGAACTCCCTGCAAGGAGGCTAGAGGCAAGACCCACACAGCTGATTCAGGAGCAGAACATCTTGCCAAAGAGACACAAAGGATTCAACTCTAACACCTGCAGCAGAAAGAGGTGGAGCGCAGCAGCCAGAACCAAACAACACCCACCTGGAGGAATCTGAACCGGACCTGGTGCTAAGGTAATAACT
>NW_004524608.1:19311886-19321246 GCF_000260255.1 Octodon degus | reverse complement strand
TACCTATGTTATTTGCTTATTATTTCTTGCCTATGTCTTATTAAATTAGAAACTACTTTGGCAATAACAACACACAATGTACTAACCATTGATACTCTCCTAAAATCTTGCTTTGAGATTTTGTACCACTGTTTTTATTTTTTTTTTCTTTCTTTAAAATAAAAATAACTGATGTCAAAAAAAAAATGACAAAAGGAAGGAGCAAAATTCAATCCCAGGCCCCAAGACCAACCAGAACAAGTGCAGAGGACAATAGCACAAAAGAACTTGGGGATCACACAGCTGAGATGTCTGAATCAATCACATCTGAAGAAAAGAAACAACTGCATAAAAGTATAGAGGAACTCAGACCAGAAGTAACCTCTTAAATGAAAAAAGAAATCTCTGAATTAATAGCTTATGAAGTAAAGAATCAAATGCAGAAACATATAAAGGAAATCAGATCAGAAATAATTTCTGTAGTAAAAGAATTAATAACTGCTTCTCAAGAAGACACTGAAAAAAATACAGAAGATGAGAAGAATGACAGATTCCATGAATGGGCAAACCATGAAATAAATACATCGCATGAAGCAGAGTCAAAGAGATATAGAGGAATTTAAAATTTCAATCACAACCTTGCAAAATCATTTGAGTGAAAGTGAAGATACAGCTTCAGATCTTGAAGACACTGACGTGGCTAGTGAAAAGGTAAGAAAAGATCTCTTTAAAAAAAACCAGGATGCAGGAAAAAGTAAATCATCATCTGAAAGAAGATAGAAAGATAAAAAACATGAGACTGATAGGCATCAATGATGAAGAAGGAAACAAAATAAATGATATAAAAAGAATGTGGACAGAAGTAATAGCATAAAACATCCCAAATATGAGGAAACAATCTGATATTCAGTAACTGAAGCATACAGAACTCCAAATAACTTCAACCCAAATAAAAATACACCAGGACATATAATAGTAATATCACAGGAATCCAGCACAAGAAAAATATTTTTAAAGACACTAGAGAAAAGAAACAGATCACATTTAAAGGAAAACCCATCAGAATAATGGCAGACTTCTCTTCACAAGCCATGATGGCAAGAAGATCATGGAGCAGAGTACTTCAAGTCCTCTATGAAAACAAATTCCACCCAGACTACTATACCCTACAAAACTGTCTTTCAAGTTTGATGGAGAAGTGAAATACTTCCACGACAAAGGACAACTAAAAAAGTTCACGATGAGAAAGCGAAGCCTACACAGACTATTAAAAGATATTCTAGAGAGGGAACAAAATGATTAGAACTCAATGAATGAGAACAGAATGAG
Source organism: Octodon degus (assembly GCF_000260255.1). NCBI lineage: Eukaryota > Metazoa > Chordata > Mammalia > Rodentia > Octodontidae > Octodon > Octodon degus. Next base: position 19,319,938 of record NW_004524608.1, on the reverse strand, counting down.
TCCACTAAATATAGAAAACAATTAAACACAGGAGAAAAAGGAGTAAAAAACACAGCAGGTAAATAACATGTTGAACATCAGTGAATACATGTCAATTATAATCATCAATAAATGGACACAGTTCAAACAAAGAAACAGACTGGCACTGTACATTAGAAAACAAGATCCAACAATATGCTGTGTACAAGAAACACATTTAACTTATAAATAAGTTCATAGGCTGAAAATCAAAGGATGCAAAACTATATTACATTCCCTAGCACCTCTGGAAAAATCAGTAGTAGCAATCCTATACTCAATCTTAATTCAAAACAAGAATGGCCAAATGAAATAAAAAAGGCCACTATATACTGGATAGTGGAAAAATTCAAGAGGAAAAGGTAAAAATCATAAGTATGTATGCATCAAACATGGGAACACCCAACTACATAAGACAAACCATAATGGACATGAAAAGTCTGATATCCAATACCACAAACTTAACAGAAGACTTTAGCACCATCTTATCCCAAAATGATAGGTAAAGCAGACACAAACTTAGCAAAGAAAGAGCAGAACTGAAAAATAGCTTGAAGTCAATGGACTTAGTAGACATATACAGAGTTTTCTGTCCAATCACAGCTGAACATGTTTTTATCAGCTGCATATGGGTCATTTTTAAAATAGAACACATACTAGTCCATAGGTCATGCTTATGTATGCAAGAAAATAGAAATTCTCCCATGCATATTATTTTACAAGAGTGCAATGAAATTGGAAATAAATGACAAAAAAAAAACAGAAAAACCCCGTAAATATATAGAAATTAAACAACACCCTCTGCAGCACCAAATGTGTCACAGTGAAATTAAACAAGAAGCTGAACAATATTTAAAATTCAATGAAAATTCTGACACAACTTTTTGGAATTTATGCAATGTGATGAAAGCAGTTCTCAGTGGGAAATTTATAGTTGCGAAATCACACTTTAGGAAAACACAACAGTAACAAATAAACACCCAAATCTAGCACCTCCAATATCTAGAAAAAGAACAACAAAGCAAAACCAAAGCCTAAAGATGAGAAGAAATCATAAACATTAGAGCAGAAATAAATTCAATCGTGATGAAGGAAACAGTTCAAAGAATTAGTGAATCAAAAAGCTGGTAGTTTGAAAGATTAAACAAAATTAATAAGCCCCTAGCTAACTCGTCAAAAGAGGAAAGAAAAAAATTCAAATGCAAGCAATAAGGAATGAAAAGAGTGTAATTGGCACAGACTCAGTGGAATTTCAGATTATCAATAGCTACTTTCAGAATCATTTCTTTCACACAGTAGAATATACAGATGAAATGGACAGATTCCTAGAAAGGAATAAATTATGAAAATTGAATCAAGAAGATATAACAACTCTCAATAACCCAATCACAGCCAATGAAAAAAAGAAATGTAACAAGAAATCTACTGGCAAAGAAAACTTCAGGTCCTAATGGATTCACAGCTGAATTGTACAAGAAATTTGCAGAAGATGTAATCTCTATACAGTGTAAACTCTTCAGTGAATTTACAAAAGAAGCAATCCTCCCAAAATCATTCCTGGAGGCAAGATTTATACTAACACAAAATCGGGAAAGACACAACTGTGAAAGCACACTATAGGCCAATCTACCTCATGAACATAGATGCAAAAATCCTCTACAAATTACTAGCAAATAGAATACAGAAAATCATCAAGAAAATTATACACCAAGGACAAGCAAGATTTATCTCAGCGATACAAGGATGGTACAGTATACTAAAATGGATAAGTATAAAATCTATAAGTGTATAAGTAGAGCCAAATTGAGAAAGTACATGATCCTCTCAATTTATGCAGAAAAGGCTTTTGACAATGTCTAACACTTATTCATGTTCAAAATCTCACAAAAACTGGAATAGATGGCCTCTACTTCAATCTGAGAAAAGACATTTATGACACCCTAATACCTAACATGATTCTAAATGATGAAATACTAAAATCATTTATCTCAGATGTGGTACAACACGAGGATGCCCTCTTTCACCACTCCTATTCAATATAGTTCTGGAAACATTAGCTAGAGCTATTAGACAAGAGAGAGAAATAAAAGGAATAAGAATAGGAAAATAAGAAGTTAAACTATCATTATTTGCAGAGAACACCATACTTTAAGTCGAAGACCCAAAAAAATGCACCAAGAGCTACTAGAATTGACACACAAATCCAGTAGCATAGCAGGATACAAAGAATTACCCATTAGTCAGTAGCATTCCAGTACACAGATAACAAATACACTGAGAGGGAAATTACAGAAACAATAACTTTTATAATAACACTGCAGAAAATGAAACACCTTGGAAGTAATCTAACTACAGAAGTCAAAGATCTTTTCAAGGAAAATTACAGTACTCTGAAAAAAAAGATTTTAAAGGATTACTAAAGAAGTCAAAGATCTTTTCAAGGAAAATTACAGTACTCTGAAAAAAGAGATAGTAGAGAATTTCAGAAAATGGAAAGATATTCCATGCTCCTGGATAGGAAGAAGCAACATTGTGAAGATGGCAAAACCCAAAATTGCTGTACGGATTTAATGCACTGTCTATCAAACTACCATTAGCATACCTAACATACCTAGAGAAATTGTTCCTAATATTTATTTGGAACCAGAAAAGACCTAGAATAGCAAATGCAATCCTGGACAACAAAGACAAGGCATGAGGCATCACAATCCCTGACTTTAAATTATACCACAAGGCTACTCTGATAAAATCAGCTTGGTACTGGCAACAGAATAGACCAGAGCATCAGTTCAATAGATTAGAAGATGCAGAAGCCTCTACAATCACACTGAACCACCTTATCTTTAACAAAAGAGCCAAATATGCTTACTGGAAGAAAGATAGCCTCTTTTACAAATGGGGCTGGAAAAACTAGCTCTCTACATGCTGAAAACTAAAATTTGAAACTGATCTCTCACCATGCACTAAGATAAAGTGAAAATGGATTAAAATCTAAACATTAAAAGAGAAAAATCAAATATGGAAGAGAAAGTGGGAAGAAATCTTGAAGATATAGGGGTAGGCAAAGAGTTCAGGAACAGAAATCAAATCACACTGGTAATACTGGAAAGAATTGACAACTGAGGACTCCTCTTATTGAGAAGTTTTTGTACTTCAAAAGAAATTACAAAGTTAAAGGGGAATCTCGAAATTTGGAAAAAAAATATCTTGTCTAATAAGCACTCAGACAAATGTCTGCTCTGTAGAATTTATAAAGAACTGAAAAATGTTTGGTCCCCAAAATTTAAAGATGCAATCCAGAAATGGACATACAAGTTGAACACACATTTTCAGAGGATGAAATTAAGAAGCAAATAAATATATGAAAAATGGTCCACATCACTAGCAATCCATGAAATGCAAATTTAAAAAATACTGAGATACCATTTCACCCCAAAAGAATGGATATCATAAGGAGTTCAACCAGCAACAAATGTTGGAGAGGCTGTTTGGTAAATGGATCCCTCCTCCACCTTTGATGGAAATGTAGACTGGTGCAACCATTATGGAAATCAGTGTGGAGACACCTTAAAATCGTAGGACTGGAAATCCCATCCAAACTAGCTAATTACTACCCCTGATGAGAACTTTCCTGGAGGAACTGAAAACGACATATCACAGTGATATACATAAACTTATGTTTATAGCTGTACAATTTGTGATAGCCAAATCTTGGAAATAACCAAGAATTCCTTCACCTGAAGAATGGATCAAAAATACGTGGTATTTTTATAAAATGGAGTATTACTCACCTATGAAGAATGATAAAGTCAAAGTCTTTATATTTAAGTGGATGCCACTTTATGATCTTCTCATAAGTGAAATAAACCAGACCCATATGTGTAAATATCATATAATTTCCCTTGTATAAGAACTCAAAAGAAGAAATGAAAGTATAATATTATAACATAATTGAAAGGAAAACAATAAATCAAGGATCAGACAATGATGACAAGGCAAGGAGAAAAACTAGGAAACATGACCAGGGCAATGCCATACATTTATATGCACCAGATGTGTAAGGGAATGATTTTGAGAATCTGCAGCATGTTTTTGAAACTAGCAATGAATTGGTAGGCTTCTCACGCTGACTAATGATATATGCTGCTACCTGTGAACTAAGCAAATGCACTGAAGATAGCGATGTGTAATGGTAGGGTCATGCTTGGAATGCCTCTCATTCTGGTCTTCTAAATACATACTGTTTGTCATGATACTTACTGCCATACTGTCTCTCAAGTAAATGTATATTTAAGAAAATTAGGGGGTAATAAATGCAAACAAGAGACAAGAAAGAAATATCATAGCACTGTTCTGCTACAATGCTGTGTATGGTTAGATTTCTAAATTTCTGTGTAAAAATATGTAACTGTTTATTCCTATTTTTTAAAATATATTTTTTATTTTTTTAACTTTTTTCTTCATACTTTGTATGGTCTTAAAGTTTAACATATCCATACTAGAAGGAAAATACCTGTTCCATGTTATGCCTAAGATATTTGATGTTTAGACAGATAGTGAGATTAAACCAAACTGCATATGTTGTAGGATAATAATAAGCTCCTCTTCTGGAGGGTAAACAACCTAAGTTTGCAGACCAAAAATTGGAGAGAAAGGACTACAAATTCAGCCAAGATTTTGGGCCTAGCCTTTCAAAATCAGTGAGGACTCTGGATATAGGAGAACCTGTATTGTAACACCACATAAGTCAATTGTGCCCCAAATTTTCTGATCAAGGGGATTATGAGCCCACAGAGGAAAGTAATCAATGATGTAGAGGGTACCTAAGGAGAGTCATATGGAGAGAAAACATTCTCTCAGGCTTTCACAGAAAGAAAATTGGTCAGGCAATGGCTCTGACTCATCCATATATCTGGCATTCACAAAGGATCTACAAACTGTGGTATAGGGTTTCAGGATAAATCCTGAGGGTACTTGATTGACCTTATCAGACACAAAAGTTACATTTCTTGTTATATAGTTCTTGATTTTTCTTGGCCTTAACCATCTAGCAGAAAAGTATAAAAATGAGATATAAAATGTAAAGCAATATTAATAAGCTGTCTTGCAAGTGCTCGAGTCAACAACTTTTTTTTTCCTTTTGTTGCAGAACCAGGGCTTGAACTCAGGCCATTGTGCTTGCCAGGCAAACATTTATTCCACTGAGCCATCTTCCCGACCAACTCAACAACTTCGGTCATTACCAGTCTTCTGGAAATCCCATTACTATTATGGACTACTGGACTACATTGGAATATTTTGCTGAATTCAGGCACCTACACTATTTAAATGACAATGGAACACCCTCCTCTGAAAAAACTAAATAAAGAGGAAGATACAAATGAATAAACATTTTGTATCTGTATGTTCAAAATAGTTAAGATAGGTACAAAGCTGCATTTTCTTGGATAGAAGGATTTATTTTAATAGTGTTTGTGGACAGGATATCACGTCTGCATCTTGTACAATGAATAAACACTGAGACAACAATATGCAATATAATCATTATTGAAACTGTGCTAGAAATTGATTTTGAAACTGTCTCATTTCTATTTGTTTCTCGATAAAATTATTTTTAAAAAAGAAAATAAAAGCTATAGACAGTGAATAGTGTCAGCCTAAGGGAGAAGACACGTGGACTACAACAATAATAACATAGGAAAGATGCTGTCCAAATCCTTTGGAGCATATCTTACCAAAAATTTCCCTGTGTGCTTGACAAAATCTTTTACAAAATTTAATGCTTAAACTTTTAGTGTAAGTCTTGTTTTGTTTCCACTCCTTTATATTCCCTCACTTATCCATTTTTTTTTTAAATCAGGACTCAAAATCAGGACCTTGTGCTTGCCTGGAAGGCACTGTACTGATGAGTTTCATCCTTGACTCATTCCTTTAGCATAATAGCTATTAGAAATATAACTATCCTGAGCCATTATATGTTGGAAGTATTTAAATTTCTTTTTTGTTTTTAAGGGAGCTCAAAGCTGAGTTTAACTTGTGTCTCAGAGAAGACTTTGAACTTAGACTTCTTACCAATGTGGGAATGTTAAGAATTTGTTGAGTTTTAGACATAGACATTTTGCATAATGAGATGGACATAAGACTTTTGGGAGCTAGAGGAAAAATTGTACAGTTTAGATCTAAAATGTCCTACAAAATGAACCATTAAAATCTCTTAATGGATTAATCCATTGATGAGTTCATACCTGCCTGGGCAGGTCAGAAGAGTCTGGTCCCTGGAGGCATTTCCTGGAAGTCCTTTCTTCCTCCAGGCCCTTCTTTCACTCTCCCCTTCCTGGATTCTGTGTTATGAGTAGATTAGTAGGTCTCTGCTAAGACCTTTCCACTGTGCCATTTCTGCCTTAGTGTTCATGATCATTAATTATATGTGAGCCAAACTACACCTCTCCTTTTAAAATGTGGGTATTTGATATTTTGTTGTAGTGACAGGATAGTGACTAAGACAATAAAAATTAATATAAAGATAAAAGAACACTCAATAACTAAAAAAAAAAACATGTAAAGCCAAATACTTCTTTAAATTTACATACTGTAAGCAAACGCTTAAAAGAGAAACATGTTTTTGGAAAGGTTAACATTTTGCCAGTATTAGCCAATCAGAATTACACTGTAGGTGTTTAGTCTTTAAATGTAAGTACTTTCAGCAGGTTCTCTTTCCCACTGAGAAAAATATGAATTAGTACATTGGCTTGTGCTTGCCTCATGTCTTAGGCTTTGTAAGTAATTGTGGTTTTTTTTTTTTTTTCATTTTAAAAGAAAGATAAAAAACCAACAAAAACTTGATATAAAATTTCAAAACAAGATTTTAGAAGAGTAGCAATGGTTAGAACACCACATACAGTTATTGTCAAACTAATTGCTGCTATCTCAAGATATAGACATGAAAATTTGATCAAAAAATATATGTATAAGCATTCTTTTCAATAAACTAATAGCAATTAGAAGTATAAATACTTAAATACATATATATATTTTATTTCCTTCCTTTTTTATTTCCCCCATCCCAGGTTTTCTGGGATTTTGAGCATTTTCTTTTCATTTTAACATATCTGTTGTACATTGTGGAAATTATTTACTCTTTCAATTTCTTCACTTGAGAGGCAATGCAATGTTTATAAATGCAATGATAATTCATTTCACTCATGAGTATTGACACAAGTTGTATCTCTTTCCCTATAAATATCTCAAATTCATTTTTATATTCGAGTAGTACCCCACTGTAAAAAGTACTATTTCTTTTATATCAGTGCCTTGGTTGATGGAAATGTGGTTTGTTTCCAAGATTTTGCTATGACAAATTGTGTTGCTATACACATGGGTACACATATATTGCTGTGGTATGATATTTTTAATTTTACTGGATAAAATTTGTTTTGAAAATTTATATCTTGTTTTTGTTGGTTTTTTAATCTTTCCTTTAAAATGAAAAAAAAAATACAAAGAAGAAAAAGTGCTGGATAGAATGTGACCTCTAATCCTAGGTTTGAAAGACTCTCCAGACTGATTTTCAAAGTGGTTGCACCAGTCTACACTTCCACCAACAGTTCAGAAAAGCTCCATTTATTCCACATATTCACCCCTATCTTTAAGGTTTCAACCTATTTTCTCTTCCAAAAGATTTAGTGTTTCTGTTTTAATATTTAGATCTGTCATACATTTTGACTTCAGTGCATGATGATAGACATGGTTCTAATTATGGTTATTTGCATGTAAAAGGTGAGTTTTTCCAACACCATTTATTTTAATTAACAATGTTTTGGGGCCAGGGATATAGCTCAGTAGAATAAGCACTTGCCTGGCAAGCAAAAGGGCCTGAATTCAATCCCCAGTTTGGCCAAAAAAAGAAAAAAACAAAGAAAGAAAGAAATTAACAATGGGTATTTAATTTCATATTTTTATCTTCAAAATAATTGTTCAGATTACCAAATATAGACAGGCAAGATTGTTCAAACAATATAAACACCAATTGTCCCT
>NW_004524608.1:19289810-19311772 GCF_000260255.1 Octodon degus | reverse complement strand
TACCGTAATTTTCAATCTATAATCCTTTACTGCTTTTGTTAGATTTATTCCAAGTGTTTCATTTTATAATTGCTATTGGGAAAAATTGTGATTTACCTAATTTCTCTCTCAATCAGTATATTGCTTGTGTACATGTAGATTATTGATTTTTGAGTATTCCCTTTGCCTCAAGCCGTGCAAGTGAATTTGGTTATTAACACTAGGAGCCTTTTAGTGTAGGGTTTTTTTTGTCTTTTATTTGGGGTATCATGTTATCTGTGAATAATGATGTTTAACTTCTTTCCCATCCTTATTCATTTTGTTTCTTTCTTTTGTCTAATTGTTGTTGGCTAATATTTACAGAACTATGTTGAATAGAAGTGGTACAAGTGGACATCCTTGTCTTGTTCCTGATTTGAAAGTGAAAGTTTTCAGTTTTTGTTCATTTAGTATAACTCTGGCTGTTGGTTTGTCATAGATGCCATTTATCAGATTGAGATAAAGACCACCTATTCCAATTTTCTGTAAGGTTTTAATCATGAATAAGAGCTATAATTTGTCAAAAGATTTTCTGGAGGCCCAGCATGTGGAATAGGTCACCAGAGCCTCCAACGGACAGGCTTGCATGTAGGACCAGCGGTCACAACCTCCTGCAGATAGGACCAGCATGTGGCACTGGCTTCCAGAACCTCCAGTACACAGGCCTGGTGTGGTACCATGAGGCAGAAGTCCCTGCAGACAGGCTAGGGGTGAGACACAGCTAGCTAAACAGGAGCAGAACATCTAGCCAGTGGAGCACAACAGGTTCATTTCCATGGAGCAACAGGTAACTGGAGTGACCTAGTCTGCCTAAAAGACTCCAGGTGCATCAATGGGGGATGACTAGACAGAACTTAGGGTAACTAATTTAAATATAAACTCATAATTTACCATCTGCTAAGTTACACAGTCATAATATTTGCTCTTATGGTTTAAAATACAAACCCATTAGTTATAAATTTTGTCAATTGCTTAATCTCACTACCCATTATTAGTATTGCTAATTATAATAATGCAAATAGAAAACTATATCTGCCTTAACCACATGATCTCTTTTGGGTAATAATATCAGAAGGTGTTGGGTAATAACTGTACCAAAGCTCTACAACAAAGGTCAGAGGTCAGTGCCAAACAGAAACAAATATCTCATCTCAATCAGTAGAGAAAGCAAATCCTTGGGAAACACAAAAAACAGAATATTTCACACAGAAGAAATAACTAAAGACCAGACTATACAAAGAGGCTCTGGTCATAGTGATATAGCTAACTAATATCAAAAAAAAATCACAGTAGTCAAAATAGTTTTCTCTGAAATATGAAATAACAAAGAGAAGGAGGAAAATGCATTCTAAGGCCCTGAGCCCACCCAGAACAAATGCAGGACACACAGCATAGGAAAAAGTGGAAGACACATACCTCAAATCTCAGAAATAATAGTGTCTGAGGTAAAGAAAAATGGCAAAAACATATAGAGGAAATCACATCAAAAAATAATCTCCAAAGTAAAAAATAAAAAAAGGAAAGGATAACTATAATGAAAGAATTACTAAGGTCCTCTAAAGAAAACACTGATTTAAAAAAAAAAGAGGAGAATAGAAAAATAATGGAAATCTTGAAAGAGAAATATAGAAAATAAATGCAGTGTATGAAGCAAATTCAAAGAGATATTCAACAGAATAAATAGTCAAAAGTTGGCAACACTGTCTGCCTGTAAGTGAAGCATGAATATTCTGCTGCAGCTAACAAAAGTTAAGAAAAGATCTCTTTAAAAAACTAGTATCCAGGAAGTATAATTGAGCAGCTGCAAGATGATGCAAAGATGAACAATATAAAATTGATAGGTATCAACTGGCAAGAAATAAGTCAATACAAATGATATAAAAAGAACACGGACAGAAGTAATAGCAGAAAATTTCCCAAATATGGGGCAACAGTCTGACATTCAGGTAACCGAGGCATATAGAACTCCAAAAATATCAACCCAATTAAAACCATATCCAGACATATAATAATCAAGATCCGAGAAATTCAGCACAAGAACAGTATACTAAAAGCCACTAAAGAAAACAAAGAGATCACATTTAAAGAAAACCCATCAGGGTTGGGGGAGATGGCTCAGTAGAATAAGCACTTGCCTTGCAAGCACAAGGACCTAAGTTCTGCCAAAATGAATGAATGAATGAATAAATAAATAAATAAATAAATAAATAAAATCCATAAGAATAACTGCAGATTTCTCTTCACAAGCCATAAGTCAGAAAGAACATGGAGCAAAGTGCTTCAAGTCTTGCAAGAAAACAAATTCCAGCCCAGACTGATGTACCCTGCAAAACTCTCTTTCAAGTTTAATGGAGAAGTGAAATACTTCCATGACAAAGAACAACTAAAGAATTTCATGACAACCAACCCAGCCCTACACAGAATTCTGAAAGATATTCTAGAGAGGAATCAAAATGAGCACAAGATCATGAATGAGAGTGAAAATAACCCATCAAATAGGGCAGATAATTAAATATAGGAGAAAAGTAGATCACCAACAGCATGAAAATAACATGTCAAACATAAGTCAAATCATCTCAGTTATAACCATCAATGTAAATGGACTAAATTCACCAATTAAAAGAAATAGACTGGCAGAGTGGATTAGAAAACAAAATTCAACAATATGCTCTACACAAGAAACACTAATTTTTGTATTTTATGGAAATGTCTACAGGATACTCAGGCTCTCACTACTAGATCAGACTTGTAGTGATCCATCTGTTTACAGTCTCCCAAGAGCTTGAATTACAGGTGCATGAGACCACTCCCAGTCTCAGCCACCATTTCAGTGTGTCCTGGGGGTGGGACCAGCACAGCAGGCCTGGGGGTCAATACCCCAGTCCCTGGACCTGGTTGCAGGGGCTTTAATCTGCTGGACTTTTTGGCTATCCCTCTCATTCTTTATTGCCTGGATTTGTTTTTTTGTTTGTTTGTTTTCTTTAATTTCTAATAATATTGGCTAGAGGTTTATTGATTTTGTTTATTCTTGCAAACAACAAAATCTTCAATTCCTTATTATTAGTATTGTTTTCTTCATCTCCAATGCATTAATTTCTGTTCTAATTTTTCTAATTTCCTGCCATCTGTGGACTTCAGGCTTGACTTGCTCTTTTCTTTCTTTCTTTCTTTCTTTCTTTCTTTCTTTCTTTCTTTCTTTCTTTCTTTCTTCTTTCTTTGTTTTTCTTTCTTTCTTCTTTTCTTTCTTTCTTCCTTTCTTTATCTAGGAGCTAGAGGTACAGCATCACATCATTTATTTTGGCTTGCTCTGGTTTCCTAATGTACAAATTTTTAGCTATAAATTTCCCTCTTATGACAGCATTCATTGGGCAGGGGAGATAGTGCAGTGGAATAAGTGCTTGCCTAGCAAGCACAAGGTCCTGCGTTCAATCTCTAAGTAGTATCTGAATTTTACTTTCATTATGTTTTAATTTCTTCTTTATTTGCATCTGTGACCTACTGGTTGTTTAGGAGGTTGTTAATTTCTTTGTGTTTACAGCGTTTTCTAGTTTCTTGTGTCAATAAATTTGAGTTTTATTGAACTGTGATCAGATAGTATTCATTGAATAATTCCAATATCTTTGCATTTACTTAAGAGTACTCTGCTACTATATTGTGTATTTTTGAAAATGTCCCATATGAAGCTGACAATTGTATTCTCTTCTCACTGGGTGAAACACTGTGTAAAGGTCTACTAAGACAATTTCTTCACAAGTTTGATTTAGTTCTTTTGTTATTTCTTTGCTGATTTTTTGCCTACTTGTTCTATCTCTTTGTGACAGTGGTATGTTAAAAACTCCCCATTATTATTGTATCATTGCTCACTTGATTTTTCATGTCTGCTAAAATATGACTTATATAGGAGGGTGCTTCCATTCTGGGTGCACACATATTTATAATTGTTAGCTCTTTCTCTTGCAGTTTTCCCTTAACAAGTAGACAATGATCTCCTTTATCACTTTAGATAAACTTTGGTTTGAAGTTGATATTGTCAGAGACCAGGATAGCTACCTCTGAATTTTTCTCATCTAATGTGGCATGCACTATTATTTTCTGTTCTTTGACATCTAGTCTTTGAATTTCCTTTTGAGTTAATGTGTTTCTTGTATTTAGTATATTGTTAGATTTTGTTTCTTTTTTATTTATTTTATTTTACTTTTTGGCTGGCTCAGGCTGCTTTAAGGGTGGGTCTGGTAAGGCATGCAGAGCTGGGGATGGAACTGTGGTACCCTGAGCCTGACTGCATTTGCATAAGCAAATGCTTGAACAACTGCGGTAACCAGCATGCCCAGCTTTTTGTTTCTTAATCAACTCTGCTAGTCTTTCTTTTGATGGGTGAATTGAGGCCATTTAAATTGATGTGTATAACTAATATGTATTGGCTTATCTCTGTCACATTATTTTCTTGCTGTAAGTTCAGTGCTTCCTCACCCCACTCCTTTTGGGTGCTTTTTGGTGGTTCCTTTCTGTTGTGCTTAAAGCTGTGATCACTTATCCAGGTAATTAAAAATGGAGAAAAATAATAGGAAGAAGGATGGGGAAAGAAGAATTGAAATTGTCATTATTTGTAGATGAGATGATACTCTACATAGAGGACCCCAAAAATTCCCCTGAGAATTTTGTTGATTTAATCACCAAATTCAGCAAAGTAGATGGATACAAAGTCACAACTGAAAAATTATTATCATTTTTGTACACAAATAATACACTGAGATAGAAAATAGGGAAAAAGCACCTTTAACAATGATATTAAAAATGAAATACTTATGAATCAATCTCACAAAGGACAAAAGGGATTTATGCAGTAAAATATATGATACTCTGAGAAAAGATTAAAGAGAAATTTAGAAAATAGGAAAATATTTCATGCTCCTGAAAAAGAAGAACCAACATTGTGAAAATTGTTATACAGATTCTATGCAATCCTGATTAAAATTCCATTACCTCACAGATCTGGAGAAAAGTTTTCTGAAATTCATTTATAACCAGAAGACACATATTATATTAAAACCAATTCTTGGAAACAAAGGAAAGGCAGGAGGCATCACAATCCCTCGCCTGAAATTATACCATAAAGCTAATGTGATAAAATCATTACAATACTGGCATAGACACAGACTTGAGGATCAATGGAACATATTACATGCAGACACACCTGCAAATACACCCAGTCACCTTATCTTTGATAAAGTGGCCAAACATACTCACTGGAAGAAAGATAACATCTTTAATAAATGGTGCTGGAAAAACTGTTTTTTCAAATGCTGAAGGTTAAAACTAGACCCATGTTTATCACCATGCACAAAGCTGCAGTCAAAATGGATTGAAGATTTAAATATTAACATGGAAACAGTAAATCATTTGGAGAAAAATGTAGGTCAAAATATTTTATTCTGTTTTGTTTTTTGGGATATTTTTGGTGGAACCGGGGATTGAACTTAGGCCCTTGTGCTTGCCAGGAAGGCACTTATTCTACTGAGCCATCTCCCTGGCCCTGTAGGTAGAAATCTTAAAGACATAGGGATAGGTAGAGAGTTCATGGGCAAAATCTGAACTGAAAGAGAAACTCTTCAAAGAATCAACAACTGTGATCACATCTCTTTTTTTTTCTTTTCTTTTTTTTTTCTTTTTCTTTCTCTTTTTTGGAACTGGGGATTGAACTCAGGCCCTTGTGTTTGCCAGGGAAGCACTTATTCCACTGAGCAATCTCCCCAGTCCCCATGTGATCTCATCTTTTAAAACATTTTCTGCACTTCAAAGAAAATCTCCAACAGAGGAAAAAGAAAACACACACTGGGAAAAAAAAAGTATAGCTGAGAAACCCTCTCACAAAAACCTTCTATATAGAGCATGTAAAAAAATAAACCAAAAAATCTGACTGCCAAATTCAAACACCCAATCCAAAAATAGGCACTTAAAATGAATATGCACTTCTCAGAAGAAGAAATGCAAATGGCAATTAATATATGTAAATGTTTAATATCATTGGTCATTCAAGAAATACAAATTAAAACAACACTGAGATTCCATCTTACCCAAGAAAGAATGGCTAACATAAAGAAGTCAGCCAATAACAAATGCTTGGAGGCTGTGGAGAAAAAAACACTTTTTCTCTGTTGGTGGAAGTCCAGACTGGTAAAACAACTATGGAAAACAACATGGAGAATCCTTAAATGCTAGGAATAGAGATCCCATTCAAGCCAGCTATTCCCCTCTTGGGTATTTTTCAAGAATATCTGAAAACCTCATACCACAGCAATATGTGCACACCCATGTTTATAACAGCACAGTTTGTCATAGCTAAATCCTGGAAATAAGTCAGATTCCCATCAACTGAAGAATTGATGAAGAAGATGTGGTATTTTTACACAATGGAGTATTTTATCAGTTATAGAACAAAATATACTGGAGTCTTTTGTTGTTAAATGGATCCAACTAGAGAACATACTGTTAAGTCAAATATGTTGTATCCACATGTACAGAAATTATATTGTCTCCTTAGTATGAGAACCTGAAAGAGAAAAATGGAATCTAATGGGTATGGTAGATATCAGGAAGAGAGAATGAACTTATTCAAAAGAAAAGAGTTACTTATTTGGAGAAAAGGACATGAGAGGGAATAGGGGAAGTAGATTTATATGTGTATGTAAGCAGTATAGTTTGAACATTTGTACTGTGCATTTCTGCTGGTCTATGAAAAGGAAGAGATAATGCCTAATTTGTTTCAGTTTTTTGATTGCTTGTACTTTTTCTCTTATGTTCTTATACATTTTTTTTCTTTCTTTTCTTAATTTTAAATGCTTCTATCTGGCTGGAAGATAGCACTACAGTGTACTACAGCACATACTACAAAATGCTTATTACTTTGTTAAGTGAAATTCTGTATCCTTTGTAATTTTTTGCTGTTTTGATTCTAAATTGCACTCTCTTAGAAAATAAAAAAAAAAAAAAAAGCAAGCAAAAGCCACACAAAAGAATGCTTAAAAAGTGGAGGGGGGGGGAGCCTGCTAACATTTCCCCATGCAGTCCTTGCTTAAATTAGCTACTTACAATGAATTTTCTTTGAAGTTCAGAAATAAATATTATAGTCTTTTCCCTTTATGGAAACATGCAAAGCTTACACCTATATATGACATTTGTGTATGTATTTAGAATTGGGGACACATATGCCAATATATTGCCTGATTATAATCCCTCTCCCCTCTCTATTAAGCCATGAAAAAGGAATGTGGTGATTTGTAGTAATAGGAGGCCATTCTATGTCCACAGAGCTAGTATTTAATGAAGCCATTTGCCTTTTCACCAAGCCCTCTGTGGGTTGTTTGGAGTACTGTTTGGCTAATGAGCACTTAAAATGTAAATAAGAGCACTTACTTAGAACAAACATAGTCTTGCTTCTAAAAAATTATAATTTTGCTTGTCAAAACATATTAAATATATAGGCTCAAGAAATTTGTAAGACTATTTTTATAAATTTTTGTTTTATAATTCTGATTAGACAAAGAACTTCCACATATGATGTTTTTTTTCTTGAAAATTAAGTTGTCCTTAGTGTCATAGTTTATCATAACCATTGTCTCATTATGCCATAAAAGAAATTAACTTTTTAAATAAACTATTACCTTATATATTATTTTTGGTCACTTAACCGGTAAGAGTTTTATTGTTTATTCATTGCAACGATTGTGTTATGTCCCAAACCAGTGGGTCAGTCAACAAAGGTCACCTGGGGGAGAAGCGGGGAATTGAAGAGGGGACAAAGGACAGGAGACATGAGAAACGGACACAAGACAGGATTCTGATCAAGTCTCATTTTATTCAGGGGAGGTGCTGGGTATATATAGTGGAGGCATAGGGAAATGACATTGGCGGGTAAAAGGCACGAATAACAAGGCAACCGGGCTATGACAGGAAGTCCCACCTCCAAAGCATAGCAGAAGACTTATGGGAGGTATGTGGGGTAAGAACTAGGAACCTAGCTCATTAGAGGTAGGAGAGGAGGAACCCAGAAACCCACTTGCAATAGGGTTGGAGGCCTGGAGTTATTGTGTCTCCCACAGATCCCCCTTTACTTTTATATATGTATATAAAATATGGCTTCTTAGATGGCTGATTCTCTTGAGAGGGCAGTGCCTGCCTTAGGTTGAGATATCCTCTACATGGACCTGACTCAAACCTTACCTGTCATAGGAGACCAGGACGGCAGAAGGTCCCATTCCTGTCTTAGGCATTGAGTGGTGACTCATGTATGCCCCTCATTACCCATCTCTGGCTAGCCTGACCATCTCACCAAAGGTGGGAGAACTAATAAGTCTCTGGACCTTCATCATCATAAGCTGGTTGTATTCCAGTGCAGTTTTCCCTTTCAGGCATCTCAAGCTTGTGATAATGAACCTGAATAGGCTTCATCAAGGCAGCATCCAACTGCTGTTGAATGAAAGCAATTGGCCTATTAAAAATGCATGGGTTCACTGAAACCAGAAGTAAGAGGGTTATCAGAGATCCTAAGATGGGTAACTTTAAGAATGTCTAAGGTTTGAGTATCTCTGTCAGCTCCATGTGATTTGGGGAGTGCCAAGGTATGGTAACGGATCTTTGGGAACATTTGTTCCCAAATCTCTTGTAATCTCTTTTCTTTATTTTTAATTGGCAGAACTGGGGATTGAACTCAGGCCCTTGTGCTTGCCAGGGGAGCACTTATTCTACTGAGCCATCTCCCTGGCCCCCTGTAATCTCTTTTCTACAAAATGTTCTCTGAGAGAATCTTGGGGCCCTCCTCTATCAGAAACATGATTGGGGGCACTCTGGCTCCAGCAAACTGGCTTCCCTATCATGCTTGTGCCTGCAAGGCCTGTGCCATAATGGGGGGTAATTCTGAGGACGTGCCTCCTTTACAATCACAAGGATTTCCATAAAGGAATTTGAGTAGGTCTTTCTTAGATGCTGGTGTCCCTAAGCCGCCATCGATGGTCTTGACCAGAACTACAAAACTCCTAGTGGTAGGATCTATTGTAGATGTAAGGGAACACAAAATATTCTCAGGGAGCACTTGAGTCCCTGGAATCATCTATGAGGTCATTCTCTATCTGGTCGATTTGATCTACCTGTTTAACAAGACTTTCCAGCAGCCATCTGGCAGATTTTATTTGGAGTAAATGCATACTGATCCTCATCCCCAGATGAGGACCGGATCTGGGCCATGCCATGAGTTGGTTAGAGGGTCTCTCCATAATACCGAGGTGAAGGGTTTTTGTGACTCAGAATGCCAAAAATGGGTGGCTGCTGATTGTCCTTTGGCATCCAGTGTTAAAAATTTTAAAACGAATAATGAGTGAGCCAGGATATTTCTAGGTGATCCCTTAGTTGGGTACCAGTCTCCTCCTTTTATTTTTTCTATAGTAAGTTTTAATGTTTGGTTGGCTCTTTCTACTATACCTTGACCTTGAGGGTTATAAAGAATGCCAGTCACATGGACAATGTTGAGTTTTTGCAGAATTTTGCAGAATTGTGAAAAGGTAGAGCTGGTGTAACCTAGGCCATTGTCTGTCTTGAGCTGTTGGGGGCATCCCAAAACAGAAAATGCCTGGAGCATATGGGCAATAACATGTTTAGTAGTCTCTCCAGTTTGTGGGGAGGCATATATAAATCCACTAAATGTGTCTATGGTCACATGAATAAATTTAAGGTTGCCAAAGTCTGATAGGTGAGTAACATCCATTTGCCAAAGAGCATTTGGCATCAACCCCTGGGGGTTGGCCCCAATGTGAGGAACAGGGAGATGAATCACACATGAGGAGCAGTTTTGAATAATCTGTCTGGCTTGTTGCTCAGTGATTTTATGGAGCAACCAGAGGGAGTGAGCGTTTAAGTGATAAAGTTGGTGTGTCTGAATCGCCACAGCATCAGCATCTTCACAGTGCATGAAAAAGGAATATGGGCGAGTAGAGGGTGTAGTAGCAGCATCAGCTAATCTATTTCCTAGAGCAAGAGGTCCAGGAAGGTCAGTGTGGGTCTGCAGATGCCCTATGTAAAATGGCAGAGTTCTTTTATTAATCACATGTTGTATTAGAGTGAACAGATATCCAACCTTAGATGCCTGTTTTATTTGTCCTACCATTTCAAGTAAAGGGATAGATTAAGCAATGTATACACTGTCAGTATGGATATTGAGGGATTGAATTGGGAAAGCTGAGAAAACCACCCCAATGGCTATTAATTCGGTTATCTGAGCTGATGGGCTGTCTGTTTGGAATGTAATTGTCTGATCCTGAAAGACATAAGCAGCTATCCCTGAGAAGGAGCCATTGGTGAAGACCGATAGTGCATTTTTTAAGGTTTTAAAAGATGCATTTTTTGGAAAAACAAAATCATGACGAGTTGCAAAATCAATGAGTTTATCAGGAGGGGTAATGATTATCAATGTTTCCAGCATAGGAAGCCAAAGCTACAGGCCAGCATCGTGTTGTTTGGAGCAGCCATTCAACTTCTTCTTTAGAAAAAGGCTGGATAATAAAATCAGGTTCTTTGTCAAAATAACATCGTCCTTGTTTTCTGCCTAAAATTGTAAGATTGGAGACAGCCTGATAATAAGGTTCGAGGACCTTCTTAGGTGTGGCTGTTAGATGTACCCACATTAGGGGCACTGTCTGCCAAAAAACGGCAGTGGGGGAGTTTTGTTCTGAAAATGAGAAATCCTAGGGGCTTATCATAGTTTATAAAGGTAATCTTTTGTTCCTGAATGGCATTTTCAACCAATCTAATGGGGTGTCTGCCTTCTGGTGAGAGTTCACGAGGGGATGATGGGTCAGCATCACCTTGTAAAATGTCATATAAAGGTTTTATTTCTCCTTTAGGGAGCTTTAGGTAAGTCATGAGCCAGTTAATATCTCCTAAGAGCCTTTGGAAATCATTTAAGGTAGTTAATTTATCTAATCTTAACTGTAACCTCTGGGAGAAAACTTGGGATCCCTTCATTTAAATCCTAGATAGGTGTAAGGATCTGTAAGTTGAACTTTGTCAGGGGCTACTAGCAGTCCCTTATGGCTTAGGGCCTGTTGTAGTTCTTGATAACTTTGTAGGGTGGAGGATTGTTCCATTCCAGAAATTAATATGTCATCTATATAATGGATGATATACATCTCTGGCCAGTGATTTCTCACAGTCTGTATGATCAAGGCCACAAAAGACTGGCACAGAGTGGGACTATTTGCCATTCCCTGGGGTAAATTAAAACATGCCATTGGAATCTCTGCATGGGGGCCTTGAAATTTGCAATAGGTAAACTAAAGGCAAAGTGCTTTTGATCATCTGGGTGAAGAGGGATATTAAAGAAGCAGTCCTTTAGGTCAATAACCACTTTAAAGTAATTTAGAGGCATGGCAAAAGGTGAAGGGAGGCCTGGCTGTAAGGCTCCCATCATGACCATGGTTTTATTTACTGCCCTGAGGTCTTACAAAAGTCATCATTTGCCAGATTTTTTCTTGATCACAAAAATAGGTGTATTCCAGGGGGAGTTACTGGGAATAACATGGCCAGCATTAAGCTGTTCCTGCACCAGCTATTGCGTGTCCATCCATTTTTCTGTTGTAAGGGGCCATTGATTGACCCACACAGGGTCATCTGAGAGCCAGGTGATTTTTTCTGCATGAGCCCCAGGAGGGTCAATAGCGCCTTTCAAAAAGAACCTAGACCAGCCTTATCACATTTGGGTGAAACGCCTATAGGTTTTGTGATTCCTGAGTTGGATTTCCCAAGGCCCTGATCTGGTAAATACCCTTTATTTAACATCTGTGCAGTGATAAAAGAGTTAGGACTACCCATGATCATCCCTACTTGGGACAGGAGATCTCTGCCCCAAAGATTAACTGGCAATTTAGCTATAACGTAAGTCTGTATAGTGCCCTGATTACCCTCTTGATCTTTCCACATTAGGACTTTGGCACTTCTTTTTGGGTTTGTGCTTTGGCCTATTCCATGAAGGTGAGTCAAGGTGTCATGTAAAGGCCATGCCCCAGGCCAATCCTCTTCTCTAATAATAGTAAGATCAGCACCCATATCAATTAACCCAGAGAATTGCCTGCCATCTAGGCATAAGGTCATAAGGGGTTTCTGTGGTGAGATCGCCTGAGCCCAGAAGATATCTGAGGATCCAAAGCCTTCACTTTCCCTCTGTTGTGTCATGACCTTCTTGAAGGGGGGTCAGTGGCAGAAGAAGCAACTGGGTGATCCCTTGGCCCACTGAGACACTGGTAACACCCATGGAAGAGGAGACTAGGATCTTTATTTCACCTTGGTAATCATTGTCTATCACTCCTGGGATTACCTGAAGGACTTGGAGTGCCACACTGCTATGTCCAATTAGAAGGCCAAAAGTATCTTTTGGCAGTGGGCCAAAGGTACCTGTTGGGAGGACTTGGATCCTGCCCTCAGGGGTTAATATTGTCTGGGTGGTGGAACTGAGTTCCAATACTGCACTCCGGGAAGTGGCCCTGAAGAGGTCTGAAATGGATTGTTGGTTGGAACAAAGTCAATCGCCCCATAATTTTGTCTGAGTGTAAGGGCCTGGGGCTGGCCCCACCTCTTGTTTCCCTGCTGCAGGGGCAGGACATTATCATGTTTATCTCTTTTAGATCTAATTCACTTGCCCAATGATTACTTCTCCTGCACCGTGGGCAAAGCCCCAGTTGTTTGGAGTCACCTTGTTTTTTATCCTTCCCTATACAATCCATGGCCATATGTCCTATCTTTCCACAATTAAAACAGTTATTTTTATCCTTTTGGGAGGGGAATTGCTTGACCGTAAACCCTTGTTGTGCCGCAGCCATGGCAATGACCTGTTGGTAGGTTGTCCCTATCTCTGGACAGAGGTGAATGTAACCTGAAAGGTCAGATCCCTTTTTATGAGGTCATATTGCAGCTTGGCAGGCTGCATTTGCATTCTCAAAAGCCAGTTGTTCCATTATATCAGAATTAGACTCTACACTACCGAACAGTCTCTTAGTGGCCTGAATCAGCCGATGGGCAAACTCTGGAAATGGCTCTTCTGGGCCCTGTTTCATGTTTGTAAGGGAAGTAGTAACCTCTCCATAGGAAGGCAACCTTTCCATGCTCCGATTGCAGCCAGCTGAATCTGAGCAAACAGGCCTGCATCATACCTAGATTGAGTTTCAGTGGTAGAAAAGTCTCCCACACCTGCTAGCATCTCATATGCTAATGTGAGCCATCCCTGAGTCATAGAGTCTAATACATTAAGTGTATAAGAAGCTGTGGTGCCATATTGTGTGACAGCAGCCTTTAACTCTTTTAACAGTTTAAGATCAGAAGGTGTGTGCGTTCTAATAGCCTGAAGTTGTTCCCCTTCATTTCCTGCACTTTGTGTCTTGGTCACCAGAAACACCCAGTTGGTGGCCGTTTTGTTTTTAATATTTGGCTGAGAAGGGGGAGGGCAAAATGGCAGATGCTTCGTGGTCAGTCCTCTTACTGCAAATCACTGCAAGCACTTGGGCAAGGTTAAAACATTGTTTTTTTTAATTGAATCTATTTTTGGAGGTCTCTAACTTTATTTTCTAACCCCTTAATCACGTTAGAAGATGCCCCTTTTTCCTTTAAGTTCTGAGAAAGTGAAATCTGTGGTGATAGTGGGCGGTATTTAGCAGCCACATCACTCAGAGTTTTCCAATCAACAGCTTCCTCCTCAGAGCTGCCATTATTAAGCATTAGACTCTGAAGAGTGGGGAGGTCAGGGTACACACTGGGAAACTTGGGGACAGTGAGGGACTCAGAAGTCGCAATGGGTGTAGCAGCCACTTTGTCAGGGGGAGTGCATGGAAGATAACTCCTCTGAGTTCTTGAGTCCTCCTCGAAGGAGGAGGAGAGAGAGTCAGTCTGCCTGAGAGGGAGCCAGCATGTTTTTTGTTGATAGTTGAAGAATATGTCCCCCTTCTGAAACAACCTGTTTAATCAGGGGGTCCCAATGCTTCTGTGGGAGAACTTCATTAATAAGATTCCAAAAGGAAAAGGCTGTAACAGAAATCATTTCTCATCTGAAGACCCTATAATAATATTGTAAGGCATCTCCCACTCGTAACCATCTCTTAGAATGAATCATACCCTCCAAAGGGAACCAACGACACACCTTATTATAAACTGAAAGTATTCACCAACTGTTTAACTTTAACTTTTACTCCTCATGCCTTTAGTACTTTGCTCAAACTTTCTACAAATATCTCATGTTCACTTAATGCCTGTCCCATTCCCGAAGGGAAGTGGAAAGGGGTGAGTTCCACTTACCAAGGTTCAAACATCGCAGCAGGCAACTGCGGTGCAGGCCTCTTTTACTTTCTCTTTTGCCTCTTTTACTTTCTCTTTTGCTGGCTTTCTCTTGCTGGCTCTCTTGGATGGTTCTGTCCCTGAACCCTCTGTACCAGGTGCTCCATTCGCTGGGTGCCACTTGTCCTGGACCAGCGGGTCAGTCAACGAAGGTCACCTGGGGGAGGAGTGGGGAATTGGAGAGGTGACAAAGGACAGGATATGTGAGAAACGCAGACAAGACAGGATTCTGATCAAGTCTTGTTTTATTCAGGGGAGGTGTTGGGTATATATAGTGGAGGCATAGAGAAATGACATTGGCTGGTAAAAGGCACGAGTAACTAGGCAACCGGGCTATGACAGGAAGTCCCACCTCTGTGGCATAGCAGGAGACTTATGGGAAATGGAGTAAGAACTAGGAACCTAGCTCATCAGAGGTAGGGGAGAAGGAACCCAGAAACCCACTTGCAATACGATTGGAGGCCTGGAGTTATTGTGCCTCCCACGGTGTTATATTACCAAAATGTTTATTCTTCATTACTAAACAGGTACTAAATCTAACATCCCATATATAATGTTTTTGCAGTTTTATGTATATACCTAAGAAACTGTATTTGTTTATTTATTTTAGTAGAATAAAAACAAAAACAGAAGCAAAATCAAGTAGCAAAAGGAAAGTCAGAAACAGACAGAAACAGAGTAACATACAACAATAGATGGCACATATTTCTTTAATTTCTACTTTGTTATTTTATTTTTTAATAATTTTATTGAGAAATAAATAGCAACAAGATAGTTTCAAAATCTATTAGTAGGACAGTTTCAATAATTAATACATTGCATAGTGTTGTCTTAGTGGTTATTCATTGTACAAGATGCAGACATGATATCCTGTCCACAAACACTATGAGAACAAATCTTTCTATTCATTGAATTAAGAGAAAGTAGCTGTACATCTATCCTAACTATTTTGATTATACAGATATAAAATGGTCCTTCATTTGTATCTCATTATTTGTTTAGTTTTATCCAAGAAGGGTATTTCATTGTTATTTAAATATTGAGGTGTATGAGTTCAGCAAAATATTTCAATATATAGTCCAGTAGTCCGGAATAGTAGTGGGTTTTCTGTAGGATTGGCAATGTCAGAAATTGTTGACTTGAGCCTTTTACAGCTCAGCATATTAATATAGTTTTACTTTTTATACCTCATTTTTATACTTTTCTGCTGGATGGTTAAGACCAAGATAAAGCAAGACCTACATAAAAAGAAATGTAACTTTTGTATGTGATAAGATCAATCAAATCCCATCAGGATTTATCCTGAAACCCTGTACTGAAGTTTGTAGATCCTTTGTCAGTGTCAGCCATGTGGATGAGTCATGGCCATTACTTGACCAATTTGTTCTCTGTGAAAGATATGGCACATATACCAAAGCAAGAATTGCAAATTAACAATGATTGTTATACTAACTTAAGAAAACAACTTTTTTTTCCTTTGGTAGTGGGGATGAAACTCAGGGCCTTGTGATTGCTAGGCAGCATAATCCTTAGAATGTGCTATGATTATAAAGTATGCTTTTCTCAAATGGTGATATATCCAGCTGCCAAGTAGGTGCTGAACATATATTTCTGATTGAACTAAACTAATTTCAATGACAAACTATTTTTAAATTAAACTGATTACTTTGTTTCTTAGTTCATACCTATCATACATATGGGATCTTTGCTTTTATAACCAGTAGAGTGTTTTATAACTATGTTCTTTCAAAAAATTCATCTGCAATTTTTGAGTGCTATCACCTACAGAATAGATGTGATCAAACTTCACCATGCACTCCATATAAAATTAACATAAGATGCACTATTTCTTTTTTATTTTAAATTAAGACCACTTTATTTTGATATAATTTAGATACAATAAAGTGAACTTATTTAAAGTGTTCACCTCAATAAGTATTGACAAATGCAAACACCCATGAAACCATGACTGATGCCTGGTATCATAGGTGTTTGCATTTATCAAAACTCGCCACCCTTAAAACCCTCCCCAAACCCATTTGTAATCTGCTCTAATCCCTTACAGTATGAATCTACTTTCTACCATCAAAGTTTATCTTGCAGTTTCTGGAACTTTATGATCTATACTTTTATTTTTTCAATGTATTCAGATATACTTCAAACAATTTACATGTAATTAAGTTCATATGTTTTAAGTGTTTTTATTCATCAAGATTCTTCAGATAAATAAAACCAATTGTGTGTGTATGTGTGTGTGTGTGTGTGTGTGTGTGTGTGCATGTGTGCAGAAAGAGGGAGAGCAAGAGAGAGAGAGAGTGAGAGTGGATTTAAGAAATTGGTTCAACTATACAACAGTAGAACTGGAAAATATAAAATCTAAAGTGTGTAGAGAAGACCAGCAGTCTCTGCTCACTCTTCTCTCCTCTCCTCTTTCTCTCTTCTTTCTTTTCTCCTCTCTCTCTCTCTCTCTCTCTCTCTCTCTCTCTCTCTCACTTTCTGTCTCTATCTCTCTTCCTCTTTTTTCTTCTCCTCTTTCTACTTCTTTTCCTTTTTATTTTTTAAAAATTTTTATTTCTTTATTTGTGTGTGTGTGTGTGTGTGTGTGTGTGTGTGTGTGTTTGCGCCAGCTCAGCCCACCAGGGGGTGGGGCTGGCTGGCATGTGGTGCTGGAGTATTGAACCGCAGTCCCTGTGCTTTGCTAAGCTTCTTCTAAGTAGGTGCTTTAGACCACTGAGCCGTCTCACCAGCCCTTCTTTTCCTTTTTTGTTCTTTACACAGGATCACTTTGCAGAATTTCCATTTCTTTGGTTATATTGAGGTGTTTATTGTTGTTATGATGTGGTCTTGTTTGAATTTTTTAAAAATAATTCTTTGAACCAGCTTTTTAAAATCATTGATATTGCTTAGATTGAGCAAGAAAGGTTTTGTGAAACTTGCTCAAATTTTCTGTCACAACTTCTCTAGCCTAGAACATGTGCTAACTAAACATTGCCAGAAAAAGCTACCACAGCACCAATGAATTCCTTGAGGGAAAATAATTCTCTTGAAGACAAGGGAGAAAATTGTGAGCATAAAAAGGATTCACTTGTGTTAACCATGCCAAAAATAACCAGTGCTATGATTTTTTTTCAGAAAAGGGTTATGTATGACTGCCTTAACATAAAGGGCCTTTCCAACTGTGTAGCTGTGATATATCTCCTGACTTTGACTTTCCTTTACATTTGGCTTTGCAACTATTAGTTGTACTTTTCCAGGCACTGACATCTGGTTCCTTTTGTTTATGGTCCAGCTACATTTGATAGAATATCGGCACCAATCCAACATTAACCAGCCAAACTGATGATGCAATATATCAGAATCTCAAAACAGAGCTGCTCTGGTTTGAATTTTTAAAAATAATTATATGAACCAGCTTTTCAAAATCATTTATATTGCTTAGATTGAGCAGGAATGGTTTTGTGAAACTGACTCAAATTTTCTGTCACAGCCTCATTAGCCTGGAATATGTGCTAACTAAATATTGCCAGATAAAAATCTATCTCAGCACCAAAATAAGGGAGGAATTGTAATAAGCAAGCAAAATAGAACTTCTAAAGTTAGATAAGTCCCATTTCCAAACTTTCCTAGGTTGGGAAGATATAACTTCCTTGTCCTAGACAAATGGACAGAATATGCAGTTGTTGGCACCAGGAAATTAAAATTCACTTTCCTGCCTATAAAGAAGGGAAGGAGTGGAAAAGGGGCTGATGGGATAAGTGTAGAGCTACCTATTGCCTGATTGTAATGACTCACCTTTCTCTGTCTTACTATAGAATGGTCTTTCATGCCATGACAAAGGGAGATGGTGATTTGTGATAATATGAGGTTCTTCTATCTCTTCAAAGCTAGCTTTAAATAATTTATTTTTTTCCTTTTCACCAAACCTTCTATAGTTT
This sequence comes from Octodon degus, assembly GCF_000260255.1. NCBI lineage: Eukaryota > Metazoa > Chordata > Mammalia > Rodentia > Octodontidae > Octodon > Octodon degus. The sequence goes on along the minus strand of NW_004524608.1, from coordinate 19,293,452 downwards.
GTTTGGGTCCAGTAAGCAAATATACTTGAGCAGCTGACAATAGGGTTAGAGTGAATGGAACACAACCTCACAAAGCTTCCATCAGTACAGAGGTGACCAAAATTTTAAAGGGAGAATGAAAGAATAGGAAGGGATGACTCAGTGGAGTCAGAAAAATGGGAATTATAAAAGCAATTGGTTATACAGTTAATTTAATTACTCCATGAGTTTGCTGACACTTATCTAAATGAGACTCTTATCCTTCCATGGACAATGGAAGAGAGCTGCCTTCTTTGAGGGTTTGTTTGGAACAGGCAATAAATTTCCTTGGTAGCCTTGAGTTTTCTCAGACAGGCCCCTTGAGGTGGCCTGAGGTCATCAACAATGTAGATTGGATCCATTAGAATCTATATTGCTGCTGTCCAACTCTTTGTGGGCCAAGATTGAGGCTTGTGAGAGAAGACAGTTGGGGAAGGCTTGCTGGAGTCTGATCAAGAGGAGAAACTTTGCTTAGGGTAGTACATGCCTACTGAGTGTGACCATGAAGGATCTGTCAGAGATAATCCATTCAAAGACTGACATGTCTGTGGAATATTTTTACCTCATTTGATTTAGGCCTTAGGTGCTTTGACTTTAATACCATTTTCCATAGAACAAAAAAAAAATGAACCTATAAAGGAATCAGTATCAGACTTTGCTAATTTCTGTAACCCCAACAAGAACAATGACACAGGCAAAAATCTAGAGAAATGTAGGCTTTTTCAACATTATTACTAATCCATTGCTGTTATTCTTTTGCATCCAGCTCTAAAAATCTAAGGAAAATGTTGGGAGTGGCCATTGGAATAGTAAGTATAAGTATCTTGCAGATATTCACTTGATATTTCCTATATGTCATAGGCAGTGGAATAACATAATTAAAGTGCTCAGAAAAAAAAAAAAAATATATATATATATATATATATATATAGTGGAAAGAGAGGCTGATGGTGTCTTTGCATTAGAGTATCCAAAAAGCTCTGTATTTAATCCTAGAAAGAAAGATGTGGATGAAAAAGCAGGGGAGGTGGGGGAAGAAGAAGGAAAGTGGAGTGTGGCAGGGAAGGAGGAAGACAGAGCAGTTTAAAAATGCATCTGAAGGAATTTGTAAGAAAAATACCTTCTCTGCAGAAAGGCTAAAAGGATCGGTAACCCATGGCTATAATCATAGCCCACTGGAAGGCAGAGACAAAAGCATTACAAGTTCAGCCCAATCTGAACAATTTAATAACTTGGTGAGACCTCATTTCTAAAGTATAAAGAAAAAAATCCCAGTATTCAGAGAGACAGAGTCAGGAGCATGATATCCAGTAGAGCTTGAATAATATTATGGATATACTGTCTTGAAATTGACCAAATAGTGGCCAGGGAGATGGCTTAGTGGAATAAGTGCTTCTCTGGCAAGCACAAGGGTCTGAGTTCAATCCCTGGTTCCACAAATAAAAGGAAAAAAATCAGCCAAATAATAAGGGTTGGGCAGGAAGCTCCAAGTGAAATCTCTGGACTCAATCCCCAGTACCTCATGAAACAGCTGGTAGCCACTGGTCTCTTTCAGCATAACTTCCCTAACCTCTCCTGTTGGGCTAAGATTGGACTTTGTGAACATTAGCATAGATTAATATGACTTCCAAGATGAGTTCCAAAGTCACTGTGGCTTCCATTCATTCCTTCTCCTTGCCTAACATCTAGTGGCCCAGGGAGCAGTCAGGGATGCCTGTAACAAGGAAGTGAGCCTGCATCTCTTCATCCCCTCTAGATCCAGATATGACTTAGAACCCTGAATAACCTCAAGAAAGACTGAGCCAGAAACACAAATCACAGAGCTAATTCTGTACCTCAGCTAAGAGGAGTAGCACTCAACCACAAAGAAGAAGAAACTCCAGACTTTTATAGGTAAATGGACACAAGTTGAGAACATACTCATAAGTGAAATAAATCAGACCAGACCTATATGTGTAAGCATCACATTGTCTCCCTAGTGTAAGGAACTGAAAGAGTAAATAAGTCTCAAATTGTACAATATATATATTGTGAACTAGAAAGAAACGAGAGAGAGAGAGAGAGAGAGAGAGAGAGAGAGAGAGAGAGAGAGAGAGAGAGAGAGATGCATGGGAGAAAGAGCAAAAGAATGGAAAAGGGAAATATATCTATATCTATATAGCTATATCATCTGGACATTATTGCATGCCTATAGCTTGTACTCTGTGCAATTACTATGGAGATAACAATGTATTAATTACTGTTATGCTCCTGACCTGAAATTCTGTTTTATTTTATTTCTGTTTTTGTTGCTCTCTTTTAAAAAGCAATATCCATTCAGAGAAAAAAAAAGCAATATCAAAGAGAATGACAAATGAGAGGGTATTTGGAAGAAGGCTTTGGGATATAACAATTACAAATAAGCTATGGTATGTACAGATAAACCACTCACCAAAATAATAGTAAACTCTATGAACTGGAAACAACAAAATAAAGTATTAAAACTTTTTCATAAAGGAACATGGAAAGTGTCTATTATGGGAGCAACAATAAAACACATGTTAGCAGTGGCTTAGCCAATGAGGAGTGAGAAATATGCTTATTTGTGTGGCTTCCAAACAACATTTGTGATGTCACCAGTGTGTGCTCACCCTCTTCCTAGAACCTTAGCAACACCGATAGTCTCGGATACGAAGGGACTCTTCAGCTGAGCACATCTCTTTCTGCTTTCTCCTTTGTATATGCAGAGGTGAATAAATCAAACCAAAACTGGCTCTTGACATTTCTTAGTCAACTGAAACACTTTCAATGGACTTTTCCTGTATCTACTGAAAATAGGAATAGGGGCCTCTTATTTAAATATCCCAACATACCCTTTGAGTTTTGAAGCCTCAATATCCATATGGTGTGAGAAACATATATTATATGGAGTTTTGTGCTATTTTTAAACCTTATGAAAAATTTTGGAGGTTGTGGGGAGTACTGAGCATTAGTCTTGGAGAGATTCTTTCATTGAACTATTGGCCAGGCCTTCGTCTGTTTCACAGAGAGCCAGGGTCTCACTGTATGTTATCCATGCCTGCCAAGTCATGCTCCTGAATCTGCCTGAGTACAGCTCAGAGAAAGTGTGTGCGACACTATTCCCAGGTTCAGATATTTTTATGTAGAGAGACCAAGTTAACAGATACAAGGTTTTGATAAAGCTTTGGCAAGTTTTGGTGAAGATGAGAAGCTCCAAAGCAGAGAGGTAGGGGTATGATGATCATGAGTTCAAGCCCTGCCTGGGCTTCACTCAGTCCAGCAGTATCCCGGAGTACATAATGAGACTCTATCTCCTAAAATATATTTCATATTTGAAAATAAAATAGAAATTGAAGCCCTAGACATAGTAACCAACATTTTACATAGAGTGTTACAAAGCGTTTCAACTGAAACACCCATTTCTGTATTTGAAATCTGGACTCTGACTCAGCAACTTTTGGTTTCCAGTGACCATGAACAGTGTAATTTAGCCCTAGACAGTGCTGAGGACTGTGTGTTTTATTCTGCTAAGGTCCTGGGACCCATGCTATGGAACACTACCCTGTCGAATTTAGTTTTGCTTTGTGTTTTTGAGACAGGCTTTCACTTTGTAGTGGAGGCTAG